>NC_041387.1:152630918-152868977 GCF_002162155.2 Triticum dicoccoides | reverse complement strand
GCGAGGTGCTCAAGGGTGCGGTCGCCTCGCGCACCCACCTCGCCACAGTCTGGTAGTAGGCTCCCCACAAGGCACTCAACGGCAGGCCATCAGGCCCCTTGGGAGGCATAGAACCTCACAAGCTCGCAGCAGGCTCGCCTCAGGAGAAGGAGCGATGCCACAACATCAGGCCTCACTCGAGACCCACGAAACCAAAGATAAGTCATAAACAACTACCTCACTCGGCGGCCTGCAGCCCTACGCGGCCCCGTTCCTAGTGCTACTTCAAAAGCATTACACAACCTTACACATCATAAGGGGCACCCCCTTTTCAAAATGCTCTCACAAAGAATGCGTTCCAGTTTTCGTCATACAGGTCAAAGCAAAAGAAACACGGGCCTAGCTGGACGCGCCTTCTTCGTCGCTCCCCTCCGTGCTGCTTGCGCCATTGCTGCCATCCTCCTCGTCATCACCACCCATGCCAGCTTTTTCGGCCGCGAGCACAGCCGTGTTGTCCTTAGGAGTCAGCTCCTTCACCAAGGCTTCCACATGGCCATCCACCCACTAGGCGAGCTTGTCTTGGGTGGCCGCAGGCACGGGGGCTAGCATGCTGCCGAAATCGAAGTGGGAATCAAGATTCAGGAGATTGATGAAGATCTGTGAGAGTGCACACCCGAGGAGGCCCCGGCTCCTCTCCTCAGCAAGTTGGTGAGCCTTTGCGGCCTGATCTTCCAGGCGGGTCAAGATATCAGTAAAGAAGCGGAGATGCTAGCATAGTCGTTCTCGTTTGGGTGAGGAGCGCTGTCGTCACAAAAGGCACCCAAGGCGTTGTTGGCTCTGACGCACAGACCTTGGATCATGGAGCCGTGCTCGCGTTCCAATGTTAGGAGTCGGCACTTTTCACTCAAAGCCTTCTTTAGGAGGGAGGATATCTCGGCATAGGCGGAATTCAGTGCATATTCAGAGGAACTCAGGGCTCCTCGGGCAGCGCTCTCACACTGCTCCACAGCCTGCAGATCAGTCTTCAGGGCGGAGGTCCGTCCCTCAAGCTCATCCTAGAGCAGCTCCAGGTCCAGGTGGTGCCCCCCATTCAACTCAGCACGCGCCTTCGCCACCCTCCCATCCACCTCCAGCTGGACCTAAGCCTCTTGGGCGATGACGGCGTCCTCAGCCACGGCGGCCTGTCACTCCATCACCTCCAGCCTCTCTAATGCCAAGCTATGTTCCACGGTCTCCAGCGTCAAATCTTCATGGCGCCTCAAGAGCTCCGCCTCGGCAAGGGCACCTCGCCTGGTGAGGAGGCAAGTAGGGCACGACGCACCTTGACTTCGCGCTGCAGAGCCGCATCTGAAGAGAAAAGATCTCGCTCCCACTCCTCAACCGCGTCCCGGCGGCGGTTGGCTGCCTCGGCCTCTTCCATGGCATGGGCGCAAGCTTCGCGTGAAGCTGCGAGTGAGACCGCCGCTTGCGCTTCAGCTTTGTCACGCTGAAGCTTCCCAAGGTTGATGGCGATTGATACGTCTCCAACGTATATATAATTTTTTATTGTTCCATGCTATTATATTACCCGTTTTGGATGTTTATTGGCTTTACTTTACACTTTTATATCATTTTTGGGACTAACCTACTAACCGGAGGCCCAGCCCAAATTGCTGTTTTTTTTGCCTATTTCAGTGTTTCGAAGACAAGGAATATCAAACGGAGTACAAACGGAATGAAACGTTTGGGAGCGATCTTTTTGGAACAAACGTGATCCAGGGGACTTGGAGTGGACGTCAAGCAAAAGAGGAGGCGTCCACGAGGGTGCCCGGTGCGCCCCCTAAAGGTGGGTGCGCCCCCCACCCTCGTGTGCCCCTCGAGCATCCACCGACCTACTTCTTCCTCCTATATATACCCATGTACCCCAGAACCATCGAGGAGCACCACGAACAAGTATTTCCACTGCCGCAACCTTCTGTATCCGTGAGATCCCATCTTGGAGCCTTCGTCGGCACTCCGCAGGGGGGAGAATCGACCACGGAGGGCCTCTACATCATCACCAAGGCCCTTCCGATGAGTTATGAGTAGTTTACCACAGACCCTCGGGTCCATATTTATTAGCTAGATGGCTTCTTCTCTCTCTTTGAATCTCAATACAAAGTTCTCCTTGATCTTCTTGGAAATCTATTCGATGTAACTCTTTTTGCGGTGTGTTTGTCGAGATCCGATGAATTGTGGGTTTATGATCAAGTTTATCTGTGAGAAATATTTGAATCTCTTCTAAATTCTTTTATGTGTGATTAAGTTATCTTTGCAAGTCTCTTCGAATTATCAGTTTGGTTTGGCCTACTAGATTGATCTTTCTTGCAACGGGAGAAGTGCATAGCTTTGAGTTCAATCTTGCGGTGTCCTTTCCCAGTGACAGTAGGGGCAGCAAGGCATGTATTGTATTGTTTCCATCGAGGATAAAAAGATGGGGTTTATATCATATTGCATGAGTTTATCCCTCTACATCATGTCATCTTTCTTAATGTGTTACTCTGTTCTTTATGAACTTAATACTCTAGATGCATGCAGGATAGCGGTCGACGTGTGGAGTAATAGTAGTAGACGGAGGCAGGAGTCGGTCTAGTTGTCACGGACGTGATGCCTATATACATGATCATGCGTAGATAATCTCATAATTATTCGCTTTTCTATTAATTGCTCGACAGTAATTTGTTCACCCACCGTAATACTTATGCTATCTTGAGAGAAGCCACTAGTGAAACCTATGGCCCCCGGGTCTATCTTTTATCATATAAGCTTTCAATCTAATTTTATTTGCATCTTTTACTTTTCCAATCTATATAATAAAAATACCAAAAATATATATCTTATCATATTATCTCTATCAGATCTCACTTTTGCAAGTGGCCGTGAAGGGATTGACAACCCCTTTTTTGCGTTGGTTGCGAGTTCTTGTTTGTTTGTGTAGGTGCCTGGGACTTTTGAGGAGCCTCCTACTGGATTGATATCTTGGTTCTCAAAAACTAAGGGAAATACTTACGCTACTATTGCTGCATCACCCTTTCCTCTTCAAGGAAAACCAACGCAAGCTCAAGATGTAGCAAGAAGGATTTCTGGCGCCGTTGCCGGGGAGGTCTTTGCTCAAGTCAAGACATACCAAGTACCCATCACAAACTCATCTCCCTCGCATTACATTATTTGCCATTTGCATCTCGTTTTGCTCTCCCCCACTTCACCATTGCCATTTTATTCACCCTCTTTCCAAATCTCCTCTCTCTTTCTCCTCGTGTTTGTCTGCCGTTATGTCTGAAATTGGGGAGATTATAGTTGATATGGACAATAATGATAACAGGGAAAATTTTGTTGCTCCTATTGAAGAACCCCCTATCTTGCATACTAAAAAGTTTCTAATCCGTAGTGGTAATATTATTGGAAAAGGGGTTATTCAAGATTTCTTTACTTGTGCCGGTGCTTTACCTTCTATGGGTAGTTCAATCTTGCATAGAACTTGTAGTCTTGCGGATGTTATTGCCATGCTTGTAGTTAAACTTGAAAGACAGTTTATGCACATGCATCCTTGCATACAAAGAATTTTCCTAGAATCTTCTAATATTGAGCATTCTTCTGTTAAGCGTGCAGCTACTACCTTTTTGGCACATGAGTTCAGATTTATAATAAGAGGAGCCAAAGAAATTTTTGCGCACTATAGGGTGGAGGCCGGTCGTCCTCCCTTAGTGGTGATCATCTTTAATCAAGAGGAAATTATGAGTTTCCAATCTTTGGACTATATTGCTTTTAATGAAAACCTTAGAAAAAGGTTCCTACCACTGTTCTAGTTGATAAAATTTCTGAACTGAATAATGATTTTGCTATTTGAAATAATGAGCTAGGATACTCTCTTGAGTGTAGGCTCAAGAGGTTTTGTCAAAAGAATGTTTATAATGATGAATTGGTTGTGCAATATGAAGGGCCGAAGGAGGAACCCATACCTCCTGAGGTTGATCTTGGGGACTTTTGTCCCATTAAATTTATCCCTTTTGATTACTTTTGTTTGCCTCAAAGAAAACTTGCTGCTGAACGTAGAGAATATGAGATGAGTTTTCGTGATCTATCTTATTATTATGGCACTACTTAGATCTATCCTCGCTTTTATGCCTAGCTTAGGGTGTTAAACAATAGCGCTAGTTGGGAGGCAACCCAATTTCATCTTTGTTTTTTTGTTTTGCTTCTGTTTAGTAATAAATATTTCATCTACCTTCTCTTTAGATGTGTTTTCATGTTTTAATTAGTGTTTGTGCCAAGTAGAACCTATAGGATAACCTATGGTGATAGTTAAATTGATTCTGCTGAAAAACAGAAACTTTGCACGCACAAAAATAATTTTAGTAATTCACAGGAACGTGCTTTTGCGTTGAATATTTTTTCTGTAGATCAATAGACAAATTTCCCAGAACTTCATATTTTGGTAGGATTTTTAGAGTTCCATAAGTATTCGAGAGTTACAGATTGCTACAGACTGTTCTATTTTTGTCAAATTCTGTTTTTTGTGTGTTGTTTGCTTATTTTGATGCATCTATGGCTAGTATTAAGTGGTATGAACCATAGATAAGTTATAATACATTAGGTTTAACACCAATATAAATAAAGAATGAGTTCATTACAGTACCGTATGTGGCGGTTTTTCTTTCTTGCACTAACGGAGCTTATGAGATTTCCTGTTGAGTTTTGTGTTGTGAAGTTTTCAAGTTTTGGGTAAAGATTTGATGGACTATGGAATAAGGAGTGGTAAGAGCCTAAGCTCGGGGATGCCCATGGCACCCCAAGATATTCAAGGATAACCAAAAGCCTAAGCTTGGTGATGCCCCGGAAGGCATCCCCTCTTTCGTCTTCGTCTATCATTAACTTTACTTGGAGCTATATTTTTATTTGCCACATGATATGTTTTTTGCTTGGAGCGTCTTGTATGATATTAGTCCTTGCTTTTTGGTTTACCACAATCATCCTTGTTGTACACGCCTTTTGGGAAGAAATCCACTTGATTGGAATTTATTAGAATACTCTATGTGCTTCACTTATATCTTTTGAGCTAGATAGTTTTGCTCTAGTGCTTCACTTATATCTTTTAGAGCATGGCGGTGGCTTGATTTTGTAGAAATTGTTGATATCTCATGCTTCACTTATATTATTTTGAGAGTATTTTAGAACAGCATGGTATTTGCTATGGTTATAAAATTGGTCCTAGAATGATGGGCATCCAAGTTGAGTATAATAAAAACTATCATAGGAAGTGAATTGGATGCTATGATCAATTTGATACTTGATAATTGTTTTGAGATATGGAGGTAGTGATATTAGAGTCATGCTAGTTGGGTGATTATGAATTTAAAGAATTCTTGAGTTGAAGTTGGCAAGTCCCATAGCATGCACGTATGGTAAAAGTTGTGTAAAAAATTTGAAACATGAGTTGTTCTTAGATTGTGCTTCCTTATGAGTGGCGGTCGGGGACGAGAGATGGTCTTTTCATACCAATCTATCCCCCTAGGAGCATGCACGTAGTGCTTGGTTTTTGATGACTTGTAGAATTTTCCAATAAGTATATGAGTTCTTTATGACTAATGTTGATTCCATGGATTATACGCACTCTCACCCTTCCATCATTGCTAGCCTCTTCGGTAATGTTCATTGCCCTTTCTCACCTCGAGAGTTGGTGCAAACTTCGCCGGTGCATCCAAACCCCGTGATACGATACGCTCTATCACACATAAACCTCCTTATATCTTCCTCAAAACAGCCACCATACCTACCTATTATGGCATTTCCATAGTCATTCCGAGATATATTGCCATGCAACTTTCCACCGTTCCGTTCATCATGACACACATCATCATTGTCATATTTCCTTGCATGATCATGTAGTTGACATCGTATTTGTGGCAAAGCCACCATGCATAATTTTTCATACATGTCACTCTTGATTCATTGCCCATCCCGGTACACCGCCGGAGGCATTCATATAGAGGCATATCTTCTTCTAGTTTTGAGTTGTAATTCATGAGTTGTAAACAAATAGAAGTGTGATGATCATCATTATTAGAGCATTGTCCCCAAATAAAAAAAAGAAAGGCTGAAAAAAGGCCAAAGAAAAAAAAGAAAAAAAAGGAATGGCCAAAGAAAAAGAAAGAAAGGCCCAAAAAAAGAAAAAAAGGAAAAGAAAAAGAAAATAAAATAAAAAGGAAAAGAAAAAGAAAAGTAAATAAAAAAGGGCAAGGTTACTATCCTTTTCCACACTTGTGCTTCAAAGTAGCACCATGTTCTTCATATAGAGAGTCTCATATGTTGTCACTTCCATATACTAGTGGGAATTTTCATTATAGAACTTGGCTTGTATATTCCTACGATGGGCTTCCTCAAAATGCCCTTGGTCTTCATGGGCAAGCAAGTTGGATGCACACCCACTTAGATTCTTTTGTTGAGCTTTCACACATTTATAGCTCTAGTGCATCCGTTGCATGGCAATCCCTACTCCTCATGTTGACATCAATTGATGGGCATCTCCATAGCCCGTTGATTATCCTCATCAATATGAGACTTTCTCCTTTTTTTGTCTTCTCCACACAACCTCCATCATCATATTCTATTCCACCCATAGTGCTATATCCATGGCTCACGCTCATGTATTGCGTGAAAGTTGAAAAAGTTTGAGATTATTTAAGTACAAAACAATTGCTTGGCCTGTCATCGGGGGTGTGCAAGATGGGATCATTTTTGTGTGACAAAAATGAAGCATGGCCTAACTATATGATTTTGTAGGGATGAGCTTTCTTTAGCCATGTTATTTTGAGAAGACATGATTGCTTTGATTAGTATGCTTGAAGTATTACTATTTCTTATATCAATATGAACTTTTATTTTGAATCATTTGGATTTGAACATTCATGCCACAATAAAAAAATTACATTGAGAATTATGCTAGGTAGCATTCCACATCAAAAATTCTGTTTTTATCATTTACCCACTCGAGGACGAGCAGGAATTAAGCTTGGGGATGCTTGATACGTCTCCAACGTGTCTATAATTTTTGACTGTTCCATGCTATTATATTACGCGTTTTGGATGTTTATGGGCTTTACTTTACACTTTTATATCATTTTTGGGAATAACCTACTAACCGGAGGCCCATCCCGAATTGCTGTTTTTTTGCCTATTTCAGTGTTTTAAAGAAAAGGAATATCAAACGGAGTCCAAATAGAATGAAACCTTCTGGAGCGATATTTTTGGAACAAACGTGATCCAGTGGACTTGGAGTGGACGTCCAGCAATAGAGGAGGCAGCCACGAGAGTGATCGGTGCGCCCCCTATCGTGGTCCTAAGACTGATAGTAGAAAGGGGGGTAGGTATGGAGAGGCAAGATCTCAGCTATGGTGAAGGTGTACACACAAGATTTACGAGTTCATGCCCTTCGCGGAGGAAGTAATAGCCCTACATATCGGTGCCCAGAGGCGGTCGACTGGATTATATGTGTGTGGTGTTACAGGGGGTGTGTACCTTCTCCCAAAGGAGGTGGTGGATTATATAGAGTGCGCCAGGACCCAGCCATCCTCAATTACTAGGGGCTTAATGTACATAAAGTAGGGGCGTTAATGGTAACGCCAGCCATAAGTGCTATTAATGACCTTAAAGACTATGGTGTGAATGTCTGGCCGTTGCAGTGCTGAGTGACTCCTAGTCTTCAGTAGGTTGAGTGATTCCTTATATGGTCGAGTGAGAACAGGGAGGAGGGGTACCCGAATGATATGATTGGTCGAGTGGATTGCACTCGACACCTTTGACTGGAGGTTCTTTGTTGCCTCTTGGACTTCTTATCTTCTAGGGTAGTGACCTTGGGTAGGGCGTATAGGTCAGGCCTATGACCCTACCCCGGGTCTGTACCCTCATTAGTAGCCCCCGAATGGATTAAGGTTCGAGTGGAAAGTAGGTTGAAGTTGAACTTGTTCTGAGCTTTGCGTCTCGCGAGTGTTTTACGCAGGACGGAAAGTTTACGTTGGTACTTCTGCTTTGATTCTGTCGCCTTGATCCATTTAGAGAGTTGCTGAATGAACTTGTAGCATCATCCACCGAGTGCTGTCTTGGGGCGCAGAATCTTTGGCGCGATTGATTGTAGTGTTTGTCGGATTTCACGGGATTCGAAATTTCAAGGAAGCGCGTGGGACGGGGCATGCCGAGGTAAGCGGGGCGGATAAACAATAGCGCCTCGATCTCCATGCCACCTTTTTCGCCAAGTACATCTCGCGCGACTGTTGCGGGATTTCACAGGATCGCCCGGTCACATGCGTCAGCCACTCGGAAGCGGTCCTTTATAAGGCGACGGAGCCGAGGCATCTGCACATCGCACGTTTGTTTTTCTTTCTTCTTCCTCTACTTCTCCACTGCATCCGGCTCCTCCGCTCTCGACGCCGCCGCGCCGCCACAATGGTGAAGGACAACACGGCGCCGCTGGAACGCGCGAAGAAGGCGACGGGGGCGGTGAAGGGCAAGAAGCATAATCGCGGGTCGTCATCGCGCTCGGGGCTGCCGCCAGGTTGGATCCAGGGCGATTGGATCCGGTCTTTGCTACGGCAAGAAGATTTGGATGAGCTGGTGGAGTCCGGGCTGATAGCCAAGGGTGCGGCAAGGCTGCCTGAGGGGCAGATGGAGCCGCAGCCTTGACCGGGTGAGTGTGTACTGCTCGCCACCCACGTCGACCGGGGCTTCTCTCTTCCTCCGCACCCCTTCTTCTGGGGCTTCTTGAACTTCTTCGGTGCCCAACTCCATCATTTTTTCCCAATACCATCACATACCTTGTCGTGTTCGTGTCTATGTGTGAGAACTTTCTGGGGTGTCGACCGCACTTGGGTCTTTTCAAACATATTTTCACCATCCGTTCTCAGTCGGTGAAGAAAGCGAACACGAGTGATGAGAAAACCCATGTCATTCATATGTGTGGGGGTTTGGGTATCCAGAAGAGGCAGAGGAGTTCATTCCCTTCCATGACTCTCCCTGAATCAGTTAGGGGCTGGCAGTCGACCTGGTTCTACTACCCGGACCTCGCAACCCCAGGTCAGTCGACCGGCCTTCCCCACTTCACTGTGTCCAGACTCCTTCCTCGCTGAAAGTGACTACTGCTGAGAACGTGGAGACGAAGATGCTGGTGAGAAAGTGGTCCATCTGATCAATGAGGGTGTCACTCGCATGGACCTGCTGGAAGTATTACTCAGTCGAGGCATCCAGCCCCTTCAGGCCCGTGACCATCGCATGTGGCTATACTCTAGGGCTGACGACACTGCTCATGTTCATCCAGAGGAAGTGCCAGCCAAGACCGTGGCCATGTGGTTGAAGAGCATTACAGGCAACAAGGACAACCCCAGAGGAGCCAGGAGAGTCGTCCCCTTCAGTGATGACAATCAACCCGATAAGGTATGTTCTTCATTCCGAGTGTCTTCGCATGTACATTCCGACTACTCTTGAGCTCAACTGACTTTTACTCGACTTCTTGTCTTGTAGGTTTTTACTGACATGTATTCGATGCCCAACGGTGAACATGTTCTAGAGCAGGGACACGAGGGAGAGGCTAGTGCGGAGGAGAGTGGTGAATGGGAATCTTCGGATGAAGAAGAGGAGGAGGAAATCGAGGAGTCAGACGATGAGGAGGTGGTCGACTCGCCACCGTGCTCCGAACACCGATCCAAGCAACACCATGACTTGGGGGTGGGCGCGGAAAGAACGTGGCTCCAAGTACCCAAACGCAGAAGCGCACTCGGACGTCGACTCCGGAGCCAACAGAGAAAGTCACCAAGCAGCCCAAGGTTGCTCCTCCAAAGACTTGGAAGACTTTGCCGAGGATCAAGATGGACGTCCCTGTTGCTTCAGGGTGAGCATCTTTCTTGCATTTTTATAGGCCGACTAATACTTCTATTCTGACTGAATGGATCATGTATCTTTCTAGCCCAACCTCTACTGTGACTGGCATGGATATTGAAAAAGCTCCAGGAGATGAGGAGACCGACGACGCGGCCACCTCCCGAGCTGGTAAGTCCGTTCGACCAGAACTCACTTAGTCAATTGAGTTATCGGCCGGCTGGATTTCTGATGTTTTTCTTTCGCTGCAGTTCCGCGAGACATCGTCATGCTTCTCGATGATGATGAAGAAGAAGTGCCTCTATAGGAGAGGAGGAGGAGAGGCGGGGGTTCAAGCAGGAGAGGGATTGAAGTTCATGTCCCTCAGTCGACGCCGGTGCTTGAGGAAGTGGTCGAGCAATGCGGAGATCTGGTTCCGACCAACATCACATTCGCCAACCCGCTGACGACTGATCATCCGTCGGGGTCGACTGCTCCGGCTCTTGTTGCTCCAGTGCAACTCCACGCATCTGACCCAGTAGCTGCTTCGGACGCCTTGGAGCCATCACTTTTTGCTGCATACCAGACCCCAGATGACTCGCCAAGTGCTGCCAGGGAGGCTCTTTGCCAGGTGAACCTTGTTATGGAGCAGATGAAGGTGATGCGCGAGGCCAGCCAGGTGGCCTATAAAGCTAGCACCGCTCTATAGACCAATGTTAAGGTCAGTGAACTCCCGACTGAACTGTTGAATGTTGTTTTATATCTGATCACCCACTGGGGTGTGCCTATTTTTAGAGTTTAGGAAGTCTTCCACTCCACTCCACTCGTGTTGAGTCTTAGTGTTCTGTCCGAACCAGTCGGGGCACGCCGAGTGCACCCACTGGGTGTAGTCCCCGAGACCACGGTCGACTGTTGGCAGTTGGCTCAGGTCTTAGAATCTACTTTTTCACTTTTTTGACTCACGCTGGGCAAACCATGTTGAGTGTTGATCTAGATCAGTGGGGGCACGCTAAGTGCACCCACTTGGTGTAGTCCCCGAGACTACTGTTGAATATTTGATTCGGTAGTAGTCTTAGAGTTACTTTCACCGTCATTGTCTTTTATTTCTACCGACTGATATACCTCTCTCGCTGACTGCAGAGGTCTTGTGATCTTGGAGCTCGGCTTTCTGAGTTAAACAAGAAGCACATTAGCCTTGAACTTGATCTTGAACTAGCAAAGAAGAACCTAAAGACTGCTCAAGAAGAAACAACCATCATGGGAGGTAACCAATCGACACTTGTCCACCCAGTAGCTCGCGCCTTTTAGTGTTTTTTCTTTCAGTCTCTTTGAACCGAGTGACTTCACACAAGCAGATGTGCATAGTGAAAACCGTCAGCATCAGGCTCGCCTGAAGAGTGCTGTTTCTTTAGGGAGAATGAAGGAAGCTCTGGAGAAGAAGGATCAGAACCTTACTGCTGCTCAGAAGGAAGCATGAGAGAAGACAACGCTTGCGGTCAAGAAGCTGGCTTCGGTCAGCAAGTTGGAAGAGAACACGAAGCTGAAGACGGCCATCTCTAAAGCCAATCGGGAAGTTAAGCAACTGAAGAAGGACAAGGAGAACCTAACCAATGAAGTTGGAGGCCTCAGATCCAGGACAGGCGAGCTGGAGTCCTATCTGGGACAACTTGCCGCAAAACTAGCCCTGAAGCTTGAAGGTATCGCCGCTCGACTGGTTAGTTGCCATCGACTGAAGTATCTTGTTATATTGTCGACTCACTATTTTTCCTGATTATGCAAAACTTTGTCAGGATTTTGAGGCTGAGACCGGGCGGGTCGAGACAGGTCTCAACCCCATCAATTGTCCTGTGAAAGATGACATTGTGGTGAACTTGCTGCGATTGGAATCACGCTTGGACGGTGTTGTTGCTTATCTAGCTCGACTGAAAGCGGCGATGACTCGGGTTGATGACGAACTCTGGCCTCAGGCGGAACTTTCACAAGATCTCAAGTCGCTGATGACTCGACTAAATCAGATCCCTTGCCGAGTGCAGAAATGTCCGCTCGCTGTGGCATTGAAGTCACCCTGTCATTGGTGCGAGTGCACTGCAAGGATGCTAGAGAGGACAAGTTGGCGGCTCTCAAGGTTGCGAATACTAAGAAGCACACCTTCCAGTCCTTCATGGACAACTTCCTTGAGGCTGCCACTCG
Organism: Triticum dicoccoides; assembly: GCF_002162155.2. Lineage (NCBI taxonomy): Eukaryota > Viridiplantae > Streptophyta > Magnoliopsida > Poales > Poaceae > Triticum > Triticum dicoccoides. The sequence continues at coordinate 152,856,947 of NC_041387.1, read as the reverse complement.
TATTGCAGACAACATTGACCTTGACAGCTTCTGTGATCCAGCCAGCCCTTCTCCTGACGAGTGATTGAAAAAACGTTATGCTTCACCTTTATTTGCCTCGGAATGCCGAGTGATTTTGTAATCGTTGAAACTCCTTCGGGCCTGACGCCCGAGCACTTTAATCCGTGGTTTGGAACCTTTGGATTTATCTAAACTTGGTTTATCTGTGAATATGTTGTGTTTGTCTTCGAGTGGAACTCGTTCTTCACTCAGATTGGTTCTTGTACTTTTGATGCAGCTTCTGAGGAAGAGGCTGCAGTCGACCTGTTGGACGAGCCCTGAGCAGCATTGATCAGCTCATCAGCGAGGCACTCAGCAATGGTCTTGACGTTCCTGAAAGCAGCTCGCCTTGGCACCAGCTGTTGGACGAGCCTTTGGCAGCATTGATCAGATCATCAGCGAGGCACTCGGCAATGGTCTTGACGTTCCTGAGAGCAGCTCGCCTTGGCACCAGCTGTTGGATGAGCCTTTGGTAGCATTGATCAGCTCATCAACGAGGCACTAATCAATGGTCTTGATGTTCCTGAAAGCAGTTCGTCTTAGCAACACGCACAATTTCGTCCTTCTTCTTGACGGTGTAGCCCCAGGGAGGGGGTCGTTGTCGACCTGCACCACTCAGTAGGATTTGTTTTAAGCTTAGGTGAGTACTGGACGGCAGCTAAGCCCCCGAGTGGGAGGATCGCTCACCACTAGGTAGGATTTTTCAAACTTAGGCGAGTACTAGACTGCAGCTAAGCCCTCGAGTGGGAGGATCGCTCACCACTCGGTAGGAACTTTCAAACTTAGGTGAGTACTAAACTGCAGCTAAGCCCCGAGTGGGAGGATCGCTCACCACTCGATAGGATTTTTCAAACTTAGGCGAGAACTGGACTGCAGCTAAGCCTCCGAGTGGGAGGATCGCTCACCACTCGGCAGGATTTTTCAAACTTAGGTGAGTACTGGACTGCAGCTAAGCCCCCGAGTGGGAGGATCGCTCACCACTCGGTATGATTTTTCAAACTTAGGCGAGTACTGGACTGCAGCTAAGCCCCCAAGTGGGAGATCGCTCACCATTCGGTAGGATTTTTCAAACTTAGGCGAGTACTGGACTGCAGCTAAGCCGCCGAGTGGGAGGATCTCTCACCACCCGGTAGGATATTTCAAACTTAGGCGAGTACTGGACTGCAGCTAAGCCCCCCGAGTGGGAGGATCGCTCGCCACTTGGTAGGATTTTCTTTTAAACTTGGGCGAAATGGATTCGCAGCTAAGCCCGCGAGTGGGAAACTTGCTAACCACTCGGAAGGATTTTCTTTTAAACTTAGGCGAAACGGATTCGCGGCTAAGCCCCCGAGTGGGAGGCTTAACTTGCTCACCACTCGGAAGGATTTTCTTTTAAACTTAGGCGAAACGGAATCGTGGCTAAGCCCCCGAGTGTGAGACTTGCTCACCACTCAGAAGGATTTTCTTTTAAACTTAGGCAAAACAGATTCGCGGGTAAGCCCCCGAGTGGGAGGCTTGCTCACCACTCGAAAGGATTTTTCATCTTTAGGCGAAGCGGATTCGCAGCTAAGGCACCAACTGCGGGATTTAGGACATGTAAAAAAGAGACAACAATCATTCACGAGACTGTAAAATCTTTTATAATCAAACTAGAAGGTATCTCTTATTACATCTTGTGAGTCTGAATGCTTAAGTGTAAAAGGGGCGGAGAAGCTCCGCCTTCCAAGCGCGTGGCTCGTGTTTATTGTGCTTGATGTCGTAAAGACGATATGCTCCATTGTGGAGCAGTTTGGTGATGATGAAGGGGCCTTCCCAAGAAGGAGCGAGCTTGTGTGGTTTCTGCTGGTCCACCCGAAGAACCAAGTCTCCCTCTTGAAATGCCTAGCCCCTCACATTTCTGGCATGGAATCGACAAAGGTCTTGCTGATAAATGGTTAACCGGATCAAGGCCATCTCTCTTTGCTCTTGCAGGAGATCAACTTCATCTTGCGGAGCCTGCTCTGCTTCCTCTTCCGAGAAAAGTTCGACTCGAGGTGCATTGTGAAGAAATCACTCGGGAGTACAGCTTCAGCTCCGTAGACTAGGAAGAATGGAGTTCAGCTAGTCGACCGATTTGGAGTCATCCTCAATCCCCAAAGTACTGATGGAAGTTCATCGACCCAGGCACCTGATGCATGCTTGAGGTCACGCATCAATCGGGGTTTCAGTCCTTTGAGAATCAATCCGTTTGCTCTTTCAGCTTGTCCATTCGACTGAGGGTGGGCGACTGAAGCATAGTCGACCCTAGTGCCTTGGGAAGCACAAAAGGCCCTGAACTCGGCAGAATCGAAGTTCGACCCATTATCAGTGATGATGTTGTGCGGAACACCATATCTAAATGTTAATTCTCTGATGAAGCTAATAGTTGTACTTGCTTCAAGGTTTTTCATGGGCTTGGCTTCAATCCATTTGGTGAACTTGTCGACTGCTACAAGAACATGAGTAAAGCCACTTCTGCCAGTCCTCAGAGGTCCGACCATATCTAGTCCACAGACAGCAAAAGGCCAGACGAGTGGAATAGTCTTCAGAGCTGAAGCGGGTTTATGGGACATGTTGGAGTAGAACTGGCAGCCTTCACATTTGTTTACTATTTCTTTTGCCATCTCGTTGGCATGAGGCCAGTAAAATCCGGCTCGGTATGCTTTGGCCACGATGGTCCGGGAGGACGCATGGTGACCACAGGTGCCCGAGTGAATATCATTGAGGATCATTCGGCCTTCTTCTGGCGTGATGCATTTCTAGCTGACTCCAGTTACACTTTCTCTGAACAACTACCCTCTTATCACAGTAAAGGCTTTGGATCGACGGACGATCTGTCGAGCCTCTTCTTCATCCTCTGGAAGTTCTTTCCTAAGAATGTATGCAATGTATGGCACTGTCCAGTCGGGAGTGATGACCAAAACCTCCATGATCAAGTCGGCCACGGCTGGGACTTCGACTTTAGTCAGATCTGTGGCACTCTTAGGCTGTGGAGGCTCTTCAGTGAAAGGATCTTCCTGAACTGAAGGTGAGTGAATATGTTCCAAAAACACATTGCTAGGAATGGTCTCTCTCTTGGATCCTATCTTTGCCAATTCATCTGCAGCTTGATTTTTCAGTCGGGGTATATGGTGAAGCTCCAACCCTTCAAACTTCTTTTCCAACTTACTCACTACGTTACAATAACTAGTCATAGCCGGGCTCCAGATATCCCACTCTTTCATTACTTGATTAACCACCAAATCTGAGTCGTCGTAGACCATGAGGCGACGGACGCCGAGTGAAATGGCCATACGCAACCCGTATAAAAGTGTTTCATATTCAGCTTCATTTTTGGAGGAATCAAAATGAATCTGGAGAACGTAGCTGAGCTTGTCTCCGCTGGGGGATACCAATACTACCCCAGCACCGGAACCATTCAGCATCTTGGAGCCATCAAATAACATGGTCCAATGCTCCGAGTGAACTTGAGTCGGAAGTTGCTGCTCAATCCACTCGGTGAGGAAGTCTGCAATTGCTTGGGACTTGATAGCTTTCTTTGCCTCAAACTTGATATCCAATGGAAGGAGTTCAATCGCCCATTTTGCCACTCGACCAGTTGCATCTCTGTTATTCAGAATTTCAGATAATGGTGCATCACTGACAACTGTAATGGAGTGATCAGAGAAATAATGTGCAACCTTCTTCATGGTCATGTAAATTCCATAAACAAGCTTCTGATAATGTGGATATCTCTGCTTGGATGGAGTTAAAACATCAGAAAGATAGTACACTTGGCGCTAAACTTTATAGGCTTTTCTTTCTTCTTCCTGTTCGACCGTAAGTATTGTACTGACAACTTGTCCAGTGGCTGCAATGTAAAGCAGTAAAGGCTCCTTGCTGATTGGCGCAGCAAGCACCGGCTGGGTGGAAAGCAGGGCTTTGAGCTCTGCAAACACTGCATCAGCTTCATCAGTCCACATGAACTTACCAGATTTCTTCATCAATTGGTAAAGAGGTAAGGCCTTTTCACCGAGACGAGAAATGAATCGACTCAAGGCGGCCAAACAACCAGTAAGCTTCTGAATGTCATGCACACGCACAGGGCGTTTCATTCAGAGGATGGTGTCGACTTTCTCTGGGTTTCCGTCGATCCCCCGTTTGGAAACAAGGAAACCGAACAATTTTCCACCCGGGACTCCAAATATGCACTTCGGCGGATTAAGCTTGATATCATACCTTCTCAGGTTGGCAAAGGTTTTTGTGAGGTCGGTCAGCAGGTCGGAACCTTTACGCGACTTAACCAATATGCCATCCATGTATGCTTCCACATTCCGACTGATTTGAGTGAGCGGGCACTTCTGAATCATCCTCATGAATGTGGCGCCAGCATTTTTCAGAACAAATGGCATAGTGACATAACAAAAGCACCCGAATGGGGTGATGAAAGTCGTTTTTATTTCATCGCGACCATACAGTCGGATCTGATGATACCCGGAATATGCATCTAGGAAAGACAAGCGCTCGCACCCCATAGTCGAGTCGACAATCTGATCGATGCGGGGGAGAGGGAAATGATCTTTCGGGCAGGCTCGATTGATATGCTTGAAATCGATGCACATACGAAGTGAATCGTCCTTCTTAGGGACCATGACCACATTGGCAAGCCACTCGGAGTGGTAGATCTCTCAGATGAACTCTGCTGCTAGGAACCGAGCCACTTCTTCGCCAATTGCTTTTCTGTTCTGCATGGCGGACCGCCAAAGACGCTCTTTGACAGGTTTTGCCTTTGGATCGACACGCAAATATTGCTCAGCCAGTTCTCTGGGTACACCCGACATGTTAGAAGGTTTCCATGCAAAGATGTTCCAGTTCTCACGGAGGAACTGGATGAGCGCTTCTTCCTATTTGCTGTCGAGTGTCGTTGAGATATGAGTAGGTGATGCATTGGGATTGGTCGGGTGGATATGAATCGGATTCGTGTCTCTAGACGACTGAAATGCAGAATCAGTGGCAGGCTACTTTGCTCGGAGCAAATCACTCGGATCTGCATTCTTCTGCTACTCTTGGAATTCAACTGGTGCCATTTGTGCATCGGCAATTTTAGAACCCTTCTGAAAGCACTCTTCTGCCTTCTGCCTATTACTAGTGAACGTGATCACTCCTCTGGGGCCAGGCATCTTCATCTTGAGATACACATAACATAGTCAAGCCATAAAACGTGCATAAGCATTCCTACCCAGAATAGCATGATAGGCACTCTGGAAATCCACTACTACAAATGTCAACTTTTCCTTGCGGTAATTCTTGGAATCACCAAAAACCACGTCAAGGGCGATCTGGCCGAGTGATTCGGCTTTCTTTCTAGGATGACGCCATGAAAGCTCATATTGCTTTCACTAAGCTTGGGCATCGGAATGCCCATCCCCTTCAAGGTCTCAGCATAAAGGATATTCAGGCCGCTGCCACCATCCATTAGCACTTTGGTCAGTCGAGTGCCTTCGACAACTGGGTCGGCCACCAACGCTTGCCTCCCAGGAGTGGCTATGCGCGCCGGGTGATCAGACTGGTCTAATGTGATGGCTATTTGTGACCATTTCAGGTATGCGGTCGTCATTGCTAGAGCAACCATATTCACTTCTCTATTGATAACTTTCAATCGACTCTTGCTCTCAACATCAGCAAAAATCATCAGGGTGGAATTGACTTTGGGATAACCATGATCTTCCTCTTCATCCTCGTCTTTGTCTGACTCTTTTTCCTTCTCACTAGGTTGTTTCTCTCGGAACTGCTAGATCAGGAGTCGACATTGCCGAGTGCTGTGTTTAGGATAAATTAGATTACCCTCTTCATCCTTCTTCGTATGAATGTAACATGGTAAATCCAACACATCATTTCCCGCTTGATACTTAACGCCTTCCTTGAAGGCACACACTGCTTGGTGCTCAGATACATTTTCCACGGTGTGATGCAAGGTGGTCCACCTCTGAACGAAATCTCTTAGGTTTTCACTCGGTTTCTGTATGCAATGCTGCAATTCTGTTAATCCCGTTCGTTGCTTGCAAGTGCCCTCAAAAGTCTTGACGAACACTCGAGCAAGCTCTTCCCAACTGAATATACTTCCGGGGGATAACTGAGTCAACCACGCTCTGGCCGACCCTTCCAACATCAGAGGAAGATGCTTCATTGCCACTTCCTCATTCTCACCACCAATCTGCACAGCCACTTAGTAATCCTCAAGCCAAGTTTCAGGCTTGGACTCTCCGGTGAACTTGCTGACTCCAGTCGCCAACCTGAAGTTGGGTGGAATCACTACAGCCCTGATGGCTCTACCGAAACACTCTAGACCCAAAACATGAACTATGCTACCTGTCGGACGATCTCTGCCAAGGTCTTCCCTGTGCGATCTGTTCCGGTCGACTAGACCTTGAACGAGAATAGATCTTGCATCAAAGCCTGGCTCTCTTGAGTTGACTGGTGCTCTATGCTCGCCACTCTGAAGGCATCTATCATCGTACTGCCGAGGCACATATAATGCACTCCTCGGAGGAGGTGTGGGCACTCGACGATGATTGTCGCGGTCGAGTCGGTGATCATACTGCCCACGGCCTTCATGCCGCAGGGGCAATCTTGGGCTGTGGGCCGACTAAACAGTATCCGCTACCACAAATTTGCTATGAATCCTATTCCACGACTGAGACACTGCTGTGTTCTGTTATCCTGCTGCCCGGAGTAAGGCCCGGATTTGCATCAAACCTCTACCAGCCTCCAACTGGGAAGGTTGAATTGACTCTGCTATTCGGGCAGCAGCTGTGAGATTTTGAATCAGAGTGTGATATACCTTAGGTGGAGGTGGAAAAAGCTGTCATCGACTGGAATCAGGGATCCGCTACCGAGCACGCTCGTCGAGTGCGTGCTGGAAGTTCTCCAGTCAAGTGTGCTCAGCCAAATTAGCCAAGCGCGCCTCTTCCAAGGCCAGAGCCTCGGGGGTTTCTCCAATGATGGGCGTGTGGAGTGCATCCATGTTGTGGCGACGAAGTTCTTCCCTCTGCTGCGAAGAGAGGGGTTCGGGATGGTACTCCTCGTGGACGCGCGACAAACTGCCGCCACCATCCCCGCCGTCTGCACGGCGGAAACCAGGCGGACTACGTGGTCCGTCGACCATCAAGACATCAGCCGCAGGGTCGCTGCTATCGCACTCGGATGCAGTCTCGACGGAGCCAGTCGATAGGTCGAACAGACCGTGGAGAGTTTCATCGGGCTCGATTACCGGATTTGATGGGTGGCCGAATGTCGAGCCACCGCGTGTTTCACCCACCGCTGAAGCCGAGACCGACCAGATCGCTTGCGGAGGCGAATAGCGGGGAGAGAAGACATCATCAGAGCCGACCGATACTGGGTCGACGGCTGCCGGAGAAGGATGCCGCATATGCACGTGCGAAAGTGTGTCGCTCCTCGGATGGGGAGCGCCTCGACGTCAAGGTGAGCTTCCTGAAGCCAGGCGGAGTCATTGGCGATGAAAACGAGCGCGCCGAGACGGATCTAGCGGCCCTCAGCCAATCCACCACCGGAAAACATGATGATGGGGATTGAAGAAATTGCAACTTCACCAACAAGTCGCTAAGACACCTTCCGCACGGTGCCAAATGTCGTGGTCCTAAGACTGACAATAGAAAGGGGGGTAGGTATGGAGAGGCAAGATCTCAGCTATGGTGAAGGTGTACACACAAGATTTACGAGTTCAGGCCCTTCATGGAGGAAGTAATAGCCCTACGTCTCGGTGCCTGGAGGTGGTCGACTGGATTATATGTGTGTGGTGTTACAGGGGGGTGCGAACCCTTGTCCCAGAGGAGTGGGGTGGCTTATATAGAGTGCGCTAGGACCCCAGCCATCCTCCATTACAAGGGGCTTAATGTACATAAAGTAGGGGTGTTACTGAGAACACCAGCCATAAGTGCTATTAATGACCTTAAAGACTATGGAGTGAATGTCTGACCGTTGCAGTGCTGAGTGACTCCTGGTCTTCAGTAGGTCGAGTGATTCCTTATATGGTTGAGTGACAATAGGGAGGAGGGGTACTGAGTGATATGATTGGTCGAGTGGATTGCACTCGACACATTTGACTGGGGGTTCTTTGTTGCCTCTTGGACTTATTATCTTCTAGGGTAGTGACCTTGGGTAGGGCGTATAGGTTAGGCCTATGACCCTACCCCGGGTCTGTACCCTCATCACTCCCTATAGGTGGGCGCACCCCCCACCCTCATGGGACCCTCCAGCGTCCACCGACCTACTTCTTCCTCCTATATATACCCATGTACGCGAAAACCATCGAGCAGCACCACGAAAAACTATTTCCACCGCCGTAACCTTCTGTATCCGTGAGATCCCATCTTGGAGCCTTCGTCGGTGCTCCGCCGGAGGGGGAATCGACCACGGAGGGCCTCTACATCATCTCCAAGGCCCTTCCGATGAGTTGTGAGTAGTTTACCACAGACCTTCGGGTCCATAGTTAATAGCTAGATGGCTTCTTCTCTCTCTTTGAATCTCAATACAAAGTTCTCCTTGATCTTCTTGGAGATCTATTCTATGTAACTCTTTTTGCGGTGTGTTTGTCGAGATCCGATGAATTGTGGGTTTATGTTCAAGTTTACCTATGAGAAATATTTGAATATCTTCTGAATTCTTTTATGTGTGATTAAGTTATCTTTGCAAGTATCTTCGAATTATCAATTTGGTTTGGCCTACTAGATTGATCTTTCCTGCAATGGGAGAACTGCTTAGCTTTGGGTTCAATCTTGTGGTGTCCTTTCCCAGTGACAGCAGGGGTAGCAAGGCACGTATTGTATTGTTGTCGTCGAGGATAAAAAGATGGGGTTTATATCATATTGCATGAGTTTATCCCTCTACATCATGTCATCTTTCTTAATGCATTACTCTATTCTTTATGAACTTAATACTCTAGATGCATGTTGGATAGCGGTTGATGTGTGGAGTAATAGTAGTAGATGCAGGCAGGAGTCGGTCTACTTGTCACGGACGTGATGCCTATATACATGATCATGCCTAGATAATCTCATAATTATTCACTTTTCTATAAATTGCCCGAGAGTAATTTGTTCACCCACTGTAATACTTATGCTATCTTGAGAGAAGCCACTAGTAAAACCTATGGCCCCCGGGTCTATCTTTTATCATATAATCTTTCAATCTACTTTTATTTGCATTTTTTACTTTTCCAATCTATATCATAAAAATACCAAAAATATTTATCTTATCATATTATCTCAATCAGATCTCACTTTCGCAAGTGGCCGTGAAGGGATTGACAACCCCTTTATTGCGTTGGTTGCGAGTTCTTGTTGTTTGTGTAGGTGCATGGGACTTTTGAGGAGCCTCCTACTGGATTGATACCTTGGTTGTCAAAAACTGAAGGAAATACTTATGCTACTATTGCTGCATCACCCTTTCCTCTTCAAGGAAAACCAACGCAAGCTCAAGACATAGCAGCGACCTTCAGCCGCTGCCACTCATCCTCGAGGCGGCGGTGCTCTGCCTCAAGCCTAGTGTCGACGTTGGCAAGCTCCCCACCAAGGTGGACCATCACACGCATCGCTTCATGGAAGAGCCCGAAGCGCACCATGCTACACCCGCGAGCGAGTGCAAGTGTAGCCCCACAGCTTGAAGACGAAGGCTGCCCAGGGCGCACCCCCTGCCAGCAATGACAAGAGGAAGGATCACCGGTGCACCCTCTCTCGCGCGGGTAGATTCGCGGGTAGAGGGAGCATGGGGCCCGGTATCGGGCCACCCTTGCAGCGTCGTGTTAATTGAAGTTGGTCCCTCGACCTGCGCAGGATCGGGGAGCTAGGGGCTACGCGCATGCGTCGAGCTGGAGTCCTTGAAGATGCCTGTCTCCCGAGGTTTCGCCTTCGTGGGGGGCCGGCGAAACCCCAAACATGAGAAAGCGCTGCGCGCCAGGAGGACAAGAGAAAAGGTACTTACTCATCCGCAACCACGTATCTCCTTAGCTTCAGCGACCGACAGGTGCCGTCATTGCAGCACGGGGACCTCTTCCTCTTCAAGAGCGACTCGAGGCATAGGCTGCGCCGACCAGACCCCGACGGGTGATCCTCAGGAGGGGGAGCGCTCGGCGTGGTATCTGGATCAGGGGTCCCGAGGGTAGGGGCACCCGGCGAGACCTCCTGGCTCACAACTCCGGGGCCATTGGTGGGCTCCTCGCCGTTAGCGGCCACTCTGGAGCCACCATCCCGGGCGTTAGAAGCCCCTGCCTCCCGAGCTTGGGGTTGCACCAGTTCCGCGGCAGCTCCCTCCAGGGCCCAGAAGCCTCGGCCTCCTGAGCCTCTAGCGGGGCCCGGCCTCCGGAGGAACTCTCAGCAGTTGATGGAGGAACCCTCTCGCCTGCCTCCACACTTGGGGCGCATGCGGCAGGGTCGATCAGGAGAGGAGCCACGAAGATAGGGTTCTCGCGGTGCCCTTCAATGCCCTTGGGAAGCAACCACCACTCATCGAAAAGAGGCATTTGCACCATGGAGGCCGCCTTGTTCGAGCACAAATAGAGAAGGCAGCCACCCCCCAGAAGGTCAGCAGGCTCAGACTCGCCGGTCAGAAGCTCGAGCACCATGCCCAAGGTATCACTAGCAAGAGATGGCTTCTACAGCCTCAACGGATCTCCGGCGCCTATGAAGTCCCACATCGGGCGAGAATGACGCTGAAGGGGAGCAATGCGCTGCTTCACGAATTCCTTCACCACCATTGGCGCTCTCACCTCCAGTTCCTGGAGCCTCGCCAATCTCTTCCAGGCAAAAGCAAGACGCCAGTCAAAGAGCTTCTCATGGCACCAGCCGGAGCTAGGCGATGCCGGCGACCCAGGAATCAAGAGCAGGGGAGTAAACGCGCGGGCGCCCATAAGGAGCCACTGCTTCTGGAATCCCTTCGCGGCAGGTGAGAGCTCCAAGTCAATCCTCGGACCAGCGGACGTGGCCACGTCTTCGAAGGTTGCGCACCCAGAGCATTGGCGGGCATCAACAAACCGAAGCAAGAAGAAATGGCAAAACAAGGCCACGGAGGGAGTGATGCCTACCATGGCCTCGCAGAGGAAGGCGAAGACGGCAAGAAGGATGACAGAGCGGGGATCCAGATGCAGCAGATGGATCTGGTAATGTGACATCACAGCGTTGAAGAAGGGGGAGAAACGAGGAATCAACCCATCAAGAAGAGCATGAAGATAGATGGGGATCTCGGTGGGCTCATCTCTCTGGTTCACCAAGACGCAGGGCGAACAGCCGTCTCCCTCCCCTCATTGGAATCGGCAGCGAGAGCATGGCGAACCCTGTCCAGCCTCTCCTCATTGATCACCGTCGATTGCCCAAGGGCTGGCTCCAGGGCTGGCAGGGGACTGGCCGGGGCTAGCGGCTTCCCCTTCTTCTTCCTCGGCTTGGGGGCCATGGCGAGAACTAAAAGAGGGAAAGGCGCCGGTGCCGGGTCTATGGACGCGGCGGCAAGATTGGGAAGGAGGAAATAAGAGCCAAGCACGATAACTTGCAAAGGGCGAGCTGCTGGGTCTACCGGATATGAAGGCAGTGTGGGGAAGTGGAGACGCCCACGTCCCATCAACCGCCACGTGTCTTCAAGGTTTCAGGCGGTTAGGTCCCGCGGTGCTGCACACTTGCCCTTTGGCTTCTCCTAGAAGCCAAGTCCGAGCGCGCCTTGGGCCCGGGGGTTACCTTTGGTGTCCTGGATTCAGGGGTATCTAGCCCTGCCTACCTACGTCCCACCACGTGGCTCCATCAATGGCTTGGTATGGCCCAGCTTCAACACCAACACCACAACACCCTCGCGAGGGGCCAAGCCTCGCGAGGCGGGCAATGCCAAGACCCCCGAAGGGGTCGGCCTCCTCATGTGGGCTCTAGAGGGGCGCAGCATTCTATGCAAGCTACCTCACGAGGCTCAGCTGACGTCAGCCATGACGACCAAGGCCAGGCGGGCGCCAGGTAGGTGCAGAGCGCAGGTTTCCTCTTCGGTGCAAAGGAGGCAAGCCACAGGCGCGGAGTCCCGAGGAATCAGCCAAAGGTTTCCATTCTGGTGCACCAAGACCAAGACCGCCAGGACGACAGGACGGAGGTCATCAACGAGCCCACCGCAGCGTCACGACCAGAGGCTTTTTGCAGGCCAAGATTACTTTTGTCAGGATAGACTGTACTACTTGTCCCCTTTCAAATCCGGCCATTGTGGGATCCCTTCCCGCTCATATTTGGTAAGAGGACCAGGGCCACTATAAATAGGACTAGCCACCACCATAAGGAAGGGGGTCAGAACAAGTAGAGTTAGCATACACCACACCAGCTCAAGAACACCTCACCTCCTGAGGCTTGTTCATCGTCTGTACTAGTTCATCCTCAGCCCTCCGAGGAAATTCACCACACCACACTGGATTAGGTTATTACATCACAAAAGTGGCCCGAACTAGTATATATCGTTGTGTCTTTGTGTCTCTTTGAGCTCGATAGGCTAGGCTTCAGAGGATCGCGATGAGGCAGGATGGGCAGTTTGAGATCTCCGCACGCACCCTAGAGTTCAAACCTCTCAAGGGTTTGTGGATCCCTAAATCCGACAGCGGCAACACTTGATACAGGTACATCCCTAACGTGGTCCGTGACGGCCTTGGTGGCGACGAATAGTACAACCCCGGTTCCTGCACCAGTATCTCAACACCAATCACCTTCGGTATGGTGGAGGGCTTCTTCATCCATGCCATAACCATCAGAGCCCAGCTGTCTGGAGGAACAAACATACTTACGACCTCACCTCCAAGGTCATTGATAAGCTCATTCATGGAATCGCTGTTCCAAGCATGTCGAGGCATGCCGTGCAAGGTAAGCTTTGTTAAAAACAGCTCAGAGGGCACTGAGCCCCATCCTGGGTGCCACCGATCAAAGCTGACCAGCGCGCCATCGCAGAACAAATGCCAAGAAGATTCAAACACACGACTGCAGTCGAAAGTTGTCCTGAACCTGACGAAGAAATCAGCCGGTGGCGGACAGACTTCGACGAGCAAGTAACTTATTTGGATGTCGTGCGCAATGCCAAGATCTTTGACAAGGTCGTCCAGCGAGATGGGAGGCCGGTCGCTGTTGATGGTTACCATCAGCACTTTGCTGGCAAACTGGTCGTCAAGCGCCGCCATGCCACTGTTAAGCAACAGCATGCAGCGACCGAAGGCAGGACGGACCTTTGGATCTCCGGCTCGGAGATCCGCGCTAACCGGCGACATGATAGTGTGCATGAGAACAGGGAGTACAGGACGGGATTTGGGGGAACTGGAGTAGGAATCGAGATTCCAGAGGTTGGGGAGGGGCAGGAGATTGGGGATGAAAACGTAGCATGAATTTCGAACACGCGCCAATATGCTCTCAGCGCACAAGCGCACGAAAACACCGGTGGCGCCCACATGTCGGCCTGAGAGTCCTTATTCTTTCTTTTTTGGAGAGCCCGGCCTTTTTTAGGATCTTTTGAGAGCCTGGCCTGAGAGTCATAATTGACCTGTTTGGCATTGCATTACTACTCGGCCCATATTCAACGACACCTCATTGGCCCAAAGAAATGTAAATCATCGAAAAGACACTGATCTCAAATTATAACTTGAAAAAAGGAGATATACTCTGAACACTGGTGATGCCCTCACTTAACCCGCCAGTAGTTTGAGACAGTAAACAGATCGAAACAACGATATATACAACACTCAAACACTGACTAGTGACTACTACAGACATAAACAACAAGACATGATAGTTCATAAGAAGTCTTGCTACACCACCAAAATGCACCCATTTGCAGTGCTCAGACTCTCGTGATCCAGACGAGAATGACATTCTAAATAGAGACAACTATTAAATAGTAAGAGTGACATAGACGAGGATGACCAAATGACAAGGAATATGCATAACAAAAAAGAAACCTACCCATCCAGAGCAAGCAGCAAAGAAAACAAGTCATTCGAAGAGGGATGATCCAAGACCATCATAATTTGCAGCCCCTCTTCAGCGACCATTGATCCGAAGACACCAGTATTCCAGCCTTTCTGACGCAACAACCCAATTACCTATAAACCCAAAGGCTTGAACCACATCACTACCTATCATAATTGAGAAATCCAAGGATCAAAGTTAATCCAGATGCCTTTGTCATTCTCACCTTCTTTTGGCTGTAGGTTGTATCGTTGCCAATCAGGGGACTTTGCTCCCGAACTCCTAAGGCTCACCGTGTAGACACAGTTTTCCATAGCAAACAGAGCCTCTCTGCCATTAAGGTCCTTGCCAATGGTGATCTCCTGGTTAATCGGATAATTGAGTCCGAGAAACAGAGAGTGTGAACCAAGGCTGTTTACCCACCTCCAACTCAAAAATCCTGAAGGCCCCAACAAGCTGGTATCCTTCTCACAGACATAACAACCACTGTGCGGATACTAATGTATTCCACGGTGCTTGTATACAGTGGGGTTTTGGCAATATAACTTTTATGGCTCATGTGTCCGAATGATCATCAGTCTTTTGCTGTTGTCTGATCGAGCGAGGAACCAGTTGTGCTTCCCTATTTTGACAAAGGTGGTGTGATTACAAAGGGCAATAACTTTAGGGACACAACATCATATCAAAAAGGACAGGCATTGTTAATGTAAGATCAACATTGTTCAGAGTATGAGTAGGATAATGCAAGAAGCAAAATTGATATGTCCCTGTTGGAACTGAGAGGAAAATATAGGGAAATGTATACTAGGTTCAAAAATATAGAAGTGCCATGCATGGTTATACTCATGTTATCTCGCAATCGATTCTTCACTGGAAACTACCATGTCATGCATGTTATGTCGTCACAAACAAATTCTTCAAGGTAACTAATAGACCATGCTTTGTTATATACTTGTGTTCTGTGGGCAAATTTTTTCTGAGTATATTATTCCAGCCATTGATTGCTGAAGGGCGAATATAGGTAAGTACACATGGTAAGCTTTACAGGATTTCACTAGTTCCAAATATAGAGTTCTCCATATGCACATTTACTTCCCTAATGTATGGTTAGATGAAACCAACAGTGTGGTGCATTTTTCTACATCATCAACATGAGGAAACTAACATGGCCATTGATACACACTCATATTTAGTAGTAATATATAGATTATTGTAAAATAATGAGAATATCCATATATTCCTAACCGCTTGATTATTCAGGGGTACAAATTGGCTGTAATGACATGGTCACAATCATTGTTGAGGAAATCGTTAACTGGTAGCTGCTCAGTTGGCTGGTGAGTAGGGGTTTAATCGGCTAATCGGCAAGTTAATCGGCCATTTAATCAATTAATCAGACGATTTATCGGTTTATAGGCTACTCGGTGACCCTACGAGTAGGGATTAATCGGCAAGTTAACTGGTTAATCGGATGATTTCTTGAACAGGGGTCACAATTGCATGAATTAATTCATTCCAAATATAGCTGATTTACAGCGTCTCTAATACATTGCCATAGTTCTACTCAAATTCTGCTCAAACAGGGATATGCCAATCATCACAAAAAGTTCAAACAGTGTCATGGCGTCATCATTAACATGAGACGGAAACAACTTACATGCTCCATCCCAGAAGTACCTGGTGCCATCTTCTTTGTCTATCGCATAGATGATACCATTGTGTTCAAAAGTATCACAGAAGTTTGTATCAGCTTTCACGATGACCCACTGAGAGATGAGTTGTCTCTAGCTAAAGAAGGCATCGGCGTAAAGATAGGTGAGTCCGCGGTCGAACAAGGCAATTAGCTTGAAGTCTACGTAATTCGTATGTCGTGTGGGCACTTGGCATATTACAATCTTCTGCAAAACAAGTACCGTCCAACTGACATGGTAATCTAGATGACTTGGACCGCGATGGTAAAACTCTATATAATCCAATGGAGGAAGGATAATCTCATGGGAGGTCTGGAAGTTCACGAGCACCAACTTTTTCCCGTCTTCTCTGACGGCAGCCATCCGGTGGGAGTTCATGCTGACCCAGTACATACCTGCCAAGAAGTTTCGGCCGATGGTGATCGGATCAAAGTCGAGGGAAATGATGTACGACAACCCACTACATACTTGCAAAGAAGATTTGGCTAATGTAGATCGGCTTGAAGTCGAGGTTCATCATGTACGCCTTCGTATCATGGTGAGCAAATCTCGCAAGACCAGATAGCAGCAAGCAGGGTGTCTGGAAAAGCTTAGGCCTCGCTTCGACGATGGCCGTGTGCATGTCCCTTGAGCATGCAGCCAGCCGCAAGGTGCTCAACATATCCATACATGAACAACATGAGTCGAGGATGTCACTGGGGAGATTGCTCCAATCGCGGCTCATATAGATGTTGCGCGGTTCGCGTTCAATCATGGTGGATTTTGGAAGGTGGGGGTTTGGGGGGCTTGATTTATGGGGGAGAAGGTTGTCGGTGCTAGAGAGCTAGCGAGGGAATAGTGTGTAACACCCACGATGCAGCTATATCTCCCACGTGTCGAGGCACGACTTAGAGGCATAACTAATATGTCTCCAACGTATCTACTTTTCCAAACACTTTTTCCCTTGTTTTGGACTCTAACTTGCATGATTTGAATGAAACTAACCTAGACTGACGTTGTTTTCAGCAGAACTGCCATGGTGTTATTTTTGTGCAGAAATAAAAAGTTTTCGGAATGACCTGAAAATCCACGGAGGAACTTTTCAGAAAATATAAAAAATACTGGCGAAAGAATCAAGGCCAGGGGCCCCACACCCTGTCCACGAGGGTGGGGGTGCGCCCCCACCCCCTGGGCGCGCCCCCCTGCCTCGTGGGCCCCCTGGAGCTCCACCGACCTCAACTCCAACTCTATATATTTGCTTTCACGGAGAAAAAAATTAGAGAGAAAGTTTCATCGCGTTTTACGATAAGGAGACGCCGCCAAGCCCTAATCTCTCTCGGGAGGGCTGATCTGGAGTCCGTTCGGGGCTCCAGAGAGGGGGATTCGCCGCCGTCGTCATCATCAACCATCCTCCATCACCAATTTCATGATGCTCACCGCCGTGCGTGAGTAATTCCATCGTAGGCTTGCTGGACGGTGATGGGTTGGATGAGATTTACCATGTAATCAAGTTAGTTTTGTTAGGGTTTGATCCCTAGTATCCACTATGTTCTGAGATTGATGTTGCTATGACTTCGCTATGCTTAATGCTTGTCACTAGAGCCCAAGTGCCATGATTTCAGATCTGAACCTATTATATTTTCATGAATATATGTGAGTTCTTGATCCTATCTTGCAAGTCTATAGTCACCTATTATGTGTTATGATCCGACAACCCCGAAGTGACAATAATCGGGATACTTCTCGGTGATGACCGTAGTTTGAGGAGTTCATGTATTCACTAAGTGCTAATGCTTTGGTCCAGTACTCTATTAAAAGGAGGCCTTAATATCCCTTAGTTTCCATTAGGACCCCGCTGCCACGGGAGGGTAGGAGAAAAGATGTCATACAAGTTCTTTTCCATAAGCACGTATGACTATATTCGGAATACATGCCTACATTACATTAATGAACCGGAGCTAGTTCTGTGTCACCCTATGTTATAAATGTTACATGATGAACCGCATATGACATAATTATACATCACTGATCCAATGCCTACGAGCTTTTCACATATTGTGCTTTGCTTATT
The DNA here is from genome assembly GCF_002162155.2 of Triticum dicoccoides. Taxonomy (NCBI): domain Eukaryota; kingdom Viridiplantae; phylum Streptophyta; class Magnoliopsida; order Poales; family Poaceae; genus Triticum; species Triticum dicoccoides. The sequence goes on along the minus strand of NC_041387.1, from coordinate 152,839,209 downwards.
TACTTTACCGTTGCTACTATTACAATTACTACAAAACTGCTACTGTTACTTTTGCCACTATTACCGTTACTTCCATACTACTTTGCTACTAAATACTTTTCTGCAGATACTAAGTTATCTAGGTGTGGTTGAATTGACAACTCAACTGCTAATACTTGAGAATATTCTTTGGCTCCCCTTGTGTCGAATCAATAAATTTGGGTTGAATACTCTACCCTCGAAAATTGTTGCGATCCCCTATACTTGCGGGTTATCAAGACTATTTTTTGCCGCTGTTGCCGGGGAGCATAGCTCTATTCTTTGAGTCACTTGGGATTTATATCTGCTGATCACTATGAGGAACTTGAAAGACGAAAGAACTAAGATTTTTCCCTCAACTATGAGGGGAGGTAAGGAACTGCAATCTAGCTCTGCACTAGATTCCCCTTCTATTTTGAGTAAGCTTGCGACACCTAAACCTGCTACTGCTATGAATTCTTATATGTCGCATGTTATTGATGATACCACTTCTACTATGCAGGATACTTATGATGAAACTACTTCTATGCTTGATACTACTTTGCCATTAGGTGAATTTCTAGATGAACAACTTGCTAGGGTTATAGAGAATGAAATTATTGAAGATGAAATTATTGATGATAGTGATGATGAAGGTTCTCCCCTAAGTATGAATTGCCCGTTGTTCCTGAGGGATATGTTATGGATGAAGAAGCTGCTGGAGCCATTCTTTCTTGCAATGATATATATGATCTTAAGAAGTTATTAGCTAAATGGAAGCAGCAATCTCTGGATGCTAGAATGAAATATGACCCTGCTTTTGCTACTTCACCTATCTTTGTTACTGATAAGGATTATGAATTCTCTGTTGATCCTGAGATAATTGCTTTGGTTGAATCTGATCCTTTTTATGGCAATGAATTTGAAACTGTTGTGGCACATCTTACTAAGTTAAATGATATAGCCACCCTGTTTACTAATGATGAGAAGTCTCGCTAGTATTATATCCTTAAGATATTTCCATTCTCATTAAAGGGTGATGCTAAAACTTGGTTTAATTCTCTTGATCCTGGTTGTGCGCGTAGTCCCCAGGATATGATTTATTACTTCTCTGCTAAATATTTCCCTGCTCATAAGAAACAAGCTGCCTTGAGTTAAATATATAATTTTTTGCAAATTGAAGAAGAGAGTCTCCCACAAGCTTGGGGGAGGCTTCTCCAATTACTTAACACTTTTGCCTGATCATCCTCTTAAGAAAATTGAAATACTTGATATCTTTTATAATGGACTAACCGATGCTTCCAAGGACCACTTGGATAGTTGTGTTGGTTGTGTTTTCAGGGAAAGAATAGTCGACCAAGCTGAATTGTTATTGAATAATATGTTAACTAATGAAAATAATTGGACTCTTCCTGATCCAATTGAGCCAACTCCTGAGCCTATTCCCAAACCAACTCCGAAGAAGAGGGGTGTTCTATTTCTCAGTCCTGAAGATATGCAAGAGGCAAAGAAATCTATGAAAGAAAAAGGTATTAACGCTGAAGATGTTAAGAATTTACCCCCTATTGAAGAAATACATGGTCTTGATATACCGCCTGTCGAAGAAACACATGGTCTTGATAACCCGACATAGGTAGTAAAGGTAAATTCTCTCTATAGATATGATAAAGTTGAAATCCCGTGTACTAAATTTCCTAGCCAATGTTTAGATGAATTTGATGATTTTATGGCTAGGCAAGAAAGTTTTAATGCTTATGTTGGTAGAGAATTAAAGAGTAATGCTTTCATGATAGGATGCTTGAGTGATTATATGGCTAGAGTTAAAGGTGAACTTAAACTCATTAGCAAATATGATTCTATGATTACCACTCAAGCAGAACAAGTACTTCAAGCTCAAAGTGATTTGCTCGATGAATTAAATAATAAACATGACTTTGCTGTCAGAGTTTCGACTAGAACTGGTGGAATGACTCAGGAACCTTTGTATCCTGAAGGCCACCCTAAGAGAATCGAGCAAGATTCTCAGAGAAATAATTTAGATGCACCTAGTCCTTCTAAAAAGAAGAAAAATAAAAATGATAGGACTTTGCATGCTTCTAGTGAACCTGTTGTAGACACACCTGAGAATCCCAATGATATTTTTATTTCTGATGTTGAAACACAATCTGGTGATGAACATGAACCTAGTGATAATGTTCATGTTGATGCTCAACCTAGCAATAATAATGATGTAGAGATTGAACCTGCTGTTGATCTTGATAACCCACAATCAAAGAATCAACGTTATAATAAAAGAGACTTTGTTGCTAGGAAGCACAGTAAAGAAAGAGAACCCTGGGTTCAGAAACCCATGCCTTTTCCTCCTAAGCCATCCAAGAAAAAGGACGATGAGGATTTTGAGCGCTTTGCTGAAATGATTAGACCTATCTTCTTACGTATGCGCTTAACTGATATGCTTAAAGTAAATCCTTATGCTAAATATATGAAGGATATCATTACAAATAAAAGAAAGATACTGGAAGCTGAAATTTCCACCATGCCTGCTAGTTATAGAAAGGTGGAGTACCAACGAAACTTGGAGATCCAGGAGTACCAACTATACCATGCTCCATTAAAAGAAATTATGTTAAAACTGCTTTATGTGATCTTGGAGCCGGTGTTAGTGTTATGCCTCTCTCTTTATATCGTAGACTTGAATTGAATAAGTTGACACCTACTGAAATATCTTTGCAAATGGCCGATAAATCAACTGCTATACCTGTTGGTATTTGTGAGGATGTACCTGTTGTGGTTGCAAATGTCTATATCTTAATGGACTAAGCTATTCTTGATATTCCCGAGGACGATAGTATGTCGATTATCCTTGGTAAACCCTTTTTGAATATGGCAGGGGCTGTTATTGATTGCAACAAAGGCAATGCCTCTTTTCATGTTAATGGTAATGAGCATACGGTACACTTTCCGAGGAAACAACCTCAAGTTCATAGCATCAATTCTATTGGAAAAATTCCAACTATCATTATTGGAGGTTTTGAATTTCCTCTTCCTACTATCAAGAAAAAATATGTTATTCTTATTATAGGGGTTGTGCATATCCCCGTTGAGGTAACCTAGTGTTATTCGAAATTTCTCCGGTTCCATGTTATTCGGAATGAGTTTGTTAACAAGACTTGATCAACCTTATTAGTGGATTCCTTTTGATGATCATGAGAGGGATGAAACTAGAAGGCACAACCTTCTGTACCATCTTTTTACTTTCTGTTATTTAGAGTAAATAAAGCAAAAATAGTATTATCTGTCTGTTTTCTGAATTATCCATGCAATAAAAAATATCCTGAAAATAAAATTTTCCAAATGCTCTGCAAATTTAGTATGATTTTTTATCTAATATTTGAGGATTTTAGGCACTGAGAACACAGCAGGGGGGCAAGCACCTGGCCACGAGGGTCCAGGGCGTGCCCACTCTAACTGGGCGCGCCCCCCTGCCTCGTGGGCCCACGGCGGCCCCCATCCACTTATTCCTGCATCCACACACTTCCTCTTCCTCCCAAAAAAATCCTCATCCAGCTCAAGCATGAGTTATAGCTCATTTTGCTGCGATTTTTGATCTCCTTGCTCAAAGCTCCATTCACAAAACTGCCTTGGGAGATTGTTGCTTGGTATGTGACTCCTCCAATGGTCCAATTAGTTTTTGTTCTAGTGCTCTATTCATTGCGAATTTTTGTTGCCTAGGTGACCCTGTTCTTGAGCTTGCATGTCCAATTTATGAGGTCCCAATTAATTCTAATGCATGATATAGGCTCTAGGCACTTGTAGGAGTAGTTACTATCGGTTTTATTGAGTTCGATTTACTTTTATTTTGAGTTACTAAAAATTTCAGAAATTTTTCAGAGGAGGAAATATGTTTAGGAAAATGTACCAAGGTGGTTCTTCAACAAAGAAAGGACCCAGGCGCGCAATGCGTGAGCAAGACGATGAACCACCAAGGGAAGCTGATGTGCGGCCTTGTGAATGGCCGTCAGAAGAATTTACGGTCAATGCAGGCATCAAGGATGAATTCAATGTATATGTGCATAATGCTGATCTTCAGGACTTCATGCAAGATAAGTGTCCTCAGTACCACTATTTGACTGATTCATTCATGAGAAGATTAAAATTTACATCTTCGCGTAATTCTCAAAATGTCCTGTTTGATATTTATGATCAATCATATACCATGGACTTAGAAGATTCTACTACTGCTTGCAAACTCCCGCAGTGGGGTAATGTTAATAAACCCCGTAAATCTGAGTATAAAGACTTTCTTGCTAGTATCACTGTGGGAGAATCTAGGGATATAGCACAAGCTACCATAGGGAGCATTCATTTTCCTGCTATACATTATTTTGCTCTCTTCATTGGTAGATGCATTAAAGGTAAAGATGAAGCATGTCACATGTGTGTCTTTGATCTTTGTGTTCCCAAAAGTGTTGTATTAGGTAATAAAGATTATAACTTGGGGGCAATTGTTGCACGTAGGTTGCATAATAATGGTTTAGTTGGAGATTTATTTGGAGGGATTTATGCAACCCGTGTTGCTAATTATCTTGGTATACCTCCATGTGAGGGTCATAGGGAGTTGCCTCCTGCTTATTTAGATTATGACGCTATGGTCAGTCATCATTTTCTTGTGAGGAATGAACAATTCCTCCTGTATTGACTAATCTTTGACAAACGTCGCGCTGTCCATGTTACTATCCCCGCTCCTTCCCTTTTTGATTACCAGGCAAAACAAAGATATGTTGTCACCAGGGAGGAGGCAAACGAACACGAGAGGAGAGCGGAGGCAGCTCGTCACAGTGCCACAGCTCAGGAGGCAATGGCTGCTGCTTCTCAGTACGACCCCAGTTACAACTTCGGATGTCGGCCAGGCTATCCTTGGGCATAGACCAACTTAGGCCAAAAGCCGAAGCTTGGGGGAGTACGTATTTCTCACCGACATTTCATTCATGTTCACACACTTATTCTAGTTGTCGGTGCTCATACTCTTTCATTGTATTATCCATGCTAGTTTAATTTGTTTTCTAGCTTTCTTCTTGTGTGTTTGATAAACCTTAAGAAAAACCAAAAAAATAGTTAGTTTAATTTCCATGCTTGTAGTAGTAATTAAAAATAAAACCCAAAAAGATTTATCGTTCTTCTTTTACTTGTTGGGAGCTTTCCCGTGTAAATAGTTTTATTTCTTTTCTTTTCTTTGGGGGTCGAGAGGAGAAGACCATAATGAAAATGCTTAGTGGCTCTCATATGCATGATTGTTTATTTAACCAAGAGCCCATATTACCTTGTCTTCTCCCTTGAATTGAACGCTTGCAGATTCGAGCTTAGTCCAATGCACATGCACTATTATTATTATACACACTGTTCGGTTGTGCAAGTGAAAGGCAATAATGATGATATATGATGGACTGATTGGGATGAGAAAAGCTGGTATGAACTCGACCTCATTCTTCGTAAATATGATGAGTTCATCATTCCTGATTCAGCCTATTATGAATAAACATGTTTACAATGACAATTAGAGATTATAGTTGCTTATGCCATGCTTAATTAGCTAGGAGCTTATAATATTTTACCTTCCGTGCCAACATGCTATTAAAATGGTTGTGATGTGGTATGATAGGGTGGTATCCTCCTTTCAATGATTCGAGTGACTTGACTTGGCACATGTTCACGCATGTAGTTGAAACAAATCAACATAGCCTTCATGATATTTATGTTCATGTTGGATTATATCCTACTCATGCTTGCACTCAGTGTTGATTAATTACGGTTGTCGCTCTCTCAGTTGGTCGCTTCCCAGTATTTCGCTAGCCTTCACCTGTACTAAGAGGGAATACTGCTTGTGCATCCAAACTCCATAAACCCCAAAGTTATTCCATATGAGTCCACGATACCTTCCTATATGCAGTATTTACCTGCCGTTCCAAGTAAATTTGTATGTGCCAAACTCCAAACCTTCAAATGAAATTCTGTTTTGTATGCTCGAGCAGCTCATGTATCAACTAGGGTTGTCTGTATCTTCCATGCTAGGTGGGTTATTCTCAAGAGGAGTGGACTCCGCTCCTCATTCACAAGAAAATGGCTGGTAACTGGGATGCCCAGTCCCATGATCAAAAAGATCAAAGCAAATCAAAATAATTAAACAAAACTCCCCCAGGGATGGTGCTAGTTGGAGGCACTCGTTGTTTCGAGCAAGCCACGGATTAATGCTTGTTGGTGGTGGGGGAGTATAAACTTTACCATTCTGTTTTGGACCCGCCTATAATGTGTGTAGCATGGAAGATATCGAGATCTCATAGTTGTTGCGTTGACAGTGAAAGTATACCGCTCAAAATGTTATTCATTTCTATTTTAAAATCGAGCTCTGGCACCTCTACAAATCCCTGATTCCCTCTGCGAAGGGCCTATCTATTTACTTCTATGTTGAGTCATCACCTTCTTATTAAAAAGCACCCGCGGGATAGCACCTCTATCATTTGCATGCATTACTATTAGTTTATATTGGGTATGACTTGACTGGATCTCCTTTACCATGAATTACAATATTTAGTCAGTCCTTGATCTTTAAAGGTGCTCTGCATTTATGTTTTGCGGTCTCAGAAAGGGCTAGCGAGATACCATCTTGTTGTATCATATTATGATTGTTTTGAGAAAGTGTTGTCATCCGAGTTTTATTATTATTGCTCGCTAGTTGATTATGATATTGATATGAGTAAACATGAGACCTAAGTGTTATTATGAATATGGTTAGTTCATAATCTTTGCTCAAAACTTGAATGCTGGCTTTACATATTTACAACTACAAGAGCAAACAAAGTTTGTCAACTGAATTGCTTGAGGACAAGCAAAGGTTTAAGCTTGGGGGAGTTGATACATCTCCAAAGTATCAACTTTTCCAAACACTTTTGCCCTTGTTTTGGACTCTAACTTGCATGATTTGAATGAAACTAACCCATACTGACGCTGTTCTCAGCAGAACTGCCATGGTGTTATTTTTGTGCAGAAATAAAAAGTTCTCGGAATGACCTGAAAATCCACGGAGGAACTTTTGAGAAAATATAAAAAATATTGGTGAAAGAATCAAGGCCAGGGGGCCCACACCCTGTCCACAAGGGTGGGGGGCGCTCCCCTCCCCCTAGGCGCGCCCCCTGCTTCGTGGCCCCCCTGGAGCTCCATCGATCTCAACTCCAACTCTATATATTTGCTTTCACAGAGAAAAAAGTTAGAGAGAAAGTTTCATCGCGTTTTACGATACGGAGCCACTGCCAAGCCCTAATCTTTCTCGGGAGGGCTGATCTGGAGTCCGTTCGGGGCTCCGGAGAGGGGGATTCGTCATCGTCGTCATCATCAACCATCCTCCATCACCAATTTCATGATGCTCACCGCCGTGCGTGAGTAATTCCATCTTAGGCTTGCTGGACGGTGATGGGTTGGATGAGATTTACCATGTAATCAAGTTAGTTTTGTTAGGGTTTGATACCTAGTATCCAATATCTTTTAAGATTGATGTTGCTATGACTTTGTTATGCTTAATGCTTGTCACTAGGGCCCGAGTGCCATGATTTCAGATCTAAACCTATTATTTTTTCATGAATATATGTGAGTTCTTGATCCTATCCTGCAAGTCCATAGTCACCTATTATGTGTTATGATCCGACAAGCCCGAAGTGATAATAATCGGGATACTTCTCGGTGATGACCGTAGTTTGAGGAGTTCATATATTCACTAAGTGCTAATGCTTTGGTCCGGTACTCTATTAAAAGGAGGCCTTAATATCCCTTAGTTTCCATTAGGACCCCGCTGCCACGGGAGGGTAGGACAAAAGATGTCATACAAGTTCTTTTCCATAAGCACGTATGACTATATTCGAAATACATGTCTATATTACATTGATGAACTGGAGCTAGTTCTATGTCACCCTATGTTATAACTGTTACATGATGAACCGCATCCAACATAATTTTCCATCACTGATCCAGTGCCTATGAGCTTTTCACATATTGTGCTTTGCTTATTTACTTTACCGTTGCTACTGTTACAATTACTACAAAACAGCTACTGTTACTTTTGCCACTATTACCGTTACTTCCATACTACTGTGCTACTAAATACTTTGCTGCAGATACTAAGTTATTGAGGTGTGGTAGAATTGACAACTCAACTGCTAATACTTGAGAATATTCTTTGGCTCCCCTTGTGTCGAATCAATAAATTTGGGTTGAATACTCTACCCTCGAAAACCGCTGCGATCCCCTATACTTGTGGGTTATCAATAACCGCATTGTGGTTTTGTCGCAAGAAGGGTCATCTTCACACAATCCCATGTAATGAACAAGAACGGGATAAATAGAGTTGGCTTACAATCGCCACTTCACACAAAGATCATATAATTCATACATCATTCAGAGTACAGACATAGTTCGGCTACGGACATAACCAAATGGAAAGAAGATAACCCCAAATGCTAGATCCCCAATCGTTCCAACTGGGCTCCACTACTAATCATCAGGAAACGAAACATAGTAACGACCAAGGTCCTCGTCGAACTCCCACTTGAGTTCGGTAGGATCGCCAACAATGGTATCATCGGCACCTGCAACTATTTGGTAGTAGAGTCACGAGGACACAGCAATATCAAAACCCACGAGATCAAGACTATTTAAGCTTAAGGGTATGACAAGGTAATGAGGTGGAGTTGCAGCAATTGATAAGAAAAATATGGTGGCTAAAGGCGAGTACAAGAGTAAGAAGAGAAATTACGCAATGGTCGTCATCTAGAAGTGATCAAGAAGTGATCCTGAAGACTACTTACGTTCAAACATAACCCAAACCGTGTTCACTTCCCGGACTCCGCCGACAGGAGACCATCACGGCTACAAACATGGTTCATGCATTTTAATTAAGTCAAGTGCCATACAATGAAGCTATGAGAGAGAGTCATTGAGCACCGCTTAAGAAGAATGACAAGCGTGACCAAAAATCAGTTTGGTTTCATGCCTGGGAGGTCGACCATGGAAGCCATTTTCTTGGTACGACAACTTATGGAGAGATATAGGGAGCATAAGAAGGACTTGCATATGGTGTTCATTGACGTGGAGAAGGCCTATGATAAGATACCGCGGAATGTCATGTGGTGGGCCTTGGAGAAACACAAAGTCCCAGCAAAGTACATTACCCTCATCAAGGACATGTACAATAATGTTGTGACAAGTGTTCGAACAAGTGATGTCGACACCGATGACTTCCCGATTAAGATAGGACTACATCAGGGGTCAGCTTTGAGCCCTTATCTTTTTGCATTGGTGATGGATGAGGTCACAAGGGGTATACAAGGAGATATCCCATGGTGTATGCTCTTTGCGGATGATGTGGTGCTAGTTGACGATAGTCGGACGGAGGTAAATAGGAAGTTAGAGTTATGGAGACAAACCTTGGAATCGAAAGGGTTTAGGCTTAGTAGAACTAAAACCGAGTACATGATGTGCGGTTTCAGTACTACTAGCTGTGCGGAGGAGGAGGTTAGCCTTGATGGCCAGGTGGTACCTCGGAAGGACACCTTTCGGTATTTGGGGTCAATGTTGCAGGAGGATGGGGGTATTGATGAAGATGTGAACCATCGAATCAAAGCCGGGTGGATGAAGTGGCGCCAAGCTTCTGGCATTCTTTGTGACAAGAGAGTGCCACAAAAGCTAAAAGGCAAGTTCTACAGGACGGCGGTTCGACCCGCAATGTTGTATGGCGCGGAGTGTTGGCCGACTAAAAGGCGACATGTTCAACAGTTAGGTGTGGCGGAGATGCGTATGTTGAGATGGATGTGTGGCCACACGAGGAAGGATCGAGTCCGGAATGATGATATACGAGATAGAGTTGGGGTAGCACCAATTGAGGAGAAGCTTGTCCAACATCGTTTGAGATGGTATGGGCATATTCAGCGCAGGCCTCCAGAATCTCCAGTGCATAGCGGACGGCTAAAGCGTGCGGAGAATGTCAAGAGAGGGCGGGGTCGACCGACTTTGACATGGGAGGAGTCCGTTAAGAGAGACCTGAAGGATTGGAGTATCGACAAAGAGCTAGCTATGGACAGGGGTGCATGGAAGCTTGCTATCCATGTGCCAGAGCCATGAGTTGGTTGCGAGATCTTATGGGTTTCACCTCTAGCCTACCCCAACTTGTTTGGGACTAAAGGCTTTGTTGTTGTTGTTGTTGTTGTTGTCAAGTTCTCTACAACCGAATATTAACAAATTCCCATCTGCCACATAACAACGGGCACGGCTCTCGAAAGTTTATACCCTGCAGGGGTGTCCCAACTTAGCCCATCATAAGCTCTCACGATCAACGAACAATATTCCTTCTCCCGGAAAGTCCCGATCAGACTCGGAATCCCAGTTACATGACATTTTGACAATGGTAAAACAAGACCAGTAAGACTGCCCGGATGTGCCGACAAATCCCGATAGGAGCTACACATATCTCGTTCTCAGGGCACACAGGATGAACACTACGTACAGCTAAAACCAGCCCTCAAGTTTCCTCGAGGTGGCGCTGCAAGTGGCTCTAGTTCGGACCAACACTCAGAGGAACACTGGCCCGTGGGGGGAGGGGGGTTAAAATAAAGATGACCCTCAGGCTCGCAAAAACCCAAGGGAAAGTTAGTAGGTTGTTAGGCAAATGTAAAACCTAGGTTGGGCCTTGTTGGAGGAGGTTTATTCAAAGCGAACTGTCAAGGGGTTCCATAAACCCAACCGTGTAAGGAATGCAAAATCAAGGAACATAACACCGGTATGACGGAAACTAAAGCGACAAAATTGGAACAAAACACGAGGCATAAGGCCGAGCCTTCCACCCTTTACCAGGTATATAGATGCATTAATTAAAATAAGAGATATTATGATATCCCAACAAAATCATGTTCCAACATGGAGCAATCTTCAACTTCACCTGCAACTAACAATGCTATAAGAGGGGCTGAGCAAAAGCGGTAATGTCAGGACCCCGACTCAATGCCACATCGATCTAGCATGTAACACCTCATATCACTTTGCGGCCTCACGCACGGTATCCCCACGGGTGTCGCCTTACCTTTGCCTGGGACCATTTGCGCCTTTTGGCACACGTATATGATAGTGTCGCTAGCATCCATATGATAAGGAGCCCGGGCTGACATGGCTAGTCCTAAACCCAAAGTGGCACAAACTTATAGGGACAAGCATCCATGACCCAGCATCGAACGTGTCGGTCATCAGCGAGTGAATCCAGGCTGTAGCACTGGGCAAACAGGACTCCGGTGAACCGGGCTGTAGCGGGCTAACAGGACTCCGGTATTCATCGCGTGACATTTCCCCGAAGGAACAGACACAGGAACGAAGAAGGACACATGCCGGCCAGCCTAAGTATTCCGGAGCAGTAGCACGCTACCATGGCTCAGTGGAAGCACTAGGAGACATTTCCCAGTAAGAGAGGCTACTAAGGATAAACAACTAGATAGTCAGATCCCACACATAGCAATACACATTACACGTACGCATAACATGCAAGTATGTGTTGTACAACATGGCATCACAGCAAAACTCAACAACTCATATAGATAAGGCTCAAAGAGCCAACATAGCATTATTGCAAACAGGGGTCACAAGACCCATCATACAGAGCATACAAGCAGCAAGCGGAAGCATTACATGTCTGAGTACAGACATCTACAAATGAAAAAGGCTGAAGAGCCTGACTAACTACAACATCCGATCAAGATCGTAGCTGAGGTACAAGCTACTTGTCGAAGTCCACGAGAACACTAGTAAGACCGAAGTCTCCGCTGCAAAAACATAAATAAAGCAACATGAGTACAAAGGTACTCAGCAAGACTTACGTCAGATCCTATCATACATGCATTTGTATCAAGAGGGTAATGTGGGGTTTAGTTGCAGCAAGCCAGCTTTGACTCTGTGGCTAACCTGTTCTACGACTACTAGAACTTCTTTGAGGTGATATGGCGCACACGAGTCCACTAATCACCACACAGCACACTACTATGGATTCATCCCCATCTCCCTACGAGAAGGCCATCCATAGCACTCACACTTGTCTTGAGCATTTTATAGTATCCACTTCAAGTTGTCTATGTACCATGTAAGCATCCAAGAAGTCCATAACCACAGACCCGGCTATTCGAATAGATCATGTTAACCATGCAGGGGTGTACTTCTTCACACACGCTCTCGCCACTTACCGCCATGTACACGTCATGTAACTCGGCAACCTTCAAGCGGAAGCCTGGCGAGGGTGTCGGCCACGACCTGACTAACCACACAAGACTCTAGTCCAGGTTTATCGCCTATTCGGGTTCCATCCGTAAGGAGATCCGGCCAGGGTGTCGCTCACGGCCCCAAATGATGTGTGCAGGGTTCCCAAGCCCACCTCGCCGGATGGATCTACACTTGTTACACCATGCCACTTGTGCCTAGTCTATCCCAAGCCCACCTGGCCGGGTGCCACTTGGTAGACTACTAATACTACCTACAAACACCAGAAACTAGTTGCGATTCCTGGACAGAGATCAAGTTGGTTAATAAGTCGAGAGGGGCACTTAAGCATTCCAATGTGTGGTAGTATCGAGTCATTCGACGACATACACAGAACTCAGTGCTTAAGGACGGTTCCAGTGAGACAACCCACCATGTACTCCTACATGGCCTCTCACCGCTACCTTTACCAAATCGTGTTCACACGTTCACTCTCAGCATCAGAACATAGAGCACTATACTCCCATTCATTCCCAATGAATCAGACCTGACACACTCTAAGCAATAGCAGGCATGGCATGGTAGGAACACAACAATGGCTACAATCAACTCCTACACATGCTAGTGGGTTTCAACTATTTACTGTGGCAATGATAGGTCATCTAGCGGAATGGGTTCAACTACCGCAGCACAAAGTAGCAGATGAATCGTTGTTGTCCAAATGCAATAACTGAGAGCAGGAGCGAGAGAGTAGGATTGTATCGAAATGAACAAGGGGGTTTGCTTGCCTGGTAGATCAACAAGGAAGGCACTGCTCCTCAGACAGGTACTCTGGAACGGACTCCGGAGCAGGACCTATCGAGAAGGAACAGTGTCGGCAATCAATACACAAACATATGCAACAATATGATGCATGAACATGGCATGTAGATGTGATGCTGTTTGAGCTAATGCAACTAGTATTCAAATTGAATGAAGTCCATTTGAATCAAGGGTTCGAATGCAACCTCAAATTAAGCTCTTATATATGCCATTTTAGTGTTTCAATTATACAGTAGGTATAAGTTGGTTTGACATGCATGAAACTAGTACAAATGGATAGATTTCATTTTTATGATAATTTTTCATATATAAATTATTTCAATCTGAGTTACTGTTGAATTTCTATGATTTTTTTAAGTTTTAAACATTTTCTGGAATTTCCTGAGTTAAAATAATTCCAGAAAATATTATTGCGTCAGCATGACGTCAGCACTGCGTCAGCAGTCAACCTGGGTCAAACCTGACGTGTGGGGGCCACACGTCAGTGACACAGTGGTTAAGCCTGGGTCAAACCCGCACTGACCAGGGTTTGACTTGCCCTGGGGCCCACGGTCAGCGGCTGGTGGGGTGGTTTAGGCTGCGGGATTAGGCGCTAATGACAGCCACGTCGGCCTCGTCGGAGTTCGGTCGGCGACGACCTCGTGCCGCGGCGGTGACTCGCCGGACTTGCGCTACGAGCGGCGGAGACCACCTGGGCGTAGCCTGTCGTCGTCCGCATCAAGGGAAGCAGGTGGGAGGCTGCGGGGGCACCGGAGCTCGCCGGAGCGGAGCTCGCAGCGGCGAGCGGAGCACGGCTTCGAGCGGGAGCGGGCTGTGGGGCACGGGGAGGCCACTCGAGGGGCTCTGCGGCACCCTCGTGGCACCAGGAGCACGGTGACGAGCTCGGTTGCGGGCTGCGGTGGCCAGGGCGACGGCGGCGACATGGACGGCGGCGAGAGGCTTCGTCCGTGGTGGGGAAATGGGGCTAAGGCATGCGGGGAGGCCGGACGGCGGCGTGGCGGCGAGGACGATCTCCGGCGGCCGGAGATGAAGACGACGGCGCCGAGGACGAAGCAGAGCTCTCCCGGGTTGCTTGGCTCGGTGAGGAGGGAGAGGGGGTCGCGGCGGAGCTATCGAGCGCGTCGGGGAGGTGCGGCAGTGGTCGAGGGCGCGGCAACAGTGGCCGGTGGCGGCGGTGGCGCTCGGCCGTGTGCGTGGGAGAGAAACCAGGGGAGGGGAGGAATGAGAGAGAGGGAGAGTGGTGCGGGGCGTCGCGTGGCGTTGTCCGGGTCATCCAGAGCGACGAGGGGGAGAAGCAAGAGGTGGCGGGAGACGTGGCCGCGGGCGAGCGCGCGCGCGACACGCATAGTGCCAGTAGGCACGAGGAAGAAGATAGAGGAGGAGGCGGGCTGGGCTGGCCAACTGGGCCGACCAGGACGCACAGTGCTGGGCCAGCACGGGAGCTGGCCGCAGGTAAGTTTGCTCCTGTTTTGTTTTCTCTTCTATTTTCTGACATTTGTGTTGATTTAATAATAATACTAAATCATTTTATTTTCTTCTGTCAATTTTTGTAGGAACTAGTTGGATTGCTCCAAAACTCCTCACCAATTAACAGAATTTTTGGACATATATTATATATATATATAACAATATATATATCCAAAGCAATTAATTACTGGATTAATTACAAATGCCCAAAATAAATACTTATGATCTCCTAAAAATATTGGTTTGATTTTTATCTCTGTCCAATATTTTCAGAGAGCAACATGAGCATTTTCTTGGACCTTTTTGGAGCAATTTTTATTTGGGTCATTTCCAAAAATGATTCCGAGGGTTTCACAAATCCCCATTTCAAATTTAAATGGAATTTAAACATGATGCACACATGACTAGCTAGCCTTGAGCATACTAGAACTAGGGATGTGACAACTCGCCCCCACTTGAAAGAATCTTGTCCCGAGATTCAGGGGTCGACGGAAAGAAAGTGGGGTACTCCAGTCGAAGACGATCTTCTCGCTCCCAAGTAGCTTCTCTCTCGGAATGATGAGACCACTGAACCTTGAGAAACTTGATGTTATGACGTCGAGTGACACGCTCTGCTTGATCAAGAATGCGAACCGGATACTCTCGATACGTGAGGTTATCTTGGAGATCAAGCGTTTCGTGGTCCACTCCGCGGATAGGATCCGAGAAGCAACGCCTGAGTTGAGAGACGTGGAAGACATCGTGCACTCTGGAAAGATGTGGGGGTAGTTCCAACTGGTAGGCAACCTCTCCTCGTTTAGCGAGAATGCGAAAAGGACCAATGTAACGAGGAGCCAACTTGCCCTTGATACCAAAACGATGGGTACCCTTCAAAGGAGTAACCCGAAGGTAAGCTTTGTCACCAACTTCATAAGTCATATCCTTATGATGACAATCATACTGGCTCTTTTGACGAGACTGGGCTGTTTTCAAATTCTCACGAATGATGCGAACTTGCTCTTCTGCCTCCTGGATCATGTCTGGTCCAAAGAATTGTCTTTCACCGGTTTCTGACCAGTTCAAAGGTGTTCGACATCTTCGTCCATAGAGAACCTCAAAAGGAGCTTTCTTGAGACTGGATTGATAGCTATTGTTATAAGCAAACTCGGCGAAGGGAAGACATTTCTCCCAATCCATACCGAATGAGATAACGCAAGCTCTAAGCATATCTTCGAGAATTTGATTGACCCTTTCCACCTGACCACTCGATTGAGGGTGGAAAGCGGTACTGAAAGAAAGATGGGTTCCCATGGCAGTTTGGAAACTCTCCCAGAAATGAGAAGTGAAAAGACTACCACGGTCTGAATTGATCTCTAGTGGAACAACATGAAGTGACACTATTCGAGAAACGTATAAGTCAGCGAGCTGACTAGCAGTGATACTCTCTCGAACAGGAAGGAAGTGAGCCACTTTGGAGAGACGATCAATGACTATGAAGATAGCATTATTCCCTTTCTTGGTCTTGGGAAAGCCAGTGATGAAGTCCATACCAACTTTCTCCCATTTCCACTCGGGAATAGCTAAAGGCTGAAGAGTGCCAGCAGGCCTTTGATGCTCTGCCTTAACGCGACGACAAACGTCACATTTAGCAATGAACTCAGCGATTTCTCTCTTCATCCTAGTCCACCAGAACCTCTGGCGTAGGTCCTGATACATCTTAGTACTACCGGGATGAATCGTGAGAGGAGATTCATGCGCCTCCTTAAGAATCAGTTGTCGAAGATGTTGCTTCTTGGGAACCACCAGGCGGTTCCCAAAGAAAACAACACCTCGATCATCTATAGAGAAACTACCAGCAACCCCCTTGGCAATGTTTCTCTTGATCCGGGTAATCCCGTATCATGCTTCTGGGCTTCTATGATATGATCTACAAGAGTAGGTTTCACCACCAAGGTAGAAAGGAATCCGTGAGGAGCAATGTGAAGGTTAAGCTTACAGAATTCCTCATGGAGAAGTGGTTGGCCTTGCTGCAACATGAGATTGTTGCAATAGGATTTACGACTTAGCACATCAGCCATGACATTAGCTTTGCCTGGGGTGTAAGTAATCCCTAAGTCGTAATCTGAGATCAACTCCAACCAACGTCTTTGCCTAAGGTTCAAATCTGGTTGGGTGAAGATATACTTGAGACTCTGGTGATCGGTGTAGATCTCGCAACATTTACCAAGAAGGTAATGTCGCCAGGTCTTGAATGCATAGACTACGGCTGAAAGCTCTAGATCATGTGTAGGATAATTCTCCTCATGTGGATGCAACTGTCGAGATGCATAGGCAATCACATGACGATCCTGCATAAGAATGCAACCTAGTCCCTGTCGTGAGGCATCACAGTAGATAACAAAGTCCTTCGTGAAATCCGGTGGCACAAGTATGGGAGCAGAAGTCAGGCGCCTTTTCAGTTCCTGAAAACTGTACTCACACTGTGGGGACCACTCAAACTTTTTATCTTTCTTGAGAAGTTCCGTGAGGGGTTTGGCTACTTTGGAGAAGTTTTCAACAAAACGGCGACAATAGCTGGCTAGACCAAGGAAACTCCTAACTTGTTTGACTGATTCAGGTGGAGTCCAATCAAGGACGGCCTTAACTATCTCGGGATTGACAGCAATGCCCTTACCAGAGATTACGTGGCCTAGGTAGGTCACTTCTGACAACCAAAATTCGCACTTGGAGAACTTGGCATAAAGGCGGTGCTCTCTGAGTTTTTCTAACACAAGTCTAAGATGTTCGGCATGCTCTTCCTCGTTCTTCGAGTAAATAAGAATATCATCGAGGTAAACCACAATGAACTTATCTAAGTACTCCATGAAGATCGAGTTCATCAAGCGGGAGAAAGTAGCTGGGGCGTTGGTTAGACCGAAGGACATGACGGTGTACTCATACTGACCATAACGAGTGACAAAAGCCGTTTTGGGAATGTCCCCATTTCTGATCTTGATTTGGTGGTAGCCTAACCTCAAATCCATCTTAGAAAAGACTGAGGATCCAGTGAGCTGATCATATAGGTCGTTGATCCTGGGGAGCGGATACTTGTTCTTTATCATGACCAAATTAACGGGATGATAATCTACAACCATCCGATCCGTACCATCCTTCTTCTTGACGAAGAGGACGGGGCAAGCCCAAGGAGAAGAACTGGGACGGATGAAACCCTTTTGCAAGGACTCATCAAGTTGTTTCTTAAGCTCGGCTAGTTCTAAGGGTGCCATTTTGTAAGGTCTCCTAGAGATTGGAGCAGTTCCTGGGATAAGATCTATGACGAACTCTACATCTCTATCGGGTGGAACACCTGGCAGTTCCTCTGGAAAGACATCCGGAAAGTCACGGACTACCGGGATATCTTCAAGGTCTGGAAGAGGGTTGGCATTAAGAGAATAGAGTTGACGCTTTGCAACTCTGGTGGAGACAGTGACTATCTTACCTGATGGGTGTGTAAGCTGAACAGACCTGGTGAAACAATCAATCTTGTCATGATGAGTTGTCATCCAGTCCATACCCAAGATGATGTTAATATCCGAAGACTTGAGAGATATCAAGGAAGCAAGGAATACAAGTCTGTCAACAAGGATTTCATTGCCATAACTTATCCTAGAGGTTTGCCATTTGGATCCTGGAGTTCGAATAAGTAGTGGGGAGGGCATATCACAAAATGACATGTCGTGCAAGCGGGCATAGCTTTCAGAAATAAAGGAATGGGACGCTCCAGTATCGAACAAAACCGATGCTAGATGACAGTTGACAAGGAGTGTACCAAGAACGACATATGGATCATCATGAGCGTCTTTAGCTGAGACGTGATGCACACGTCCATGTTTAAGGTGAGCTGACTTGGCACTGATCATCTTGCGTGATGGCTTACCATGGCCAATAGACTTCTCGGGCTGGGGTGGAGCAACTCTGATCTGAGTGCAAATACGGGTAATGTGGCCTGGCTCTCCGCACTTGTAACAAATCTTGGAGGTAGGACGTGGACCCGCATTGGTAGGCGGTCCACCAATAGGCTTGGGTGGAGCATACTGCTGAATTGGATGAGGTGCCACATAAGATGGCCTCGGTGTATATCCGGGTGGAAGAGCGGAGTTTGGAACCCAAATCCAACGCTTCTGAGAACTAGAACCGGAGGAAGATCCCAAATCACGGGTGTGCTTACGAGACTCCTCGTAAGTGAGCTGGGCTGTCTCTGCATTAATGGCCTTGTTCACAAGAGACTGGAATGTATCACAATGATGCAGGTGGAGATCACGACGCAACTTGGGGTTGAGACCCTTCCGAAACCTAGCCTGCTTCTTAGCGTCCGTGGACACCTCTTCTGAAGCATAGCGGGCGAGGTTCTCAAACTCTCTACTGTAAGCATCAACAGCCATCTAACTCTGGGTGAAACTACAAAACTCTTCTCTCTTGCGATCAATGAGGGCCTGGGGAATATGATGCTCGCGAAAAGCCTCAATGAAATCCCTCCAGGTAGGAGTCTGGCCAGCTCGGAGCATAGCCTCATAGTTCTGCCACCAAAGACTAGCAGGACCTTCCAGGTGGTATGTGGCATAGGTGACCTTGTCATCTTCAGCTACGTTCGCGGAACGCAGCTTATGAGTGATGCTACGGAGCCAGTCATCTGCATCGAGTGGCTCAATGGAATGATGAAAGGTAGGTGGGTGCAAGCGAATGAAGTCATGAATGGTTACAGACCCTTTGAACCGATGTGCGGTGTTCTCCTCGATACGTGCCAACAAGCGGTTAGACTCACGCTTGTTCCTCTCCATCTCTAACATGAACTCTGTCAACAAAGGTTGATCGGGAGGATCCTCGTCCCTACCATCTCCGTGGTTCTGGCTACGAACAACAGAACTTCGCTTAACTGATGACATCCTGAGAAAGAAAAGCAAGGACGGAATCAGCGTCATCTATAGGTTGTAGAAAGTAGGACAAGGAAATTAGTAACTCTCAAACTTCTAGGGCAATTCCGGCAGCATAACGGTAGTAAAATGCTCAGAATGAGACATCCTGCTAAAATGGGGTAGTAACATACTCAACATCACCACACTAGGTTCTGAGGTCATACCGAACAGGCTACAGCGGAAGTACTCAAAACTGGGATATGACTCTGACCAACCAATCCTATGGGACTACGGAGTAGTAACACGTGATCCTGATAGACGGAAGAGAAGCCTAGTTCCTTAACCCCGTCGGAAAGATAGGATGACTCAGATCAGAAGGCCATGAGGTATAAGGAGTAAAAGAGCCTTACGTTCCTTCCCACAATCAATTCCCTTACATAACTAAAGAACTTCTAGATTCAACTTCGACCAGTTTCGCTTGGTAATCCTACAGGCAGTCAGGCTCTGATACCAAAGCTGTCAGGACCCCGACTCAATGCCACATCGATCTAGCATGTAACACCTCATATCACTTTGCGGCCTCACGCATGGTATCCCTATGGGTGTCGCCTTACCTTTGCCCGGGACCGTTTGCGCCTTTTGGCACACGTATATGATAGTGTCGCTAGCATCCATATGATAAGGAGCCCGGGCTGACATGGCTAGTCGTAAACCCAAAGTGGCACAAACTTACAGGGACAGGAATCCATGACCCAGCATCGAACGTGTCGGTCATCAGCGAGTGAATCCAGGCTGTAGCACTGGGCTAACAGGACTCTGGTGAACCGGGCTGTAGCGGGCTAACAGGACTCCGGTATTCATCACGTGACATTTCCCCGAAGGGACAGACACAGGAACGAAGAAGGACACATGCCGGCCAGCCTAAGTGTTCCGGAGCAGTAGCACGCTACCATGGCTCAGTGGAAGCACTAGGAGACATTTCCCGGTAAGAGAGGCTACTAAGGATAAACAACTAGATAGTCAGATCCCACACATAGCAATACACATTACATGTACGCATAACATGCAAGTATGTGTTGTACAACATGGCATCACAGCAAAACTCAACAACTCATATAGATAAGGCTCAAAGAGCCAACATAGCATTATTGCAAACAGGGGTCACAAGACCCATCATACAAAGCATACAAGCAGCAAGCGGAAGCATTACATGTCTGAGTACAGACATCTACAAATGAAAAAGGCTGAAGAGCCTGACTAACTACAACATCCGATCAAGATCGTAGCTGAGGTACAAGCTACTTGTCGAAGTCCACGAGAACACTAGTAAGACCGAAGTCTCCACTACAAAAACAGAAATAAAGCAACATGAGTACAAAGGTACTCAGCAAGACTTACGTCAGATCCTATCATACATGCATTTGTATCAAGAGGGTAATGTGGGGTTTAGTTGCAGCAAGCCAGCTTTGACTCTGTGGCTAACCTGTTCTACGACTACCAGAACTTCTTTGAGGTGATATGGCGCACACGAGTCCACTAATCACCACACAATACACTACTATGGATTCATCCCCGTCTCCCTACGAGAAGGTCATCCATAGCACTCACACTTGTCTTGAGCATTTTATAGTATGCACTTCAAGTTGTCTATGTACCATGTAAGCATCCAAGAAGTCCATAACCGCGGACCCGGCTATTCGAATAGATCATGTTAACCCTGCAGGGGTGTACTTCTTCACACACGCTCTCGCCACTTACCGCCATGTACACGTCATGTAACTCGGCAACCTTCAAGCAGAAGCCTGGCGAGGGTGTCGGCCACGACCTGACTAACCACACAAGACTCTAGTCCAGGTTTATCGCCTATTCGGGTTCCATCCGTAAGGAGATCCGGCCGGGGTGTCGCTCACGACCCCAAATGATGTGTGCAGGGTTCCCAAGCCCACCTCGCCGGATGGATCTACGCTTGTTACACCGTGCCACTTGTGCCTAGTCTGTCCCAAGCCCACCTGGCCGGGTGCCACTTGGTAGACTACTAACACTACCTACAAACACCAGAAACTAGTTGCGACTCCTGGACAGAGATCAAGTTGGTTAATAAGTCGAGAGGGGCACTTAAGCATTCCAATGTGTGGTAGTATCGAGTCATTGGACGACATACACAGAACTCAGTGCTTAAGGACGGTTCCAGTGAGACAACCCACCATGTACTCCTACATGGCCTCTCACCGCTACCTTTACCAAATCGTGTTCACACGTTCTCTCTCAGCATCAGAACATAGAGCACTGTACTCCAATTCATTCCCAATGAATCAGACCTGACACACTCTAAGCAATAGCAGGCATGGCATGGTAGGAACACAACAATGGCTTCAATCAACTCCTACACATGCTAGTGGGTTTCAACTATTTACTGTGGCAATGACAGGTCATGCAGAGGAATTGGTTCAACTACCGCAGCACAAAGTAGCAGATGAATCGTTGTTGTCCTAATGCAATAACTAAGAGCAGGAGCGAGAGAGTAGGATTGTATCGAAATGAACAAGGGGGTTTGCTTGTCTGGTAGATCAACAAGGAAGGCACTGCTGCTCAAACAGGTACTCTGGAACGGACTCCGGAGCAGGACCTATCGAGAAGGAACAGTGTCGGCAATCAATACACAAACATATGCTACAATATGATGCATGAACATGGCATGTAGATGTGATGTTGTTTGAGCTAATGCAACTAGTATTCAAATTGAATGAAGTCCATTTGAATCAAGGGTTCAAATGCAACTCCAAATTAAGCTCTTATATATGCCATTTTAGTTTTTCACGTATACAGTAGGTATAAGTTGGTTTGACATGCATGAAACTAGTACAAATGGATAGATTGCATTTTTCTGATAATTTTTCATATATAAATTATTTCAATCTGAGTTACGGTTGAATTTCTATGATTCTTTTAAGTTTGAAACATTTTCTGGAATTTCCTGAGTTAAAATAATTCCAGAAAATATTATTGCGTCAGCATGACGTCAGCACTACGTCAGCAGTCAACCTGGGTCAAACCTGACGTGTGGGGGCCGCATGTTAGTGACACGGTGGTTAAGCCCGGGTCAAACCCGCACTGACCAGGGTTTGACTTGCCCTGGGGCCCACGGTCAGCGGCTGGTGGGGTGGTTTAAGCTGCGGGATTAGGCGCTAATGACAGCCACGTCGGCCTCGCCGGAGTTCGGCCGGCGATGACCTCGAGCCGCGGCGGCGACTCGCCGGACTTGCGCTACGAGCGGCGGATGGACGCGCAGAGACCACCTGCGCGTAGCCCGTCGTCGTCCGCATCCAGGGAAGCAGGTGGGAGGCTGCAGGGGCGCCGGAGCTCGCCGGAGCGGAGCTCGCAGTGGCGGCCGGAGCACGGCTTCGAGCGGGAGCGGGCTGTGGGGCACGGGGAGGCCACTCGAGGGGCTCTGCGGCACCCTCGTGGCACCAGGAGCACGGTGACGAGCTCGGT
Source organism: Triticum dicoccoides (assembly GCF_002162155.2). NCBI lineage: Eukaryota > Viridiplantae > Streptophyta > Magnoliopsida > Poales > Poaceae > Triticum > Triticum dicoccoides. The sequence goes on along the minus strand of NC_041387.1, from coordinate 152,816,284 downwards.
TGCGGGCTGCGGTGGCCAGGGCGACGGCGGCGACATGGACGGCGGCGAGAGGCTTCGGCCGTGGTGGGGAAAAGGGGCTACGGCATGCGGGCAGCTGAACGGAGAGAGGGGAACGGGGCAGGAGCTCACTGCGGTTCCGGTGGCGTCTTCAGCGGGCTCGGGGGAGGCCGGACGGCGGCGTGGCGGCGAGGACGATCTCCGGCGGCCGGAGATGAAAACGACGACGCCGAGGACGAAGCAGAGCTCTCCCGGGTTGCTTGGCTCGGTGAGGAGGGAGAGGGGGTCGCGGCGGAGCTATCGAGCGCGTCGGGGAGGTGCGGCAGTGGTCGAGGGCGCGACAACAGTGGCCGGTGGTGGCGGTGGCACTCGGCCGTGCGCGTGGGAGAGAAACCAGGGGAGGGGGAGGAATGAGAGAGAGGGAGAGAGGTGCGGGGCGTCGCGTGGCGTCGTCCGGGTCATCCAGAGCAACGAGGGGGAGAAGTAGGAGGTGGCGGGAGACGTGGCCGCGGGCGAGCGCGCGAGCGACACGCACAGTGCCACTAGGCACGAGGAAGAAGACAGAGGAGGAGGCGGGCTGGGCTGGCCAACTGGGTCGGCCAGGCCGCACAGTGCTGGGCCAGCACAGGAGCTGGCCGCAGGTAAGTTTGCTCCTGTTTTGTTTTCTCTTCTATTTTCTGACATTTGTTTTGATTTAATAATAATACTAAATCATTTTATTTTCTTCCGTCAATTTTTGTAGGAACTAGTTGGATTGCTCCAAAACTCCTCACCAATTAACATAATTTTTGGACATATATTATATATATAACAATATATATATCCAAAGCAATTAATTACTGGATTAATTCCAAATGCCCAAAATAAATACTTGTGAGCTCCTAAAAATATTGATTTGATTTTTATCTCTGTCCAATATTTTCATAGAGCAACATGAGCATTTTCTCGGACCTTTTTGGAGCAATTTTTTTGGGTCATTTCCAAAAATGATTTTGAGGGTTTCACAAATCCCCATTTCAAATTTAAATGGAATTTAAACATGATGCACATATGACTAGCTAGCCTTGAGCATACCAGAACTAGGGATGTGACAGGTAACTTAGTCAAACAACGGTTTGCTAAGAAAGGTGGGTTAGAGGCTTGACATGGCAATATGGGAGGCATGGTAAATAAGTGGTAGTGAGCGCAGCATAGCGATAGAACGAAGCAACTAGTAAGCAAAGATAGAAGTGATATCAAGTATAATGGTGATCTTGCATGAAATCCCGATAGGAAGAAGAACGAGTCCATGAAGAAGACAAATAGACGTAGTTGAACGAATCCTCACAACTCCAGAACGAAACCGAAGCTATCGAGAAGTAGCATAACCGGAAAGAAGAAAACAACATGGTAAACAACCATCACATAAACATGGCACAATGCACAACCAAGTATGATGCATGTTCGATTTAAATATGCATGGCATGGAAAAGTGCAACAAACAATACTACAAGTTAAGTGGAGCTCAATATGCAACTCGTTGCATATTGACGAAACACCACATTCAAATATTTAGTTGACTCTCGTTTATGAACTTAACAATATTAAATGTTGTTAAACATGGCAAGAGGTGAAGCATAACTAAACTAACTATTTAGGCAAGTTTAAATGAGGCCGGAAACACAAATAACAATTCTGATAAATCCCCACATGTCATTCAGTAATTTAATGCAAACACAATTTTAAACATCTTAAATGTTGTTATCATGATACGGATGACATATTGAAGTTTTATGCTATTTTTATGAAAATGTTGACATGAGCATGTTATGAAGCATTTGGTCACCATGGCGGAATGAAAGGAGTGCCACGACAACGACAACGGAAATGGTGCCACGGCAACATTCCGATGATCCGACAACTCGTCGAGATGTCGGTGCAAAAGAAAGTGTGGCCGTACGGAACATGCAAAAGATGGTGGGGTGACCCCGGATACCGGGTTCCCACGTGTCGGTGGCATGGCAAAAGAGCGACAATTCGGATGCCATGCAAACACGGACATCTCATACAACACATGCATTCGTCCATGGGTCATCGTGTCAGGCGGTTATACCTTTGAAGCGTGCGTTTTGGGGTGGTTCAAAATCGTCGAGGGAAGTAGTCGTTCTCGGGACGGTAGTAGCGGTAGTAATGGTACACGACGACGGTAGTGGTGCTGGCGTTCTCGGCGACGGTAGTCGTACATGTCCGGGGAGGAACTTGTCGTATCCATGTGGTCGAACTTGGCATATCCAAAACGCACTTGGCGGACAACGGTTGGCATGGTACTTGTCGGTCCATGAAGTCGACCTCAGAGGTCTGGCGTCTTGGCGTCCTCACCTACTGGTGTACTTAGAGTAATCCATGAAAACGGTGTTGGTTTGGCCATCGGTCTTGCTGGCGGGGTACTTGGCGAATCCAAGGGGTGAAGCATAGAGGTCTCAGTAGAAGATCTTGGTCATGGCGATCAGGGGCGAATCTACGTTGAAGGTCGTGGGGGCGAATGCCCTCACTCGATTATTTGGCCCATTTATACCCGGCCTGGGATATAGAACATTGCGCCCACTCAAACCAGGATATTTGCCCCCACTGGCCCACTTTTGTGTTGTTCTATTAAAGCCCATCTCTCCGTGTATGAGAAAGAGGCAGGAACGGAGCAGCCCATCTAACAGAGAATACAACACACACATGCATACGAGCAGGCTGAATCTGCTACAAACGTGCGCGTTCGTCCTGACTAACCTACTTCTCGCACGACCACCGAGCCGAAGCCGCCGCCGCCTGGCAGCTGCGCGCCTACACGGCACCGGCCGCCCCTCCGACGATCAGTTATTCAGCCTCGACCTATACAGTGCATGCCGGCCGGCCGCGTCGCCGTCCCGAAGGGAAAAAAGAAGCGGGCGACTCGTGAAGCCCTAGGTTCAGTTCTGATCTATTGCTTTCTAATTTTCCTATTATTAGTCTATCCTGGTTGCATGTTTAAAAGGTAAAAACAGGTTGTTAGGTTGATTGAACCTAGCTTCATGTAACAATTTCGTATGAATTAAGTTTAAGCATGTGGCTGTTGTAGTAGAATAAAATCTATATGTGCCTTCATGTACGTCAATCTATTTATTGTTTAACTATTTGACAATGACAGGAAAGCTAATAGAGAGATTTTTTGCAAACTCCAGTATGCTTGAAATAGTCCATCTAAACAAGCTTACTCGGTAATGTGCTAAAGCTTATATTTTTATCTGTCAATGCCTACATTCTCTTTGTATTTAAAAATGATTTTTTTCTTGCTGGAGCTTGAAGGCTAGAAATCACTTTAAAGGAACGACATATTCATACTTCGCGAGTTTTTCTGTCTTAAGTGGTTAGTTTACTTTTATTTTGGCAATGAACTTGTCATAGTTACGTGTGTGATGATATTATCTTATAAGAAAGTATACAATTTTGCTTCTTACACATTATATGTATGCTTGTGAGGTTGGTTTTTTAAATGATCTACCTATTAGTTCGTATATATGTTTCTGAAAAAAAATCGTATACCTCTTTGCCCCCTCTCGGTTTTTATCCTGGCTCTGCACCTGATGGCGATCCAAAACCTCATCAGCAGAGGTGCAGGGAGGCCACGGCAAGGTTGGGAAAGGGCGGAGCTTGCAGCTACTTGTGGGACAGAGCATCGCTCGTGGCGAGTGGAGCTTGAGATACTGGGGTCAGGGGGACGCAGGAAGGCAGCGGCATCGCGACAAAAGGAGGCCAACGAGGTGTTGCACGGTGATGGCCTCAGGAGGGCCATGGCGCGCTGCAGGCAGAAGGATGGGCATAGGCGCGTCTACCCATTCGTGCGCGAGGAAGGAACACAAGAAGAGGAGAGGAAGAAGGCACCATGGCCACCAGAGGCAGAGGCGATGCGCGATGGCTGGAGGCCGGGGTCAGCGGACGAGCAGCAGCGGGCAACGGCGAAGAGCTCGGCTTGGAGGCAGAGCACGGAGTAGCAGCAGCAACAGCAAGGCGCTGCCACGCACGCACGTAGCAGGGCGCGCGGGAGGCAGGAGGCGAGGCAGGGCGTGGAGCTCGTCGCGGTCCGTGGTGGTCAACACGTAGGAGCGGGACGAGGCGTGTCCCTCGTCTCCTGGACGAAGCAGAGGAGATGGCGCGGATAGGATGACGCTAGTCGAGGTGGAGGTGGATCTCGGGGAGGCGCGGGGCGACGAGGAGGAGGCCGCAAGTGAGGGAGGCGCTCGGCAGTTGGCGAAGGGAGTGGCGCATCGGAGTTGGCTGCCCCGATGGTGTTGCGGAGGCCGGGCGCAAAGCTCTGCTCCTCTCTGCGTGTGGCAGCGCAGGAGGAAGACGATAGGGAGAGGGGATCGAGCGTGAGGCACGGGTGTGTGTGGGTGTGCGGCGCACAGGGAGAGATGGGGATCGATCGGGCGAGGGAATAGGCTGTGAGGGGATCAGGCTAGGATTTAGGAGAGGGTTAGGTGGGCTGGTGGAGGCCAATGTCTGGGCCTGCGGGGATGGGCCGGCCTGGTTGGTCAGGCCCAAGAGGCGGACGGGTGCAGGCTACCTCTCTCTCTCTCTAATCCCCCACTTCTCTTTTCTTTACCAAAAGCAGTAAATAGCAAAGAAAGAAAAATGAGAGAAAGAAATGGTTGGAGAAATAATTTGAGCATGGGGTTAATTATCCCTGACTCATAAAAATGAGCTTGACCCAGGAAAAATAGAAAGTGAGCATGGGCGTGAAGTTGAATTCAACATCATTTGAATTTAATTCAAATGAGTGTGAGAAGGAAGTGGGTATTTGGTAGGTCCAAAAATATTGAGAATTTAGGTGTTGCATGGAAAAGTGATGAAAGAATAAACGGGCAATGTTGGAGGTCAAGAACTGAGATAACAAAGGCATGGGGAATTATTTTGCAAATGTGTCAAAGGTAATTCCACATCAATGGAATATTTTATAATAGCTCCCTAATATTGGGAGGATATGTTATAAAGAGAACTCCCCCTTCCCTCGATTTAAATGGATCGAAGATCCATACAATTTATTTAAAAGAGTTATAAAAATTAATGATATGATGGCATGATGAGATGATGCAATGCAAGAGATCACATGAAGAATGCAACAAAGCAATAGAAACACATGGCAAAACTCAGAAGCTGGAAGTCTTCTGGAGCGTCGGTCTCGGGGCGTCACATAGTGGTACTGGGGGAGGCAAGCGAGGCGACGGTACACGGGGGCACAATGAGATGGAGATGGAGATGGAGATGGTGTTGGCATTCTGGATATGGGGGTATCCAGCCCTGCCTGCCTGCGGCCCACCATGTGGCTCCATCGATGAAGTGGTACGGCCCAGCTTCAACATCAACAACACAAGACCCTTGCGAGGGGCCAAGCCTCGCGAGGCGGACGATGCCAAGACCCCCGAGGGGATCGGCCTCTTCAAGCTAGCTGCCGAGGGGTGGACAGTTCTATGCAAAGAATACCTCACGAGGCTTGGCTGACGTGAGCCATGACGACCAAGGCCAGGCGGGCGCGAGGCGGGCGCAGAGCGCATGTTTCCTCTTCGGTGCAAAGGAGGCAAGCCACATGCGCGAAGTCCCGAGGAATTAGCCAAATGATTCCATTTTGGTGCAACAAGACCAAGACCGCCAGGACGGCAGGACAGAGGTCATTGCCGAGCCCACCGCAGCGTCACGACAAGAAACTTTTCGCAGGCAAAGACTACTTTTGTCAGGATAAGCTGTACTAGTTGTCGCCTTTCAAATCCGGCTGTTGTGGGATCCCTTCCCGCCAACATTTGGGAAGAGGACCAAGGCCACTATAAATAGGACTTAGCCACCACCATAGAGGGGGGTCGATTCCCATCCAACCACCAGACCAACTCTCTTGAGCTCAAGAACACCTCCCTCCTGAGGCTAGTTCATCCACTATACTAGTTCATCCTCAGCCCTCTGAGGCAATCCACCAAAACGCTGGAGTAGGGTATTACACCGCAAGGTGGCCCGAACCAGGATAAATGTGGCACCCCGGCTCAGAGCGACCGGTTTACCCTGCATTGCCAGCCCAGAGACCTTGTCTTCTCGCAACACAACTAGTTGGTACAGAAAAACAACCGCTTTATTCATGCTAGCGGAGCATAGTTCATATTACAACAGTTAGCGAGGCCAGGTGGCACACACGGTGCGGCTGAACAATATGTACATTATTTAGTGAACATAAAGGGACCTCGATCATGACAACTACGCGGCAGCGGAACAACGTCGCAGCGGGACTCCATAGCACAGGGACACCGATGTGGACACGATCTAGACTCGGACAACACTCCTTTCCAACGAGACTTTCCTGAAATCTGGCATGACATGCCAGGTCAGTACATTGAATGTACTTGCAAGCTCACAACAAGCATAAACATAATGACAAACATTATCATCATATTTAACCATTTAATAACAATGCAACCACATATCCAACATGTTGTGACTATGCTCAAGTGTTACTCGTCCCTTGGACTGGCTTACCTGACGTGATCATTTCCTGACCACAAACGTGATGATCTCAAAACAAACTCGTGATCCTTACGGCAATCACAACCCGACCAATACATGGCCTGTGATCCTTACGGCGATCACAACCCGACCAATACATGGCCCGTGATCCTTACGGCGATCACAACCCGACTACACCTGGTCCAACTCAACACCATGGCCTTACTACCATCCTCAGTGCAAACTTAGTGTGCAAATTTATTAAGTGTTGACCCATGGTGTACCCTACTTTCGAGCGTGTCCGTAACCGTGGACTCGGCTATCGATAGATTAATACACTCTGCAGAGGTAGCGCACTGGACCCACACTACGGAACCCATGGCTTCGCACTCCCATTCGGGTGGTCCAACGGCATTCCGACGAAACCACTTCATTGTCATGACACTCTCCCGGCCACTCCGACTCAATCCCCATTGGGCTAGTCCTGGGTGGCCCTGTGTCTACCTCAAGACAACTCGACCACCATCGTGGCCACGATCCACTCTGGGACCCGGTACCAAAACTTAACTTAACGACGGGCGCACAAGGTTATGCCTGCTTACCGAGTCAGGGTACAGCACGCCCATAACCTTCCCTAGATGGAGGCACCGACCAGAGGCACGACAATGAAACACATTAAGGCCGTCCCATACCGGCAAATGCGGTTGCACTGGGAAAAACTCATTTCAGCGGCACCATGACCCGGTCAATAACATATTCAAGTTGAGTTACTTATCAGGTTCAACTTAGGGTGAAAATAACCGGTGTCAAATGCCATGTCATGCATCACCAACATATGCATCACATATCCATGAAAATAACTAAGTCAATACGCTCCCACGGATCCATCATCATCGCACGATACTTCTCTGGTTAAGATACACCCTCACTTAAACCAGAATAATTTCTAGCAATCTCATCATTTTTCATCATGCAAGAATAATAATTAAACTGATTATTAGTCTCCATGACCATATCCTTTTATCATTACTCATAACTAAGTTCTTGCTAGCTTATCAACAAGATTCACTTCAAACTTTCTGTAAATCAAGCATTTTAACATGACAAGCATCTAACAGAATATAATTATCATATTAATAATTTAAATGCATGAATAATCATAAGTTCAAGTAGGAAAATCACAAATATTGAAGTGACACTATGGAAATGTTGCTGTGGCTTGCCTTAGTGCTGATGAGGTTCACAAACCTCTTGGTGATCCTCAAGACAAGCCTGCTCTTCTGAAAATAAATAAAACCACAAAAAGAAAACATCAAGAAACCTTATGAAAATTACCAGCAAATCTAGACAGCAAGGAAAAATCCCATCTTTTGGCGTTGTTAGATTTTTGGACAAAGAACACAATGCAAAAGGAATCAATGCATTTGGACTTATGGATAAAAAGTTATGGTTGTTTGAAGTTTCCTGGATTTCAATAAATTTGAAAGAAAAATAAAACAGACTGAGGGGGGGCTGACGTCAAAGGCGTAAAAGCCCAAGGTGCCACCACTCGTACTGCTTCGTGCGCGTACTGAGTGGCTGACTAGCGGGCCCCGCTAGTCAGGCCAGAAGGAGGGGGAGAGGGAAACAGAGGGAGGCGGAGCTTGCTACATCTTGAGCTTGCGTTGGTTTTCCTTGAAGAGGAAAGGGTGATGCAGCAATAGTAGCGTAAGTATTTCCCTCAGTTTTTGAGAACCAAGGTATCAATCCAGTAGGAGGCTCCTCAAAAGTCCCACGCACCGACACAAACAAACAAAGAACTCGCAACCAACACAATAAAGGGGTTGTCAGTCCCTTCACGGCCACTTGCGAAAGTGAGATCTGATAGAGATAGTATGATAAGATAAATATATTTTTGGTATTGTAAAGATGCAAATAAAAGTAGATTGGAAGCTTATATGATAAAAGATAGACCCGGGGTCCATAGGTTTCACTAGTGGCTTCTCTCAAGATGGCATAAGTATTATAGTGGGTGCACAAATTACTGTCGAGCAATTGATAGAAAAGCGAACAATTATGAGATTATCTAGGCATGATCATGTATATAGGCATCACGTCCGCAACAAGTAGACCGACTCCTGCCTGCATCTACAACTATTACTCCACACATCGACCGACTCCTGCCTACATCTAGAATATTAAGTTCATAAGAATAGAGTAACGCCTTAAGCAAGATGACATGATGTAGGGGATAACTCATGCAATATGATATAAACCCCATCTTTTTATCCTCGATGGCAACAATACAATACGTGCCTTGCAACCCTTTCTTTCACTGGGTAAGAACACCGCAAGATTGAACCCAAAGGTAAGCACTTCTCCCATTGCAAGAAAGATCAATCTAGTAGGACAAACCAAACTCATAATTCGAAGAGACTTGCAAAGATAAATCAATCATACATAAAAGAATTCAGAGGAGGTTGAATTATTTCTCATAGATAAATTTGATCATAAACCCACAATTCATCGGATCTCGACAAACACACCGCAAAAAGAGTTTACATCGAATAGATCTCCACAAGAGAGGGGGAGAACATTGTATTGAGATTCAAAAAGAGAGAAGAAGCCATCTAGCTAATAACTATGGACCCGAAGGTCTGTGGTAAACTACTCACAACTCATCGGAGGGGCTATGGTGTTGATGTAGAAGCCCTCCATGGTCGATTCCCCCTCCGGCGGAGCGCTGACGAAGGCTCCAAGATGGGATCTCGCGGATACAGAAGGTTACGGTGGTGGAAATTGTGTTTCGTTGGCTCCCTGGATGTTTTCGGGGTACGTAGGCTTATATACGAGGAAGAAGTACGTCGGTGGCTGCCCGAGGGGCCCACGAGATAGGGGGCGCGCCCTCCTATCTCGTGGCAGCCTCGGATGCTTCTTGACTTGCACTCCAAGTCCTCTGGATCATGTTCGTTCCAAAAATCACGCTCCCAAAGGTTTCATTCCGTTTCGACTCCGTTTGATATTCCTTTTCTTCGAAATACTGAAATAGGCAAAAAAACAGCAATACGGGCTGGGCCTCCGGTTAGTAGGTTAGTCTCAAAAATGATATAAATGTGTAAAATAAAGCCCATAAACATCCAAAAGGGGTAATATAATAGCATGGAACAATCAAAAATTATAGATATGTTGGAGACGTATCAGAGCTTCACCAAAGCACACGCCGGAGACGAGGGTTCTTGGGGTCAAACGAGAGGGGGGAATCGAAGGAGAATAAGATTGCGCACCTGCCCGTACCCGTAGCGTAGGTAGAGGTGACCGGACGGCGTCGAAAACGGCCTCCCCAGCGGAGGCAGAGGGCAGAGGTCGCCAGAGACGAAGACGACGGTGGCTCGTGGCGGCTCCAGGGGCTCCAATAGGGCGGAATGGCCTAACCAAAGAGTGGAGGAGGCCTTGGAAGGGTCGCCCTGGCCTGGGAGGGGTCAAGAGCTGTGGGGACAATCCGGAGGGGATCGCCGGCGAGCTCGGGCTTCGGGATGGCAGCCCGCGGTCTGTTGCAGCTTCTACTGGCTCATGGAGGGTGTGGGAGTAGCTGCAGGTGCACAAGGAGGGCTGGGGTGGCGGCATTTATAGGCGGGCAGCAAGAGGGGTTCGGGCTCCACCGGAAGACACCTGTCAATGGCGCCCGGCGACGAACGGCGCCCGGCGACGAATGGCGCCAGTGAGAGAGGGGGAAGACGACGGAGGTCACGCAGGACCTATTGGCAGGCGCGAACGAGCACAGGAGCGAGGGGGAAGACGACGAGCACAGTGCGCAGCACACTGTGTCGTTGGCCGGACCGTGCCCATGCCCGCTGCGGCGAGCTCCGGTGCCGGCGAGTGCCAGGGGGGTTAAGGAAGTGGATACGGGGATGGTGGCGAGGCTTGGCATGCTCGGGCAGGCTGGGCAGCGAGCACACGCTCAACAGAGCGCTAGGCAGCACGGAGAGCGCGTGTTTTGCATGCCAGCATGCCCGGATGAATGCGGTCACCGCGTGAACTGTGACATCAGGCCACCCTAAGCACTAACTTGATGTCTGGCGTGTAGTCCTTGGTAGTTTGAAGTGTTACCACGGTTGGGCTTGGATCCAGGTGCAGTAGAAATTGATTTGAACTGCTAGCAAGTTTCTGGATAGTAACTTTGGAGAATTACTGTGGTCAAACCACTGGGAGTTAAGGGCAGAGCTTTGGAGGCTTGCTTATACATACTAAGGTAAATAGGCACAAGAAAAACTAGCTACAATGGAGCTAGTAAAATGGTTGTTGCTGTAGAAACTACCATTTCTGTCCAGAAATGAATTTCTTTTCTGTAGCCAAAATATTCTAAAGAGTGATGAAATATTTTTGCTTAGAGAGGTGCCATATGGTTCAAACAATAATTGGGATTTTTCTCAGGATTTTTGGGGCAAGAAAAATTAGGGTTGGTTTGGAGCACAAAGGGCTAGCTAGGGTTTTGGAGGGCAAAATGAATATTTTTCATTTAAGAAAAATATTTCAACCAATATTTTGAGATGATCCTGAGGTGAAGTGATGGTTTGAGGAGGAGAAGAAGCACTTGGGTGAAAGTCAAGGGGTACCCAAGTGGTTAAGTCCAAATGAAATGATTCAGAAACTCCAAACTCAAAACCAACTCAACTGGAAACCAGGCAAAGAAAAGAGGGCAAAAACCAGGCTATCACAAACCTCCCCCACTTAGAATGAATCTCGTCCTCGAGATTCGGTTGCTTGGGAAAACCATTCTGGATAACAAGCCCTTAGAAATTCTTCTGATTCCCATGTTGATTCTGACTCTGTGTGATGCTTCCATTGGACTTTGTAAAACTTCCATGCTTTACTGCGAGTGACTCTTTCCATTTGATCCAAAATTTTCACCGGCCTTTCTTCATACGTTAAGTCCTTTGCCAGCTCTATTTCTGTCAAATCAGTCTTTTTCTCAAGCGGCGATATGCACCATCGTAATTGTGAAACATGGAACACGTTGTGCACGTCTGACAACTCAGGGGGCAATTCCAACTGATATGCTACAACACCCACTCGTGTCATAACGGGAAATGGACCAATAAATCTGTGTGCCAATTTTCCACGAGTTTGAAATCTCTTGATACCTTTCATAGGCGTGACTCGAAGATAGACATGTTCTCCGGGTTCAAAGCTGATCTGTCAGTGTTTTGCATCGTAATAACTTTTCTATCGCGATTTGGCCAATTGCAATCTATCTCGGATCTCCTTGACTTGCTTTTCGGCTTCCAGCACGAGATCCGTTCCAAAAATATGGCTATCTCCGATTTGAGCCCAATTCAATGGAGTGCGGCACTTACGGCCATACAAAGCTTCATATGGTGACATCTTTAAACTAGTTTGGAAGCTATTGTTATACGAGAACTCGGCATACGGCAAGCAATCTTCCCATTTTGGGCCCTGGGCCAAAGCACAGGCTCGGAGCATATCTTCGAGTATTTGATTTACCCATTCTGTCTGTCCATCTGTCTGAGGATAATAAACGGTACTGTATTTCAATTCCGTTCCTAGGGCTTGATGGAGACAGGACCAAAAAGCAGAGGTAAAAAGTGAACCTCGGTCAGAAGTGATGGTTCGGGGAACTCCATGCAGACTGACTATTCTGGATACATACAGTTGTGCAAGCTCATCTGCTCGATATGAGGTTCTGATCGGGAGGAAGTGGGCTACCTTGTTTAATGTATCCACTATGACCCAGATCGCATCATTGCCTCATCAGGTCTTAGGTAGTCCTATGATGAAATCCATACAGACATCATCCCATTTCCATTGTGACACTGGCAGCGGTTGGACAAGTCTGGCTGGCTTCTGATGTTCTGCCTTTACTTTGTTGCATATGTCACAACAGGCCACGACATAAGCAATGTCTTTTTTCATTCCATCCCACCAGAATATTTGTCAAAGGTCTTCATACATTTTTGCACCTCCTGGGTGAATTGAATACGAGGATTCGTGGGCTTCTGACAGGATCTTCTGTTTCAAATCTGCTTGATTAGGCACACAAATCCTTCCCCTGAATCGGAGGGTACCGCACTGATCCTTCGAGAAATCGGAAAGCTTGACACGTTTCTGCAGATCGGCATTGCCTGGTTGGGCTTTGCGGATTTCTTCCTCAAGGGTAGGGGTAACTTTCAGAATATTGGCAAGGCCAGACTCAACTATGACCAGGTTGAGCTGAGCAATCTATCAGCGTTCTAGGAACGGGGGTCCCCAGACTTGCCTGCCTGCGGCCTACGGCGTGGCTCAAAGGGGGCACAGCACGGCCCATCTTCATCAACACAAGCTCAAGACCCTCGCGAGGGGCGAAGCCTCGCGGGGCGGACGACAAGGAGCTTCCTCAGGCACGGCCTCATCAGGCTGGCTCACGAGGAGGCGGAGAGTTCAAGGCGGGGTACCTCGCGAGGTGCCCACGACGCAAGCCATGACGACCAAGGGCGCCAGCCGGGCGCCAGCCCGCGCAGTGTCCTTCTTTCCTCTCTGGTGCAAGGGGAGCAAGCGTGGGCGAGAGCATCAAGCAAAGGCATCCATTTCGGTGCAACAAGACCAAGACCAGTCCAACGGTAGGATGGAGGTCACCGTGGATCCCAAGCCGGCGTCACCACCAGAGCCTTTGACAGGCAAGGACCAACTTTAGTCAGGATTAGTGTCCCAGATGTTCCCCTTCAAAATGGCCAATTGTTGGCGCCCTTCCCGCTCAATATTTGGGAAGAGGCCCAAGGCCTTTGCCTATAAATAGGACTAGCCACCATAGTATCGAGGCATCTAGCATCAACCCCTCCAAAGGGACAACACCACCACAGGAACAGACCCTCGCGAGGCTGTTCTTCCTTGTATTGTTCATCATCAGCCCAAGAGGCAATCCACCACCACACACTGGAGTAGGGTATTACACCACAATGGTGGCCTGAACCAGTATAAACCCTGTGTCTCTTGTGTTGTTCTTCTCGTAGTTTAGATCCTAGTGGTTCGGCGAGGAACAGGTAGGTAGAAGGCAAAACCTCTACGCGCACCCCAGTGTTCGAACCTCAAGGGTCTGCCGGAACCCTAAATCCGACATTTGGCGTGCCAGGTAGGGGGTGCGCCGGGATCCACCTTCTGCCACTTCGCGTCCCGTCGCATCGTCATCACCATGTCCAGCGACCAAGCGGGCAACCCTGCCCCTTGGGCGGCTTGGCCCTCCCGCGCAGAGCCGCTCGCCCCGGGCGACCCAACGCCCCAGGCAGCTCGCGGTCCGCAGGGCGCTATGGGCCGTGGGCGACGCGGGCAGACCCCGGCAGCTCTCACACCGCGACAGACGCGGTCGGCAGCAAGAGCCTCCAACCACGCCGCGGCGACGACGCCATACACTCGCCGAGAGAAGGCGAACTCAAGGGCCGCGCTCACGGTGTCCCGAGAGCTACTGCAGTGCAGGATGATGGAAGGCGGCCGCAACGTGCTGCTAGAGCGGGTGGCAGAGCTCCTGGGCTTCGCCGCCTCGGGGGCTCACCCCTTCTGCGCTCAACTCCCGTCTCAGGCCCAGAGTAGCCCGCGCGGGGGGCCCACGCGCGCCCGCGGGCTCCAAGGCTACCCCGGCACCAATGAAGCCGTCAGCACCTGGCCAGCGGCTGCACTGACTCTGCTCCCCGCCAGCGAAGAAGGACTCGTCGCAACCCAGGGCCATAGTGGGCCGCCGTGCTACCACCCCCAGGTTGGCACATCAAGCAGAGCTGCATGGCACGCGGAGCATTATGACGTGGCCTTCGGGGTGGCGGCAACCGAAGATTACGTGCCCCGCTTGCTGGACCAAGGGCACCCACGCGAGGGCGAACAAGGCTCGCTCCTTAGCACAAGCTGGGGGGGCGAGGCACCAGAAGCTGAGCTCTTCCAGGAGTCCCGGGACGGCCCGCCGGCCACGCTAGAAGCAATGATTATCAGGTACCACTAATTCCTCAGGAGCAAGCATACGCTAATCATGGGTCGCAAGAGGTGCAGGTCGCCACAGCGAGCAGCTGCCCCGCTCCCGCAGCCTCCTACCCCTCAGAAGGAGGGTATCGGGGGCTGCAGGGGAGGAGCCAGGATCCGACATCACCACCATGGCGTTCGGAGCAAGGCGTTCCCAGGAGGTAGGCCCTCCGCTGGGGAGGCACCTCAGGGCCTGCCCCTAGCGGAGGACCCGTGGTCGTCGGGGGAACCGCTGGCGTCCGCTCTACCACATCGGCGGCGTCCTGGTTTCCGATCATCGTTGATGGCACTAGAGCGTGGCGCAAGGCGGGGCCCTCATCTAGCGATATGAAGCAAGGCCGGTACCTGTGAACAAGGACCAGTGCCTGTGAAGCTCGCCGCCCCGTGACACTCTGAAGTAATGATGAGTGGGGTTGTACACGCCCCGGAGTCTCAGGGGTGCCGGCCTCAGGCCCTGGGGCTCCCTCCCACGCCCAGTGGCATCACTTAGCTCCGCGCTGGTGAGAAGACGTCCAAGACTAGACTAGGTGCCGGACGCGGCCTTTTCTGCCTTCATTGCTTTTCCCTTGGTTGTTGCTTTCCCCCGCTGGATTTAAGTTGGATTCGAATTTGAGATTTGCGTGTGTTCGGGGAAGGGGTGCTTAGTCTCGTTCAAGAAATCTCTCGCGTTTCGGTTACGATCTCGCCTCAGTTGCCTCCCCTCATGAGCCCCTAGCGAGCCGGGTCTGGCCTAGCTTGCGTGCAGCCCAGACTGCCGCCGTCATATCCTCTCAGGAGGTTTTTTCACTGCAGATCCTACGGATTCGATCAAGAGGCATTCGAGACACCACAGCCTCCATCAAATTATCTCAGGACCCGCACGGGACAAAGGTAAACTAGCCAGCCGGTTCTTCACCTAGCCGACCACTTGGCGCGGGCATGTGGGCGATACAGCACCCACTAGTACGCTGAACATAAGCTTTACATAAGGGGCACCCCCTCCCAAAATGCTCTTACAATCGTCAGGACGAAAGCCTGAGTTCTATTCATGCAGGGTAAGGAAACAGGAGCAATGCGCGATCAGTCGGATAAATCCCCCAATGCATCCTCAGGAGCACCACCCGAACAGTCGCTGGCGTCGCTGGCCTCGCCACCGCCCTCTGCGTTGTCGCCGGCGGCGTCAGGGCCGTTCACCACGCCGCCCTCGTCGGCGGCCACGATCGCGTCATCATCATCTGAAGCGAAGTCCCTGACAAGAGCGTCCACGTTGTCTTCCACCCAGTCCGCCAGGTCACCCCGGACGTCCTGGGGAACTGGGGCGATGGCGGCGTCGAAGTCGAAGTGAGGATCCATGTTCTGGAGATGGCTGAAGACACGGGAAAAGGCGCGCCCGAGCAGGGCGCGGCTCTTTTCCTCCACCAACCTGTTGGCCCTGATCGACCACGCCTCCAGCTACGTCACGATGTCGGTGAAGAACTGAAGGTTGCCGGCGTAGTTGATTGCACGCGTCTCGCCAACGGCCGCCTCGCAGATGTTGCCCAAGGCCGTGTTGGCTCTCTCCCGAAGCGTGGTGAGCATGGGGGCGTGCTCATGTTCCAGCAGCCGCCACTGACGTATCTCGTCCGCATTCTGGCGCGCAACGACCTCAGCCTCGTCCAGCCGTTGGCGAAGAAGAAGCACCTCAGCACGAGAAGTAGTCGACTCCCCTGCGCCACCTCAAGTGCGTCCCGCAAGGCATCAACCCGCCGCGTCGCTTCCTCCAGCTTGGTCCTCAGGGCGGTGGTCCTACCTTCAGCCTCGGTCCGGATCAACTCCAGCCTCTCCTCGAACTCGCGCTCGAGGTTCGAGCGCGCCGTTGCCACCCGACGTCTGGTCTCCTCCAAGACACGGGTTTCCCGCGCAACGACATCATTCTCCTCCCGTGTCACCAAGCGCTCCCTTATCTCCAGGCGTTCATACTCACGTGCGCGTTCGACAGCTTCCAGCGTCAGTGCTTCCTCATGCTTCTGGAGTTCTGCTGGGTCACCGGAAGTCACCTTCATCGACGTGAGGGCCGCCTCGCGCAGCTCCACCTGCTCCTCCAGTGAGCGGCACCGGGCCAGGAGTTCCCGTGCCCGCTCTTCCGTCGCCTCTCGCCGCTGGTCAGCTTCCCGGGCTTCCTCGACGGCCCGGGAACGGACCACCCGAGAGGCCGCCAGTGACGCCTTGGCCTCCTCATCGTCAAGATCGCGTTGACGCTGCGCAAGGGTGACTGCCGCCTCCAGCTCCCACCTCTCCGCAACCAAGTGCAGGCCCTCGGCCTCAAGGCGCGCGTCTTCATCAGCAAGCTCTTCACCAAGCAAGCTCACCGCGTCAGCCGCCCTCCGAAGGAACCCTTGGCGAAGAGTGCGACGCTCCCGAGCACGCTCAAGTACGTCTTCCACGCCGTCATCCGCCCCAAGCAAGCGCCGGGGGCACAGATTAGCGCTCCCCCTCCGGGCAGGGGGCTGGGGGCTGGCACCCTTGAGGCGACCGGGCGCGCCTCGCCAGAAGCCCGGCCTGGGGACAGTCCATCCCCAAGTGAAGAGCGCTGGGAGTACCCCAGCCAATCACGGTCCACGACCAGACAAGAAGCCCACGGCAGGCTGGCTATGCCCCGCGAAGGATCGCGAAGGAAGGTCGCGAGGCGCGCGGGGCCGCGTTGCGCCTCGGGGTGGTTTGTCTCTTCGACCGGCCTCACCACAAGGGCTCTACTGCTCGGAGCGACCGGAGATGGTGGAGAAGGTGGAAGCAGGGGGGATGGCTCCTCAGTCATCTCCGTGAGCTCGGGAGGAAGGGCCCTGCAGAGCAAGGATCAGGAAGGGCAGCAGAAGAATCTGGAGCTGGGAAGGGAGAAGGCTTACTCATCGATGGCGAAGTACTTTCTATGCTTCAGCAGGCGGCAAGGGTAATCATCGCCCAGGGCCTCCCTTCTCTTCCGAAGGGCCTCAAAGTCCACGCGGAAGCTGCCCAAGAGTTGAGCGCAGGGGTCAGCCTGCGATGAGGAGGAAACGTCAAGACAACCCGCGTCAGGGGTGTCTACCTGATGCGTGCCGCCGGTCGCCTCACCAAGAAAAGCAGTCGGGGCCTCAGAGGCCTCGGCCCTGGGTGCAGCAGGCAGCTGCTCGCGGACCTCAGCCCCGGCAGCACGGGCCTCAGGGGCCGCTCCCTCTTGAGCGCCGCCCGGCGCTGTCACCTCGGCGGGGGCACCCTCGTCCTCCGGAGGCTCATGCCTCCCTGCTCCGCCACTTGAGGAAGAGTCGCCTCGGCCAACTGAAAGGGCGGCCACTGTCACTGGATTCTCGCGAGGCCCCTGGAGGCCGACGGGGCGCGGTCCCCATTCATCAAAGATGGGCATCTGATTCACAAAGTCTCTCCTGCCCGAACAGAGGTACAGCAAGGCCCCCCTTGCTGGATGCTGCCAGGGTTGGGGTCCCCAGTCAGAACCAAGAGTACCTTCCTCAACGCTTCAGGCGTAAGGTCCTCTTCCTGGAGCCTCATACGATCCCTGCGCCCGTTGAAGGCCCACATTCGGTGAGAGTGGCGCTGGAGAGGGGCGACACGGTGTAGCAGGAACTCCTTCACCACCATGGGCGCCGTCACGTCAAGCGATCTCAAGCACTCGAAGCGACGCCAGACGAAGAAGAGCTGGGGGCTTGTGAGCGTCTCCTGACCCCAGCCTGAATTAGGGACAGCAGGTGAAGTCGGCCTCGACAGCAGGGGTCTGGGCACCCCCACGTCCACATACAGCCATCGCTCGCGGAACCCAGGCGCGTGCGGAGGAAGACCAAAGTCAATCCCTGAGGCCGCCGTCTCGGGTGCAGCAATGAAGCTCACGCATCCCGAGCATTGGGCGGGGTCGACAAGGTGCAGAGCGAAGAAGTGGCGCAATAGGGCGACCGAAGGGAGGATGCCTACCATAGCCTTGCAAACGAAGGTGAAGACTGCCAGAAGAGTAATGGAGTCAGGACGCAGACGCATCATGTGGATCTGATAATGGGAGAGCACGGCGTTGAAGAAATCGGAAATGGGGGGAATTAGCCCGGCCCACAGGGCGTCGATAAAATAGGGGACCTCGGTGATTATCCTATCAATGGAGAACCGAGACGCGGGCCAGGCCGTCGTCCTCCCACATTCGTTGAAGATGGTAGCTAGGGCCGAACTAACCTTGCCCAAGCCCTCTCGATTGACTATGATCGACCGGTCCAAGGCGGGGGCCGCCGATGGTGGCGAGCGAGGTGAAGGCATGGGTCCCTTCCCTCTCCCCTTCTTCGTCGGAGCCATGGCGACGGAAGGGGGGAGGAAAGGTTCGAGATTGGCTTTGAGGCAGAAGCTGGAGTTCGAGAGGAGGCAGGACAAAGGGCGCATGAGAAACGGAAAGGGGAGTGGCTGTGTAAAACTGCAAGTCCGCCTAGCCTGGCACCAAATGAGGAGGCGTGGGGGAACAGTGCCACCCACGTCCAATCAACCGCCATGCGGAACCCAAGGCCGTAGGCTGTTAGGGCCCGCGACGCTTCGCACTTGCCCTTTCGCCTCTCTGCTCGGCCAAGTCCGGGCGCGCCTTGGGCCCGGGGGCTACTGTCGGCGTTCTGGGAACGGGGGTCCCCAGACTTGCCTGCCTGCGGCCTGCAGCGTGGCTCAAAGGGGGCCCAGTACGGGCCATCTTCATCAACACAAGCTCAAGACCCTCGCGAGGGGTCAAGCCTCGCGGGGCGGATGACATGGAGCTTCCTCAGGCACGGCCTCATTAGGCTGGCTCACGAGGAGGCGGAGAGTTCAAGGCGGGGTACCTCGCGAGGTGCCCATGACGAAAGCCATGACGACCAAGGGCGCCAGTCGGGCGTCAGCCCGCGCAGTGTCCTTCTTTCCTCTTTGGTGCAAGGGGACCAAGCATGGGCGAGAGCATCATGCAAAGGCATCCATTTTGGTGCAACAAGACCAAGACCAGTCCAACGACACGATGGTGGTCACCGTGGAGCCCAAGCCGGCGTCACCACCAGAGCCTTTGACAGGCGAGGACCAACTTTAGTCAGGATAAGTGTACCAGATGTTCCCGTTCAAAATGGCGAATTTTTGGCGCCCTTCCCGCTCAATATTTGGGAAGAGGCCCAGGGCCTTTGCCTATAAATAGGACTAGCCACCATAGTATCGAGGCATCTAGCATCAACCCCTCCAAAGGGACAACACCACCACAGGAACAGACCCTCGCGAGGCTGTTCTTCCTTGTATTGTTCATCATCAGCCCAAGAGGCAATCCACCACACCACACACTGGAGTAGGGTATTACACCACAATGGTGGCCTGAACCAGTATAAACCCTGTGTCTCTTGTGTTGTTCTTCCCGTAGTTTAGATCCTAGCGATTCGGTGAGGAACAAGTAGGTAGAAGCCGAAACCTCCGCGCGCACCCCAGTGTTCGAACCTCAAGGGTCTGCCGGAACCCTAAATCTGACATTTGGCGCGCCAGGTAGGGGGTGCACCGGGATCCACCTTCTGCCACTTCGTGTCCCGTCGCATCGTCATCACCATGTCCGGCGACCAAGCGGGCAACCCTGCCCCCTGGGCGGCTTGGCCCGCCCGTGTAGAGCCGCTCGCCCCGGGCGACCCAACGCCCCAGGCAGCTCGTGGTCCGCAGGGCCCTGTAGGCCGTGGGTGACGCGGGCAGACACCGACAGCTCCGCGACAGACGCGGTCGGCAACAAGAGCCTCCAACCACGCCGCGGCCAAGATGTTGTACACTCGCCGGGAGCAGGCGAACTCAAGGGCCGCGCTCACGGTGGCCCGAGAGCTGCTGCAGTGCAGGCTGATGGAAGGCGGCCGCGACGTGCTGCTAGAGCGGGTGGCAGAGCTCCTGGGCTTCACCGCCTCGGGGGCTCACCCCATCTGCGCTCAACTCCCGTCTCAGGCCTAGAGCAGCCCGCGCGGGGGCCCCATGCGCGCTCGCGGGCTCCAAGGCTACCCCGGCACCAATGAAGTCGTCAGCACCGGGCCAGCGGCTGCACTGACTCCGCTCCCCCCCAGCGAAGAAGGACTCGTCGCAACCCACGGCCCCAGTGGGCCGCCACGCTACCACCCCCAGGTTGGCACATCAAGCAGAGTTGCATGGCGTGCGGAGCATTATGACGTGGCCTTCGGGGTGGCAGCCCTCGAAGAGTAGGTGCCCTGCATGCTGGACCAAGGGCACCCGCGCGAGGGCAAACAAGGCTCGCTCCTCAGCCCAAGCTGGGGGGACGAGGCACCAGAAGCTAAGCTCTTCCACGAGTCCCGGGACGGCCCCACCGGCCACGCTTGGGCTGAGGAGCGAATAAGGCTCGCTCCTCAGCCCAAGCTGGGGGGATGAGGCACCAGAAGCTGAGCTCTTCCAGGAGTCCTGGGACGGCCCCACCGGCCACGCTGGAAGCGACGATTATCGGGTACCACTAATTCCTCAGGAGCAGGCATACGCTAATCATGGGTCGCAGGAGGTGCAGGTCGCCACAGCGAGCAGCTGCGCTGCTCCCGCAGCCTCCTACCCCTCAGAAGGAGGGTATCGGGGGCTGCAGGGGAGGGTCCGGGATCCGACATCACCACGACGGCGTTCGGAGCAAGGCGTTCCCAGGAGGTAGGCCCTCCGCTGAGGAGGCGCCTCAGGGCCTGCCCCTGGCGGAGGACCCGTGGTCGTCGGGGGAACCGCTGGCGACCGCTCTACCCCATCGGCGGCGTCCTGGTTTCCGGTCGTCGTTGATGGCACTAGAGTGTGGCACAAGGCGGGGCCCTCGTTTGGCGATATGAAGCAAGGTCGGTACCTGTGAAGAAGGCCGAGTGCCTGTGAAGCTCGCCGCCCCGTGACACTCTCAGATAATAATGAGTGGGGCTGTACACGCCCCGGAGTCTCAGGGGTGCCGGCATCAGGCCCTGGGGCTCCCTCCCACGCCCAGTGGCAGCACTTAGCTCCGCGCTGGTGAGAAGACCTCCAAGACTAGACTAGGTGCCAGACGTGGCCTTTTTCTGCCTTCATTGCTTTTCCCTTGGTTGTTGCTTTCCCCCGCTGGATTTAAGTTGGATTCTAATTTGAGATTTGCGTGTGTTCGGGGAAGGGGTGCTTAGTCTCGTTCGAGCAATCTCTCGCGTTTCGGTTACGATCTCGCCTCAGCTGCCTCCCCTCGTGAGCCCCTCGCGAGCTGGGTCTGGCCTAGCTTGTGTGCAGCCCAGACTACCGCCGTCATATCCTCTCAGGAGGTTTTTTCACTTCAGATCCTACGAATTCAATCAAGAGGCATTCGAGACGCCACAGCCTCCCAAAAATTATCTCAGGACCCGCACGGGACAAAGGTAAACTAGCCAGCCGGTTCTTCACCTAGCCGACCACTTGGCGCGGGCATGTGGGCGATACAGCACCCACTAGTACGCTGAACATAAGCTTTACATAAGGGGCACCCCCTCCCAAAATGCTCTTACAATCGTCAGGACGAAAGCCTGAGTTCTATTCATGCAGGGTAAGGAAACAGGAGCAATGCGCGGTTAGTCGGATAAATCCCCCAATGCATCCTCAGGAGCACCACCCGAACTGTCGCTGGCGTCGCTGGCCTCGCCATCGCCCTCTGCGTTGTCGCCGGCGGCGTCAGGGCCGTTCACCATGCTGCCCTCGTCGGCAGCCACGATCGCATCATCATCATCTGAAGCGAAGGCCCTGACAAGAGCGTCCATGTTGTCTTCCACCCAGTCCGCCAGGTCACCCCGAACGGCCTGGGGAACTGGGGCGATGGCAGCGTCAAAGTCGAAGTGAGGATCCATGTTCTGGAGATGGCTGAAGACACGGGAAAAGGCGCGCCCGAGCAGGGCGCGGCTCTTTTCCTCCACCAACCTGTTGGCCCTGACCGACCGCGCCTCCAGCTCCGTCATGATGTCGGTGAAGAACTGAAGGTTGCCGGCGTAGTTGATTGCGCACGGCTCGCCAACGGCCACCTCGCAGATGTTGCCCAAGGCCGTGTTGGCTCTCTCCCGAAGCGTGGTGAGCATGGGGGCATGCTCATGTTCCAGGAGCCGCCGCTGACGTATCTCATCCGCATTCTGGCGCGCAACGGCCTCAGCCTCGTCCAGCCATTGGCGAAGAAGAAGCACCTCGGCACGAGAAGTAGTCGACTCCCCCTGCGCCTCCTCAAGTGCGGCCCGCAAGGCATCAACCCGCCGTGCCGCTTCCTCCAGCTTGGTCCTCGGGGCGGTGGTCCTACCTTCAGCCTTGGTCCAGATCAACTCCAGCCTCTCCAATCACGGTCCACGACCAAACGATAAGCCCACGGCAGGCTGGCTATGCCCCGAGAAGGCTCGCGAAGGAAGGTCGCAAGGCGCGCGGGGCCGCGTTGCGCCTCGGGGTGGTTCGTCTCTTCGACCGACCTCACCACAAGGGCTCTACTGCTCGAAGCGACCAGAGATGGTGGAGAAGGCGGAAGCAGGGGGATGGCTCCTTAGTCATCTCCGTGAGCTCGGGAGGAAGGGCCCCGCGGAGCAAGGATCAGGAAGGGCAGCAGAAGAATCTGGAGCTGGGAAGGGAGAAGGCTTACTCACCGATGGCGAAGTACTTTCTACGCTTCAGCAGGCGACAAGGGTAATCGTCGCCCAGGGCCTCCCTTCTCTTCCGAAGGGCCTCAAAGTCCACGCAGAAGCGGTCCAAGAATTGAGCACAGGTGTCAGCCTGCGACGAGGAGGAAACGTCAAGATGACCCGCGTCAGGGGTGTCTGCCTGATGCGCGCTGCCGGTCGCCTCACAAAGAAAAGCAGCCGGGGCCTCGGAGGCCTCGGCCCCGGGTGCAGCAGGCAGCTGCTCGTGGCCCTCAGCCCCGGCAGCACGGGCCTTAGGGGCCGCTCCCTCTTGAGCGCCGCCCAGCGCTGTCGCCTTGGCGGGGGCACCCTCGGCCTCCGGAGGCTCATGCCTCCCTGCTCTGCCACTTGAGGAAGAGTCGCATCGGCCAACTGAAAGGGCGGCCACTGTCACTGGATTCTCGCGAGGCCCCTCGAGGCCGACGGGGCGCGGTCCCCATTCGTCAAAGACGGGCATCTGATTCACAAAGTCTCTCCTGCCCGAACAGAGGTACAGCAAGGCCCCCCCTTGCTGGATGCTGCCAGGGTTGGGGTCCCCAGTCAGAACCAAGAGTACCTTCCTCAACGCTTCAGGCGTCAGGTCCTCTTCTTGGAGCCTCATACGATCCCCGCGCCCGTTGAAGGCCCACATTCAGTGAGAGTGGCACTGGAGAGGGGCGACACGGCGTAGCAGGAACTCCTTCACCACCTTGGGCACCATCACGTCAAGCGATCTCAAGCACTCGAAGCGACGCCAGACGAAGAAGAGCTGGGGGCTTGTTAGCGTCTCCTGACCCCAGCCAAAATTATCGACAGCAGGTGAAGTCGGCTTCGACATCAGGGGGCTGGGCACCCCCACGTCCATATACAGCCACCGCTCGCGGAACCAAGGCGTGGGCGGAGGAAGACCAAAGTCAATCCCCGAGGCCGCCGTCTCGGGTGCAGCAATGAAGCTCACGAATCCCGAGCATTGGGCGGGGTCGACAAGGTGCAGAGCGAAGAAGTGGCGCAACAGGGCGACCAAAGGGAGGATGCCTACCATAGCCTCGCAAACGAAGGCGAAGACCGCCAGAAGAGTAATGGAGTCAGGACCCAGATGCATCATGTGGATTTGATAATGGTAGAGCACGGCGTTGAAGAAATCGGAAAAGGGGGGAATTAGCCCCGCCTACAAGGCGTCGATGAAATAGGGGACCTCGGTGATTATCCTGTCGATGGAGAACCGAGACGCGGGCCAGGCCGTCGTCCTCCCACATTCATTGAAGATGGTAGCCAGGGCCAAACTAACCTTGCCCAAGCCCTCTCGATTGACTATGATCGACCGGTCCACGGCGGGGGTCGCCGACGGCAGCGAGCGAGGCGAAGGCATGGGTCCCTTCCCTCTCCCCTTCTTCGTCGGAGCCATGGCGACGGAAGGGGGGAGGAAAGGTTCGAGATTGGCTTCGAAAGCAGAAGCTAGAGTTCGAGAGGAGGAAGGACAGAGGGCGCACGAGCAACGGAAAGGGGAGTGGCTGTGTACAACTGCAAGTCCGCCTAGCCTGACACCAAATGAGGAGGCGTGGGGGAACAGTGCCACCCACGTCCAATCAACCGACATGCGGCGCCCAAGGCCGCAGGCTGTTAGGGCCCGCGATGCTTCGCACTTGCCCTTTCGCCTCTCTGCTCGGCCAAGTCCAGGCGCGCCTTGGGCCGGGGGGCTACTGTCAGCGTTCTGGGAATGGGGGTCCCCAGACTTGCCTGCCTGCGGCCTGCGGCGTGGCTCAAAGGGGGCCCAGAATGGCCCATCTTCATCAACACAAGCTCAAGACCCTCGCGAGGGGCCAAGCCTCGTAGGGCGGACGACAAGGAGCTTCCTCAGGCACGGCCTCATCAGGCTGGCTCACGAGGAGGCGGAGAGTTCAAGGCGGGGTACCTCGTGAGGTGCCCATGACGTAAGCCATGACGACCAAGGGCGCCAGCCGGGCGCCAGCCCGCGCAGTGTCCTTCTTTCCTCTTTGGTGCAAGGGGAGCAAGCGTGGGCGAGAGCATCAAGAAAAGGCATCCATTTCGGTGCAACAAGACCAAGACTAGTCCAACGGCAGGATGGAGGTCACCGTGGAGCCCAAGCCGGCGTCACCACCAGAGCCTTTGACAGGCGAGGACCAACTTTAGTCAGGATAAGTGTAGCAGATGTTCCCCTTCAAAATGGCCAATTGTTGGCGCCCTTCCCACTCAATATTTGGGAAGAGGCCCAGGGCCTTTGCCTATAAATAGGACTAGCCACCATAGTATCGAGGCATCTAGCATCAACCCCTCCAAAGGGACAACACCACCATAGGAACAGACCCTCGCGAGGTTGTTCTTCCTTGTATTGTTCATCATCAGCCCAAGAGGCAATCCACCACACCACACACTCGAGTAGGGTATTACACCAGAATAGTGGCCTGAACCAGTATAAACCCTTTGTCTCTTGTGTTGTTCTTCTCGTAGTTTAGATCCTAGCGATTCGGCGAGGAAGAAGTAGGTAGAAGGCTAAACCTCCGTGCGCACCCTAGTGTTCGAACCTCAAGGGTCTGCCGGAACCCTAAATCCGACACAATCTCTTCTTTAAGTTCGGGAGGCAAAGATTCCAATATGACATGAAATTGATGGGCTTTCGGCTGAGCGCATCGGCAACCACGTTGGCCTTACCCGGATGGTAATTTATTCCAAGGTCATAATCCTTGACCAACTCAAGCCATCTTCATTGACGGAGATTTAAATCCGGCTGAGTAAATATATTTGAGGCTTTTGTGATCTGTAAAAATTTGGCGCCTTTTTCTGATGAGGTAGTGTCTCCAAATTTTAAAGCATGAACCACCGCGGCCAATTCCAAATCATGAGTGGGGTAATTCCCCTCGTGGGGTCGTAGCTGCCGTGAGGCATAAGCTACTACCTTGCCATCTTGCATAAGTACGCATCCCAGTCCTTTCCTGGAAGCGCCGCAGTACACGTCAAAGCTGCGGTAGATATCTAGAAGTGTTAATACTGGTGCAGTTGTCAGGCGTTTCTTTAACTCAGTGAAACTTTTCTCACAGTCTGCAGTCCATTCAAACTTCATATCCTTTTTGAGTAGCACTGTCATGGGTTTAGCAATCTTGGAAAACCCTTCAATCAAACAGCGGTAATATCCGGCTAATCTAAGAAAATTCCAGATCTGAGATACGGTTGCGGGTGGCAACTAATCGAGTACATCCTTTACTTTGCTTGGGTCCACAGCTATACATTCGGCAGATAGCACATGCTTGAGGAATCCAACTTTCTTGAGCCAGAACTCACATTTACTGAATTTGGCGTATAATTGATGCTCACGGAGTCGTTGTAACACTGCTCGGAGGTGTTCCTTATGCTCTTCTTCATTTCTTGAGTAAATGAGTATATCATCGATGAAGACCACCAGGAACTTATCGAGGAAGTCCATGAATACTTGATTCATCATGCGCATGAAGAAAGCAGGGGCATTGGTGAGGCCAAAAGACATAACTGTATATTCATAGAGACTGTAGCGAGTGGTGAACGCGGTCTTGGGAATATCCTTCTTTTTAATTTTGAGTTGATAATATCTAGTCCGTAAATCAATCTTGGAGAACACCTTGGATCCACTGAGCTGGTCGAACAAATCATCAATTCTTGGCAGAGGGTATTTGTTTTTGATTGTGACATCATTTAGCTGTCGGTAATCCACACACATGGGGAGGCTACCATCTTTCTTGTCCACGAAGATAGCAGGTGATCCCCATGGTGAGGAACAGGGGCAGATATACCCTTTTTGGAGCATTTCATCAAGTTGTTTCTTTAGCTCCACTAATTCTGATGACAACATTCGATAATACTTCTTGTGTATTGGTGTGGTTCCGGGCACAAGATCTATTGCAAACTCAAGCTCTCGATCAGGTGGCATGCCTGGCAGTTCTTCTGGGAATACATCAGGAAGCTCGCTGACCACCGGAATTAACTCCATTTCAGCTATTGTTGTAAAGACCATTTCCTTAGAGGGTATGCTTCTACGAGCAATAAATTGTGTAGTTCGTCCCTCTTGGCTGGTCAAGTTGACTTCTCGGGTTGCACAATTTACGCACACTTGGTACTGCGTCAGCCAATTCATACCCAAGATAACATCCAACTTATCAGACTCAATAAGTATCAAAGAAATTGGAAAACGGACTCCGTTGATATTGACTTCCAAATTGCGGCAGACTAGATTGCTTCTGATTAGAGATCTCGGGGTTTGTACCAGCATATTCTTGCCCAAAAGCGAACAAGGAAATTTGTTTTGGGCAACAAAACTCTAAGAAATAAAAGAGTGGGAAGCCCAGAGTCAAATAAAATTACTGCGGGTATGCTATTTACAGGGAGCATACCAATGACGACTTCGGGGTTCTCTTGGGCTTCATCAGCGGAAATGTGATGAACGTATCCCGTGATGTCGTGCTGATTTGGGCATGCCTCCAGATAATGGACTTGTGGCTTGAATGTAGCATCGGTCTGGTTGTTCTTGGGACACTGTTTGGCATAATGTCCGGTTTGTCCACAACTGTAACAAGAATTGTGGCGTAGACGATTCTCTAGAACTGGGTTGAGCACGTCATTCTTGACTTGGGTGGTGGCCTTGTTAACATCTTGTTGCCAACTGGGCTTGTATGCTACCTGAGTCGGCTGCCAGGTACGAGCCTTCTGCACTGGCTGCATTTCCTTTCTTGGCTCAAACTTGCGTTTGTGATCGTTGTTGGCAGGCTTATTATCTGATACAAGCTTGTGTTCCCTTTCAGCAATGAAAGCCTTGTTCACCAGGGTTTGGAAGTCTGGGAAATCGAACATGCTGAGAGTACACCGGAGCTGCGGGTTTAACCCACCAAGAAACCTGTCAATCTTCCTTTCTTTAGTGGCCAAGTCATATTGAGAGTAACGTGACAAATGATTGAATTTTTGCAAGTATTCTCCCACAAACTGACTTCCTTGGAGGAGAGCGAGAAATTCACGCTGCTTAGTCTTCATAATTCCCGCAGGGATGTGATTTTTACGGAATTGTTCCTTGAATCTTGACCAGGTAATTTCTTCATCAGCAAACCACATGGCTTTTTCATTTTCCCACCATATGGCAGTAGCGCCTTCAAGATAATGTCTTACATATGGAACCTCATCCCCTTCATCAGTTCGAGAAACCTCAAGCTTCTTTTACATAGTTCTCAACCAATCATCTGCATCCAAGGGATCAATGGCCTGACTGAAACTGGGAGGCTTAGTCCTTTGGAAATCTAATAGCTTGGAGTGAGGACTGGGCTGATTTCCATTATGTCCAACCACAGCTTGAATACTTCGTAGTATTTCTACCAGATCATTATTTCTTCTCTCCTCAAACATACGCAGAATTTGCTCGGTGGATCACGGACTTGGCGGTGGAGGCGGTGGTGGAACGTACTGCTCTGGTGATTGTCCTGCCTGTCGTGCGGAACACCGAACAGGAGAACCCTCGTGAACGTTGCTACTGCAGCCTCCCTGCGTCATCCTAATATGATTTTTCCCAAGTCAACGCAACCAAGATGAGAAGCATTCAAAATAAACTAGGGAGAAGCCAACAACAAAAATCTGATTAAAACCGAAATGGCGAAGAAAATACGGCAAATAAAATATAGTTCCAACATAATTATACATAGACTCATACATGAAAGATAACAAAATTCCAGGTCCAACTAACCTCATACATGAAACGAAACATCGTGACTCGTACGACTACATTCATACTCCATCCTGACGACTCCGAATACTCGGAAGCTCTACTGCTCTGCTGGTGCTGCGGGGTCCTCTCCTGAAGCGGACTCGGATCCTGAACTGACGGGGTTAACTGAGACCTCCGGGTTAAAAGTGACACGACGACGCTGACTCGAGGGCTCTCCCTCGGGGGTAGGTGGAGGTGAATCATCGGGGCTACAGGAGTGGCGAGGAGTGAAACCCACTCCGCAGGAGCACTAAGTGGACTCACAGTCGTGCTGCCCGAGCTACTCGGAGGAGTAACCGGGGAAACAGGGGATCTAGAACTGGCAGGAATATAGGGAGTAAATCCTACAGATGGTGGAGTAGTGGTTGAGCTAGCAGAGACTAAAGCAGAGGCTAAAGCACTACAGACACGACTCAGGTCACGAGCCAGCTCGTAGATCAGAATATAGCTAGCAGTAATATAGCGAGAAAGGTGGCTAGCTACACTATCACACTCCAGATCAATGACAGGGAAACGGAGACGAGCATTATCGTGGAGAGAAGGATAGTAGTGGAAACCTGGGTGGTTCTGCATCCGGACCTCGTTGTAGCGGAGCTCAACAAGTACCTCGAATGTAGCAAACTGGACAGCCCGAGAAGCGGTAGAAGCGTAGCCGCTTTGAGAGGTACGAGTCTAAGTGCTGAAATCGGAACTGGTGCGTAGAGTAACCACGGCGTGATACTCATACACTGAGTCAGCTAGACGCTCCCGGTACACACGATAGACTGGATCGTCACCGTCGGGGTATAGCCGACACCACACGTTACAAAGGATATGCGGCGACGTGTACGGCATCAGCTGCAACTGGCACAGATACAGCACCGGAGCCATCTACACTCACAACCATTAGAAAGTTACCATAAAAATAAAAATCAGTGGATGCAATGCAACAACCAGCTACAAATGTTACCATCACTCAGCTACAACTCGTATCTAACGTCTAGTTAACTCGGCTTAGTCTAGCATGGCCTACAGTCAGCACGGCTCTGATACCAAGCGTTGTGGCACCACGGCTCAGAGCAACCGGTTTACCTTGCATTGCCAGCCCAGTGACCTTGTCTTCTGGCAACACACAACTACTTAGTACAAAAAACAACCGCTTTATTCATGCTAGCAGAGCATAGTTCATATTACAATAGTTAGCGAGGCCAAGCGGCACACACGGTGCGGCTGAACAATATGTACACTATTTAGTGAACATAAAGGGGCCTCGATCATGACAACTACGCGGCAGCGGAACAACGTCGTAGCTGGACTCCATAGCACAGGGACACCGATGTGGACACGATCTAGACTCGGACAACACTCCTTTCCAACGAGACTTTCCTTAAATCTGGCATGACATGCCAGGTCAGTACATTGAATGTACTTGCAAGCTCACAACAAGCATAAACATAATGACAAACAATATCATGATATTTAACCATTTAATAACAATGCAACCACGTATCCAACATGATGTGACTATGCTCAAGTGTTACTCGTCCCTTGGACTGGCTTACCGGGCGTGATCATTTCCTGATCACAAACGTGATGATCTCAAAACAAACTCGTGATCCTTACAGCGATCACAACCCGACCAATACATGGCCCGTGATCCTTACGGTGATCACAACCCGACCAATACATGGCCCGTGATCCTTACGGCGATCACAACCCGACCAATGCATGGCTTGTGATCCTTACGGCGATCACAACCCGACCAATACATGTCCCGTGATCCTTACGGCGATCACAACCCGACCAATACATGGCCCGTGATCCTTACGACGATCACAACCCGACCACACCTGGTCCAACACAACACGATGTCCTTACTGCCATCCTCGGTGCAAACTTAATGTGCAAATTTATTAAGTGTTGACCCATGGTGTACCCTACATTCGAGCGTGTCCGTAACCGTGGACTCGTCTATCGATAGATTAATACACTCTACAGAGGTAGCGCACTGGACCCACGCTACGGAACCCATGGCCTCGCACTCCCATTCGGGAGGACCAACGGCATTCCAACGAAACCACTTCATTGTCATGACACTCTCCCAGCCACAATGACTCAATCCCCATCGGGCTAGTCCTGGGTGACCCCGTGTCTACCTCAAGACACCTCGACCACCATCGTGGCCACGATCCACTCTGGGACCCGGTACCAAAACTTAAGTTAACAATGGGCTCACAAGGTTATGCCTGCTTACCGGGCCAGGGTACAACACGCCCATAACCTTCCCTAGATGGAGGCACCGACCAGAGGCACGACAATGAAACGCATTAAGGTCGTCCCATACCGGCAAATGTGGTTGCACTGGGAAAAACTCGTTTCAGCGGCACCATGACCCGGTCAACAACATATTCAAGTTGAGTTACTTATCAGGTTCAACTTAGGGTGAAAATAACCGGTGTCATAATGCCACTCCATGCATCACCAACATATGCATCACATATCCATGAAAATAACTAAGTCAACTACGCTCCCATGGAGCCATCATCATCTCATGATACTTCTCTGGTTAAGATACAACCGCACTTAAACCAGAATCATTTCTAGCAATCTCATCATTTCTCATCATGCAAGAATAATAATTAAACTGATTATTAATCTCCATTACCATATCATTTTATCATTACTCATAACTAAGTTCTTCTTAGCTTATCAACAAGATTCACTTCAAACTTTCTGTAAATCAAGCATTTGAACATGACAAGCATCTAACAGAATATAATTATCATATTAATAATTTAAATGCATGAATAATCATAAGTTCAAGTAGGAAATTCAAAAAATTGAAGAGGCACTATGAAAATGTTGCTATGGCTTGCCTTAGTGCTGATGAGGTTCACAAACCTCCTGGTGATCCTCAAGACAAGCCTGCTCTTCTAAAAATAAATAAAACCACAAAAAGAAAACATCAAGAAACCTTATGATAATTACTAGCAAATCTAGACAGCAAGGAAAAATCCCATCTTTTGGATGTTGTTAGATTTTCGGACAAAGAACACAATGCAAAAAGAATCAATGCATTTGGACTTATAGATAAAAAGTTATGGCTATTTGAAGTTTCCTGGGTTTAAATGAATTTGAAATAAAAATAAAACAGACTAAGGGGGGGTGCCGTTGAAGGCGTAAAAGCCCAGGGCGCCACTACTCGTACCGCTTCACGCGCGTACTGAGTGGCTGACTAGCGGGCCCTGCTAGTCAGGCCAGAAGGAGGGGGAGAGGGAAACAGAGGGAGGCGGAGCTTCGCCGGAGCACACGCCGGCGATGAGGATTCTTGGGGTCAAACGAGAGGGGGGAATCGAAGGAGAAGAAGATTGTGCACCTGCCCGTACCCGTAGGGTAGCTAGAGGTGAACGGACGGTGTCGGAAACGGCCTCTCCAGCGGAGGCAGAAGGCAGAGGTCACCGGAGACGAAGACGACGGCGGCTCGGGGCGGCTCCAGGGGATCCAACAGGGCGGAACGGCCTCACTGAAGAGTGGCGGAGGCCCTGGAAGGGTCGCCCTTGCCTGGGAGGGGTCGGAGCTGCGGGGACGATCCGGAGGGGATCGCCGGCGAGCTCGGGCTTCGGGATGGCAACCCGCGGCCTGCCCGGTCGAGCTGAGGCTTCTACTGGCTCGTGGAGGGTGTGGGGGTAGCTGCGAGTGCTCAAGGAGGGCTGGGGTGGCGGCATTTATAGGCGGGCAGTGAGAGGGGTTCGGGCTCCGCCGGAGGACACCTGTCCACGGCGCCCGGTGACGAATGGCGCCAGTGAGAGAGGGGGATGACGATGGAGGTCACACGGGAACTATTGGCGGGTGCGGACGAGCACAGGAGCGAGGGAGAAGACGACGAGCACAGTGCGCCGTGCATTGTGTCGTTCGCCGGACCGTGCCCGTGCCCGCTACGGCGAGCTCCGGCATCGGCGGTGCCAGAGGGGAGTTAAGGTAGTGGAGACGGGGCGAGGATTGGCATGCTCGACAGGCTGGGCAGCGAGCATGCGCTCAACAGAGTGCTAGGATGCATGCAGAGCGTGTGTTTTGCATGCCAGCACGCCCGAACGAATGTGGTCACCGCGTGAACCGTGACATCAGGCCACCCTAAGCACTAACTTGATGTCTGGCGTGTAGTCCTTGGTAGTTTGAAGTGTTACCATGGTTGGGCTTGGATCCAGGTGCAGTAGAAATGGATTTGTACTGCTAGCAAGTGTTTGGACAGTAACTTTGGAGAATTACTGTGGTCAAACCACTCGGAGTTAAGGGCTGAGCTTTGGAGGCTTGCTTATACTTACTTAGGTAAATAGGCACAAGAAAAACCAGCTACAATGGAGCTAGTAAAATGGTAGTTGTTGTAGAAACTATCATTTCTGTCCAGAAATGAATTTATTTTCTGTAGCCAAAATATTCCAAAGAGTGATGAAATATTTTTGCTCAGAGAGGTCCCCTGGGGTTCAAAGAATAATTTGGATTTTTCTCAGGATTTTTGGGGCAAGAAAATTTAGGGTTGCTTTGGAGCACAAAGGGCTAGCTAGGGTTTTGGAGGGCAAAATGAATATTTTTCATTTAAGAAAAATATTCGAAGCAATATTTTGAGATGATCCTGAGGTGAAGTGATGGTTTGAGGAGGAGAAGAAGCACTTGGGTGAAAGTCAGGGGGTACCCAAGTGGTTAAGTCCAAATGAAATGATTCAAAAACTCCGAACTCAAAACCAACTCAACTGGAAACCAGGCAAAGAAAAGAGGGCAAAAACCAGGCTGTCACAATAAACTACTGTGTCTCTTTGTCCCCTTCAGCTTGTCGCACTAGGGTTAGGAGGATCGCGAGTAGGCAGGCTGGTTAGGTTGAGATCTCCGCACGCACCCCAGAGTTCAAACCTCTCAAGGGTTTGCGGAACCCGTAATCTGACATTTGGCGCGCCAGTTAGGGGTGCGTAGGAAATCTTCCACCCCAACCGCCAGGTCACGCCTCCAGCATGATGGTGGGCGCTCCTCCGTCGACCCAGCTGACACGCGCTTCCGAAGAAGCGCCCGGGCTGTGCTATTTCACCCTCTCCCCACGGCAGGTGCGGTGGCCTCCCAAGTTCCGACCGGAGATGCCGCCACGCTACGTTCGCACGGTGGATCCGGTCACCTTCCTCCATGCTTACAAGGAGGCAGTCTGGGCGGGCGGCGGAGACGACAAGGTGAAGGCCAACTGGCTCCCCATGGACCGCGTAGGCGCGCCACGCGCCTGGTTACTCAGCATGCCGACCTCCTCTATGGCCTCCTAGGAGGAGCTGCGCGACCTCTTCCTCGCCCGCTATGCGGGACCGGCGCCCCCCGTCGTCGCATCTCTCCTAGGTGGCTCAGAGGCACCACCCTCCGACCGCCACATCAAGAAGTTCTACTGACAAGTAAGCGCTGCCTAGGCGGGCTCGAGGGCTCCCCCGGGCTGGGCAGCGCCCAAGGCCAACCTCACCTTCGGCCTCGAGGATCATCCGGCCGCCACGACGGGAGCAGGCGCAATCCCAATGCTTTGCACCCCCACAATCTGGAATGTGGCGGTCACTAGGACCCTCATCGACAGCGGAGCCAGCGTCACTGTGCTCTCCGCGGAGGCATTCGGCCTGCTACACGTGCCACCCAGCCGGCTCGGCCCCTCCAAGCCTTCCTCCGGGGTCGGCGGCGGCTCCACCAGCCCCATGGGGCAGATACGCCTCCCTGTCACCTTTGGGACCCGCGACAACTACCGAACCAAGCTCGTCAACTTCGACATCGCCTGGATTGACCTGCCATACAATGCCATCTTGGGGTACCCGGCCTTGGCCCAGTTCATGGAAGCAACTCACCCTGCATACAACCCCATGAAGATGCCTGGTAGCAACAGCGTCCTCACGGTGGTGGGGGACACCAAAGACGCGCTGCAGGCCCTCAAGCTCGCGCAGGTCAGCGGCATCCGCGCTGCATGAAGAGAAGGGGGGTCCGGAGGCCCCAGAAGCGGCACCAGCCAAGAAGAAGCAGTTGTTCTCCCAAGATCGAGCCGAGACAAAGCAAGTGTTGGTCAGTGAGGAGGGGATGGCCAGCGCCACCTTCACCATAGGGGTTGGCCTCCCTAGGGACCAAGAGGAAGCGTTGGTCAACTTCCTGCGAGCCAACAAGGTTGTATTCGCTTGGGAACCCAAACACCTGGCTGGGGTCCCAAGAGGAATAATCGAGCACCACCTGAAGGTATGCCCAAACGTGTGACCAGTGAAGCAGAAGGCACGTCGTCAGTCCGCCAAGAAGCAGGACTTCATCGTTCAAGAAACCCACAAGCTGCAAGCAGCAGGGGTCATCCGGGAGATACGATACCCAGAGTGGCTGGCGAATCCCATCATCGTCCCCAAGAAAGGAGGGAAGGCGCGCTTGTGCGTCGACTTCACCAACCTCAACAAGGCCTGCCCACAAGATCCTTTCCCACATCCCTGCATTGACCAGATCGTGGACTCCATTGCTGAGTGTGACCTGCTGTGCTTCTTGGATGCCTTCTCGGGCTACCACCAGATCAGTTGGTCGTGCAAGATGTGGAGAAGACGGTGTTCCTGACCCCCTGCAGGGTGTACTGCTACACCTACATGCCCTTCGGGCTGCGTAATGCCGGGGCAACCTTCCAGCGACTGATGCATATCGCCCTGGGCTCGCAGCTCGGGAGAAACGCAGAAGCCTACGTTGATGATATAGTGGTGAAGTCTCGGCAGGCCAAGACCCTGATAGCAGATCTGGAGGAGACGTTTGCTAGCCTGTGCAATGTGGATCTTCGGCTCAATCCCGAGAAGTGTGTGTTAGGGGTTCCCTCTGGCAAGCTGTTGGGTTTCTTGGTGTCACATAGAGGGATCGAGGCAAATTCAGAGAAGGTCAAGGCGATAGAGGCTATGAACCCCCCACAGACTCTGAAGGAGATGCAAAAGCCGGCAGGCTGCGTAACCTCGCTTGGGCGCTTCATTTCCAAGATGGGGGAGTGCACTCTCCCATTCTTCAAGTTCATGAAAAGGAAGGAACCGTTCGGATGGACCCCGGTGGTCGACATTCCTCCTAAGGCCGCAATCGACCCCGCGGCCACTGGTGCTCCCAAGGGCGGACCTCGCGAAGCCATGTAAGACCCGAGCCCTCATGAAGAACAAGACTCCGTTGATGCCTCTCTCCTCGTCGAGCATCCTGTCTACTTTGTCAGCACGATACTGAGGGAGGCATGGGCGCGCTACCCCATGCCTTAGAAACTCCTGCTGGCGCTCCTGGTCACCTCCCAAAAACTGCGCCACTACTTTCAAGGCCACCCCTTCAAGGTTGTTTCGGCGTACCCACTTCAGAGGGTACTGCAGAGCCCGAATGCCGCCGGGCAAGTTGCTGAATGGAGCATCAAGCTTCAGGCATTCAATCTCGAGTTCAGCACCACCAGGGTCATCAAGGGTGCGGCCCTCGCGGACTTCATGGCCGAGTGGACTGAGACTCCCGACCATGGAGTAAGCGAGGACTGCTCCCTCTTGCCAGGATCATGTATTTTGATGGGGCATTTGCACGACAAGGCACAGGAGCGGGGCCATCCTCATCTCACCCACCAAGGACAAGCTCAACTACGCGGTGCAACCCTGCTTCTAGCAGGGCGAGAACATCTCCAACAACATTGCAGAATTTGAAGGCCTGCTCACCGGACTCAGGGCCGCGGGAGCACTGGGGGTGAAGTGCCTCACCATCAAGGGCGATTATCAGCTCCTCATCAACTTCTCCCACAAGGAGTACACGCCTAAGGATGAGCACATGGAGGCGTACCTGGAAGAGGTGCGCAAGATGGAGAAGCGGTTCATGGGCGTGGAGCTGTAGCACGTGCCGCATGGAACGAACAAGGAAGCGGATGACATCGCCAAGAGAGCCTCCCGCAGGATCCCTCAGGAGCCGGGGGTGTTTGAGGAGCGACTCTTCAAGCCGTCTGCGACTCCCCATGCCACAACTCCATTACCGCCTTAGGAGGACTTGCGTCAGGCATCTAAGACGGGCGCCCCATCCTGTGGCCACCCCTCGGGGGCCCACTTGTTGCTTGCGCTCGAACCTCAGGAGGGGTGCTGGACTGAAGAGTTCAAGGCATACCTGCTTCAAGGGACCTTGCCGGAGAAGGAGGAGGACGCCGAGCGCGTGGCCTGTCATGCCACCACGTACTGCATCCAGGATGGTGAGTTATATCGCAAGAGGCCCAATGACGTTTCTTTGCGGTGCATCTCTAGGGAACAAGGGCTCGAGCTGCTAGCGGACATACATGGTGGGGACTGCGGGCATCATTCCTCGTCACGCACTCTGGTGGGCAAGGCGTTTCGCAGCTGTTTCTACTGGCCCACCACGCTCAATGATGCCGCAAAGCTGGTGCGCTCCTATGAAGCATGCCAGTTCTACGCCAAGCAAATCCACCAGCCCGCGCAGGGACTCCAGACAATCCCGCTCACATGGTCGTTAGCGATCTGGGGGCTGGACATCTTGGGGTCATTCCCTCGAGGGCCAAGGGGCTACTGACACCTCTATGTCGCAACCGACAAGTTCACCAAGTGGGCAGAGGTAGAAGCCGTGCGCACCATCCCAGCTGGATTGGCCGTCAAGTTCATCAAGGGAATCATGAGCCAGTTTGGGGTCCCTAACCGCATCATCACCGACAACGGCTCGCAGTTCACTAGCAACCTTTTCAAAACATATTGTGCTAACATTGGAACGCAGATATGCAACTCCTCAGTGGCGCACCCACGGAGCAACGGCCAGGCTGAGCAGGCCAACACAGAAGTTCTGAGGGGCCTCAAGACCAGGACCTTCAAGAAGAAGCTCGAGGCCTGCGACAGGGGCTGGCTCGACGAGCTACAATCCGTGTTATGGTCCATTTGCACCACCGCGACCAAGCCAATAGGAGAGATGCCTTTCTTCCTCGTCTATGGAGCAGAAGCGGTTCTCCCTCACGAGGTCAAGCATCGCTCCACACGGGTCCTGGCGTTCGGCAAGGCGCGCCAGGACGCCACGCGGGGGATGGATCTCGTGCAGGGGGAGGAACGCCACCGTCAAGCCTCGCTCCACTGCCGCAGCATCCGCCCCATGACGTTAGAGGTGGCCAACCTTGTCCTGAGGCGGGTGCTCTCAGGGGAAGGGCTGCACAAGCTCTCTCCCATGTGGGAGGGCCCATTTAGGATTGCCCGTGTCTCCAGGCCTAGCGCCGCGCGCGTGGAGACACAGGACGGGGTCCCCATCCAGAAAGCCTGGAACATCCCGCACCTTCGGAAGTTCTACCCCTGAAGAAAGGCTCCGGCCTGTGAAGCAAGGCTCCAGCCTGTGAAGGTCTCCGCTCGTGACACTCTCATGTAATAATAAGTGGGGCTGTACACGCAACAGAGTCTCCTGAGAGTCGCCGTGGGGCCTCATGGGGGCTCCCTCCCACGTCTTAGTGGCAGCGCTTACCTCCGCACTCGTGAGAAGACTAGATTAGGTGTCGGACACGGCTGTTCATTTGCTTTCCGGAGTTGATTACAGTTTTTTAGTGACCTTTCAATGGATTTGGTATTTTCAAACTCTTGTTCCTCGAGCTGTTTTTTTGTCTTGAGTTGTTTTTGTCCTAAGGGCATCAGAGATGTGGCAGTCGCCTGTCACTTCCTCTCGCGTGCCTTGCGCGTGGGGCTAGGCAGGTGTGCGCGCCTCAGGCCTGCCCTTGAGCGCGCGCACCACACCGAACCCTGGTGCTCGGGCCGCATCCTCGCGAGGAGCCCTTGATCAAGGCCACGGGCACTAGCACCACTCATATCCGTGCCCCCAGGGCAGCACGACGCGGTGCATCAAGTCCGAGCTAATCTGTGGCAAGGGGCTCGCATAAGGAGGAGTGAGCCGCTCGTCAGTTTTTCTATTCCTTTGAAAGTATCCCTGCAGTGGCTCTGCGGCGGCTCCTGAGACCCCAAGGCGTCTCGTGCGGTCTGCAACCCATGACTCCCCGGGAAGGGGGCCCCGCCAAGTACGTAAGGCTAGGTTTTCGCGAGGCGGAAAACTATTACGCACATATCAAGCTAAGTTTCCCTACCTTAGCTTACTCAGATCGCAAATGTTACAACACAACACCAAGATAACGAGCATAGCCTAAAAGGGCATAACTGCCATAGTTCATTACATGCCCCCGTAGGGTATGTCATTCTTTTCCGAATTATAGGAGAAAGGAAAGGCTAAACAAAGAGGGCCCGAAGGCATACAAACTCGACACCAGCACCGCATCCTCAAGCAGCGCCTCAAGGTGGCCCGGAGCTTCACCAGTTCTCCCATAGGCGACCTAGGGCAGCGGCCGGTCTTGAGTCAAAGTTTGCCTGCCCCCAGCCTCATGTCGGACTCCTCTCTAGCTTCATCGGAGCGCCACGGCGGGACGAGCCACCGACGTCCTCGACCTGAGCACGACGACGTGGGGCCGGTCGTAGCCACCACTACTCGAGCTCTCATCCGAGGAAGAGCTGTCATCGCAGGAGGAGGAGCGCGCGCTGCCAAGACCAAGCTCCCCATCGTCACCTTCATCGTCGCTGCCGTCCTCTGAGCAGCACCCCACGCGGCGGCCGTCCTCCCTAAACACCCTCACATAGAGGGTCGCTAGGCCGTCGTACTTGAAGTGGAGGGTGCAGCTTCCTCCCAGACCATGTGCGCGGGCGAAAGTCTGCCAGCCGCGGGTCAGGACCATGCTGCCGGAGGCGGCGACCTTGGCGCCGACCTACGAAGCTCTACCGCAGCAGCCATTGGCCTGCTGCCAGAGACCTTCAAGCCCCGAGGAAGGAAGCTCTCCGGAGAAGAAACATGGAAGCCGGAGCGAGGTGCCGGCCGGGCTCTCCGACCACACCACGAATTCAGGGGGCACGTCCAGCGAGGAGAAGCGTGGCCAAGGTGGGCGCACGATCACGGCGCGCCTCCCTTCGTCATGGGGGCTGCTTCGAAGCCGATGGCCCTCGCCGCGAGAAGAGGTGCCATCGCGGGCACCAAGAGGAGTGCCGGCTCTGGGGGGTGCACACCCGCACCCCCTAGGGGCTGCTGCACGAGCTGCAGGATGCTTGCGGGGACGACCGCGAGCTCTCTTGGGAGGCAGAGTGGCAAGCCCCTCCTTGGAAGCCTCCCCCTTCCCGACCACTGAAAACCTTCTCGGCGACGCCATGGGAGCAAGATGGAGAAAAGGAGAAGCAGGCGGAAGCAAGAAGAAGGATAGGTAGGCGAGGGGTTCTTCCCCTCCCTCGCATTTTTAGCCAAGGGAGGGAAACCGCCGGCCTCTACGACCTTGTGCCATCATGACCTTCTGCATGCCGCATCGTCCCGTCAAGTCGAATGGTTGCCAAGGCAGTGAGAGGAAGCAGAGTCACCCACGTCCCATCAATCACCACGTGTCATCAAGGCCGCAGGAGGTTAGGGTCCGCGGTACTCCGCACTTGCCCTTTGGCTTCGCCTGGAAGCCAAGTATGAGCGTGCCATGGACCTGGGGGCTACTGTCAACGTTCTGGATATGGG
This sequence comes from Triticum dicoccoides, assembly GCF_002162155.2. Taxonomy (NCBI): domain Eukaryota; kingdom Viridiplantae; phylum Streptophyta; class Magnoliopsida; order Poales; family Poaceae; genus Triticum; species Triticum dicoccoides. Next base: position 152,776,024 of record NC_041387.1, on the reverse strand, counting down.
GGTATCCAGCCCTGCTTGTGTGCTGTAGGATCGAAAGTATGTCTAGAGGGGGGGTGATTAGACTACTTGACCAAATAAAAATCTATCCTTTTCCCAATTTTAGTTCTTGGCAGATTTTAGCAACTTAGCATGGTTCAAGCAATCTTAACACAATTCAAGCAAGCATGCAAAGAGTATATGAGTAGCGGAAAGTAAAGCATGCAACTTGCAAGAATGTAAACGGAAGGGTTTGGAGAGTGCAAACGCAATAGGAGACACAGATGTTTTTTTCGTGGTTCCGATAGGTGGAGACTTCAACCCACGAAGGGTAATGGTTGCGCGAGTCCATGGAGGGCTCCACCCATGAAGGGTCCACGAAGAAGCAACCTTGTCTATCCTACCATGGCCGTCGCCCACGAAGGACTTGCCTCACTAGTGTAGATCTTCATGAAGTAGGGGATCTCCTTGCCCTTACAAACTCTTTGGATCAACTCCACAATCTTGTTGGAGGCTCCCAAGTGACACCTAGCCAATCTAGGAGACACCACTCTCCAAGAAGTAACAAATGGTGTGTTCATGATGAACTCCTTGCTCTTATTCTTCAAATGATAGTCTCCCCAACACTCAACTCTCTCTCACAGGATTTAGATTTGGTGGAAAAAAGATTTGAGTGGAAAGCAACTTGGGGAAGGCTAGAGATCAAGATTCATATGGTAGGAATGGAATATCTTGGCCTCAACACAAGTGTAGGTGGTTCTCTCTCAGAAAATGCAAGTTGGAAGTGTAGGTTTGTTCTGATGGCTCTCTCCACGAATGAAGAGGAGGTGGAGGGGTATGTATAGCATCCACACAAAATCTAAACGTTACACACAACTTGCCAGTATCAGTGGGACCGAATTGAGAAACTCGGTCGGACCGATTCAGCAAATCTATTGACAGTTAGGATTTTCGGTGGGACCGACATGCAACTCGGTAGGACCGATATGATTAGGGTTAGGGAATAACGTAATCTCGGTGTGACCGATTACGCAAACTCGGTGAGACAGATTTTGTTAATAAGCTAACCAGAGTGTTGGTCAGGTAAACTCGGTGGGATCGATTCGCTCATTTCGGTGAGACCGAAACGTTACGAAAGGGAAACAGAGAGTTACATTGCAATGTCGGTGGGACCGATCGCTCATCTCGGTTGGACGGAAACGTTACGAAGGGAAACAGATAGATTGCAACCCCATCTCGGTGAGACCGAGATCCCTATCGGTGAGACCGATTTGCCTAGGGTTTGTGGCAGTGGCTAGGACATCTGAACTCGGTGGCGCCGGATAGGAAGAATCGGTGGGGCCGAGTTTGACTTTTGGTTTAGGTCATATGTGTATGTGAGAAAGTAGTTGAGGGCTTTGGAGCATATCACTATGTACTTTGAGCAAGATCCTCATTAAGCAACACCTCATCCCTCCTTGATAGTATTGGCTTTTCCTATAGACTCAATGTGATCTTGGATCACTAAAATAGAAAATGTGGAGTCTTGAGCTTTGAGCTTGAGCCAATCCTTTTGTCCTTAGCATTTTGAGGGGTCCACTTTTCTCATCCATGACATGCCAATCATTGAGCTTTCCTGAAATATTTATCTGGAAATAGCATTAGCTCAATGAGCTATATGTTGTTAGGAATTACCAAAACCACCTAGGGATAGTTGCACTTTCAATCTCTCCCTTTTTGCTAATTGATGACAACATATAGATCAAAGCTTCGACAAATGATAACAAGAGTGAAAAACATTGTCGCTTTGAGAAGTATGTGATAAGCAAGAGCTCCTCCTAAATTTGTGCATAGTTTAAGATTTGCTTTGGACTGAAAATGCACAAAGATTTAGGATCATGGGTTACTCTTCCATGTCACATACATCTTGGTGGAGCGCTCAAAATGATAATAATTAAATACATGCACTCATCACCATGCAAAGTGAATGATCATATAGAGATATAAAAGGATAATGTCATCCAACAGGCATTAAGGTAGCACATGATCAAACACATCATCATCCAAGTATCACAAAAAAGCATAGAGTATCTCAAGCAAGCAAATGACAAAGTTCAACCACTAAAAAGCAAAACAAGAGAGAACAAAAGCAACACTCTCTCTTGAAGCCTACGATCTATACATTTTCTCCCCCTTTGGCAACAAGTTACCAAAAAGTTCATAAAAATGCATAGTGCTAGATCGACTCTCAGGCTTAGTCTTCAGGTGGTGGTGTAGAGAAAACTCCAAGGACGAAGGCATCAGTTGAGGATGATGGAGTTGGTGGAGTAGGTGCTGGAGCTGGTGGCACTGAAGCTGTAGCTAGTGCAAATGAAGTTGCTCTGGTGTCTATAACTGGCACTGCAGCAGATCTCTGACCTCTGGGCACTCTAGCAAATGCATCAGTGGTAGACTTGCCCTTCTTCTCCTGCACTTCATCCTGAAGTTTCTCAACAACTGACTGTATCTCAGTGACCTTCACATCTAAATCATAGAACTTCTTGTCCATGATCCTCTCCAAGCTCTCCTAATTTTGAGTCAGGGTGGCCAATCCCTTCTCAATCCTCAAAGTGGAGGCAATAAAATAGCCAAGATGATCTTGCTTGCTCTTCAGAAGATACTGAGATGCCTCATATATGGTTGGCATCTTTGCAGCCTTTTCAGTCCTTGCCTTCTCCTTCTTTGCTTGTGCTTCACAGAAGATGGTTCATTCTCATCCATTACCACAGTGTTATCCTCAAAGTCTGGGTAGATGGGCATGTGATCCTTGTCCAAGGGATATGTGCCAGTGCCCATCTTGGAGTTGATTAGCTCCTGGATCTGTGGGGCATACCCACAACTTCTCTTCTGATGTGCAATTGTCCTCTTGATAGTTTCCACAATTAGGCTCATGACTTTAAACTTTTGAGGCACATCAAATATGTGAAGAAGGTTAATTGTATGGCCTCTGATCATCTTGTGATCACCTGACTTTGGCAAAAGAGTATGCCTGAGGATCCAGTTGTTTGTTGGCAAACCTAACAGAATGTAATGTACTGATCCAAATTTGTGTGTCTCAAGAGCAGCATCTGGGATCTCTCTGTACATATGTGCCATGGAGTTATGATCCTTCTTCTTGGCATAGACATCCAAGTCATCCTCATTCTCCATAGGAGCATTGATCAATTTTGCCCATTCTTTAACATTTGATTGGTACCTTGTACCTTCAGACATCCAAACAATCCTTCCATCTGGGTAGAAATGAGCTGTGGAGTAGAACTGCATAGTAAGCTCATCATTCCACTTTGTGAGCTTCTTCCCAACAAAGTCCTCTACTCCACAAGACTTGAAACTGTCATAGACTCCACGATAGTGTTCTTTATTTTCCCTGATGTACTTACAGTCCACCCACCTCATATCATAGACTATATGATTCTTGTCAAGCAACACTGTCTCATAGAAGTCCTGGTGTTCCTTTGTATGGAACCTGTAGTCCATAGCAGTTCTTCTACTGACTGCATAGGGATCAGTCAATCTCCACTGTCTGAGTCCTGCATCCTTCTTGAGCTTCATGTCCTCAGCTACTGGATGAGCATCATTGTGATCTGGAATTTTGTGATTCAACTTCCTCAAGACATGTGACTCATCATCTTCTTCTTCAATAGCTGCTTCAGGCACTGGGGCCTTGTTCTTCTCTCCAGCAGGAATATACCTTCTATTCCTCTTGGGTACAGCTTTGGGCTTTGGAGCAGCTGCCTTGGGAGCTTCTTTGGGCTTTGATGGAGCAGCCCCTGACCTTATAGCATCTCCCATAAGCTTTTGAGCTTTAGGTGCTGGTGCAACAAACTCTTCCTCTTCTTCTTCAGAGTCTCTCCTCATAGAGGGCTTGCCAAGAACCTTGGCAGTAGTGGTTCTGACTCTCTTTTTCTTCTTGTCTTGGCCAGTAGCTGCATCTTCAGACTCAATGGTGAACTTCATGGTTTCACCAGTGGCAACCTTCCTAGGTTTGGAAGTGGGAATCCTTCTTGCAGGTGCCTTCTTCTGCATTCCTGGCTTAGTGGCAACAGCTGTGCCATATTCCTTTTTCAGAACTTTCTTCTTGGATGTGGCCTCATCCTCAATAGCCACATAGTCCTCATCCTCAGAATCTGAGGTTCTCTTCTTTCTGGCCCCGGTGGTTGCCTTAGGCAAGTTGCTGGGTGTGCTCCTGCTACCATCATCATAGCTGCTAGAGGGACTAGTGCCCTCACTGTCGGATTTCGGGTTCTGGCAGAACCTTGAGGTTCGAACACTAGGGTGCACGTGGAGATCACACCTCCAGCCTACCCATGTCTCACCGCCTCGCCAGGATCTAAACTACACAAAGAACAACACAAGGGACACGAGATTTATACTGGTTCAGGCCACCATTGTGGTGTAATACCCTACTCCAGTTTGTGGTGTGGTGGATTGCCTCTGGGGCTGATGGGGAACAGTACAAGGGAAGAACAGCCTCGCGAGGGTCTGTTCTTGGCTGGTGCGATGAACTGCTAGGGGAGTTTAGTCGCCTCTCTCTCTCTCTCTCTCTCTCTCTCAGATGCGGATCCCCTCTACCCTGTGGGTGGCTAGTCCTATTTATAGGCGAAGACCCCGGGCCTTTTCCCAAATATTGAGTGGGAAGGGCGCCAACAATTGGCCATTTTGAAGGGGAACATCTAGTACACTTATCCTGACTAAAGTTGGTCCTCGCCTGCCAAAGACCCTGACGATGACGCTGGCTTGGGCTCCATGATGACCTCCGCTCTGCCGTCCTGCTGGTCATGGTCTTGTTGCACCGAAATGGTTGCCTTTGCTTGATACCCCTGCCTGCGCTTGCCCCCTTTGCACCAAAGGGGAAACAAGGACTCTGCGCAGGCCGGCACCCGCCTGGCGCCCGCCTGGCCTTGGTCGTCATAGCTTGCGTCACGGGCACCTCGTGAGGTACCCCCGCCTTGATCTCTCTGCCTCCTCACGAGCCAGCCTGACGAGGCCGTGCCCGAGGAAGCCTCCTGTCGTCCGCCCCGCGAGGCTTGGCCCCTCGCGAGGGTCTTGAGCACGTGTTGATGAAGATGGGCCGTACTAGTCCACTCCTCGAGCCACGCCGCAGGACGCAGGCAGGCAAGTCTGGGTACCCCCGTTCCCAGAACGCCGACACTCACTCATACGAACCTGCTCCTCAGACTTGTTCTGACTATCACTTTGATCTGACATGATGCAAACACTGACAGAAGATCCTGTGAATAGATATAGATGAGATAGATTGGAAGAGCATCATAATGTACAGAGGTTTTTGCAAAAGAATGAGTCAAAAACTTAGTTTTAGTTTTCCACAGAGAGCATTTCGGATCTACCGATTTGAAAACTCGGTGATACCAAAGCAGCTTTTGGAACCTAAACTACTGAACTCGGTCAGACCGAGTCACAGTCGGTGGCACCGAGACTGCTAGGGTTTCACAAAGTCCTGAACTCGGTGACACTGATTTGCAATTCTTGGTCAGACCGAGAATCACATGTGCAATGGCCTTAGCCAAATCGGTGGCACCGAGTTCTACAACTCGGTTGGTCCGAAATGATTTCGACGTAAACCTAACCCTAAATTTTCAATCCACGACTAAACTACAGAGTGATTTCACTGGATAGAGTGATCTCAATTGTGGCAAGATACATGGCAAAACAATGTGCTAGGAATCGGAGTGAGATTAGCACAAGGATCAAGTCCATACCCTAAGTGCGGTGATGGACCTGCTACGGCGGCAACGACGGAGACGATTCCCGTTAACAGCGGCGGAGACTAGTGGCGGGAGGCAGCTATCGATGAGGAGGACGATCCGGAGACCCAGGGAGGCAGAGCAGGCTGAGCGCAGGCGAAGGGGTTCGGAGAAATTTCCAAATTTTGGCCCGGGGATATATATAGCCTGACCCTGTCGGTGTGACCGAGTGGAACAACTCGGTGGCACCGAGATGCATAACTGCAAGAAGTTACTGCAACTCGGTGTGACCGAAAAGTTCAAATTGGTTGCACGGAGATTGAAAACCTAGATCCACTTAGTGATCTCGGTATGACCGAAATTGATGGATCGGTCAGACCGAAACGCACAAAGAAGTTTTGGATGTTTAAGTCTATGACGATACGGGGACTCCGAGTGCTCCTCACACAGAGTGGTTCGAATCTGACTTGATCAAACTTTGTGATGTAGCATGAATAGAGTTTGAGACAAGAAAAGCATAGATAGCTAGAGAAGGTTGCTGTCTACTAAACAACCTTCTTCTTGTAGACGTTGTTGGGCATGCAAGTGCACAAGTTTGTAGGACAGTAGCAAATTTCCCTCAAGTGGATGACCTAAGGTTTATCAATCCATGGGAGGCGTAGGATGAAGATGGTCTCTCTCAAGCAACCCTGCAACCAAATAACAAAGAGTCTCTTGTGTCCCCAACACACCCAATACAATGGCAAATTGTATAGGTGCACTAGTTCGTCGAAGAGATGGTGATACAAGTGCAATATAGATAGTAGATATAGGTATTTGTAATCTGAAAATATAAAAACAGCAAGGTAACTAATGATAAAATTGAGCACAAATGGTATTGCAATGATAGGAAACAAGGCCTAGGGTTCATACTTTCACTAGTGCAAGTTCTCTCAACAATAATAACATAGATAGATCATATAACAAGCCCTCAACATGCAACAAAGAGTCACTCTAAAGCCACTAATAGCGGAGAACAAACATAGAGATTATGGTAGGGTACGAAACCACCTCAAAGTTATTCTTTCGGATCGATCTATTAAAGAGTTCGTACTAGAATAACACCGACACAAATCAACCAAAACCCTAATGTCACCTAGATACTCCATTGTCACCTCAAGTATCCGTGGGCATGATTCTACGATATGCATCACACAATCTCAAATTCATCCAACCAACACAAAGTACTTCAAAGAGTGCCCCAAAGTTTCTACCAGAGAGTCAAGAAAACGCGTGCCAACCCCTATGCATACGTTCATGGGCGGAACCCGCAAGTTGGCCACCAAAACATACATAAGTGGCACGTGATATCCCATTGTCACCACAGATAAACACGACAAGACATACATCAAGTGTTCTCAAAAAGACTCAATCCAATAAGATAACTTCAAAGGGGAAACTCAATTCATCACAAGAGAGTAGAAGGGGGAGAAACATCATAAGATCCAACTATAATAACAAAGCTCACGATACATCAAGATCGTGCCATAGAGAGAACACGAGAGAGAGAGATCAAACACATAGCTACTGGTACATACCCTCAACCCCGAGGGTGAACTACTCCCTCCTCATCATGGAGAGCGTCGAGATGATGAAGATGGCCACCGGTGATGGGTTCCCCCTCCGGCAGGGTGCCGGAACGGGCTCCCGAGAGGATTTTGGTGGCTACAGAGGCTTGCAGCGGCGGAACTCCCGATCTATCTTGATATTCGATGGTTTTAGGGTACGTAGGGTTATATAGGCGAAAGAAGTCGGTAGGGAGGTGCTCGAGGGGTCCACGAGACAGGGGGGCGCGCCCTATAGGGGGGCCTATCTCCTGGGCTCCTCGAGTATCTTCTGACTTGATCTCCAAGTCTCCAGGATGATAATCTTCCAGAAAATCACGTTGCCGAAGGTTTCATTCCGTTTGGACTCCGTTTGATATTCCTTTTCTTCAAAATACTGAAACAGGCAATAAAACAGCAATATGGGTTGGGCCTCCGGTTAATAGGTTAGTACCAAAAGTAATATAAAAGTGTATAATAAAGCCCGTAATCATTCAAAACACATAATAATATAGCATGAATACTTCATAAATTATAGATACGTTGGAGATGTATCAGCATCCCCAAGCTTAATTCCAACTCGGCCTCGAGTAGGTAAATGATAAAAGAAAGAATTTATGAAGTGTGAATGCTAGAAGGTGCACAAGTTTGATCAATGATAATTTCAATCACCTTTTCTAGCATGATAATATGTCATAACAGTAGTTCATCTCATAAAACTTCTCACGATAAAGTAACAAGCAATTCACATGTTAAAGCATAGACCATAAACTTTCTTGAAAACTAGCAAACTTCATTCTCAGTCATCAAACAATTGCAATTCATCTTATTTTCAGGAATAGCGAACTCCACATACTCAACTATAATATAGTCTTCTATAATTGCTAACACTCACGCAATACTAATGGTTATGGAGTTTCAATCGGACATTGAGAAAGATAGGGGCTTATAGTGTTGCCTCCCAACGTATTCACCTTTGGGTGATGTCAACAACAATAGTTCATGCTAACTTACACCCAATTGGATATATATATCAGGATCTTCCCAACACGAGGTGCTTGCCAAAGGATAAAATGAAAAAGGGAAAGGTGAAGATCACCTTGACTCTTGCATAAAGGTAAAAGACATAAAGTAAAAGATAGGCCCTTCTTAGAGGGAAGCAGAGGTTGTCATGCACTTTTAGGGTTGGATACACAAAATCTAAATGCGAAAGAACGTCACTTTATATTGCCCCTTGTATATGGACCTTTATTATGCAGTCCGTCGCTTTTATTGCTTCCATAACAAGATCGTACAAAGCTTATTTTCTCCGCACTAATAAGTCATGCATATTTAGAGAGCAATTTTTATTGCTTGCACCGATGACAACTTACTTGAAGGATCTTACTCAATCCATAGGTAGGTATGGTTGACTCTCATGGCAAAACTGGGTTTAAGGATATTTGGAAGCACAAGTAGTATCTCTACTTGGTGCAAGGAATTTTGGCTAGCATGAGGGGGAAAGGCAAGCTCAACATGTTTGAATGATCCATGACAATATACTTTAACTGAGATGTCGGAAAACATAAAGCATTACGTTGTCTTCCTTGTCCAACATCAACTCTTTAGCATGTCATACTTAATGAGTGCTCCCAATTATAAAAGATGTCTAGGATAATATATTTACATGTGGAATCTCTCTTTCTTCAATATTCTTTCATGAATTGTTCAAATGACCAATACAATGCTTGCTAACCTTCAATAAATTTACAACCTCTACTTCTTAGACGTGAAGTCATTACTCCCCATGGGATAAGAAAATGAGGCATATATAATTTCAGATTTATGACATTCAACTCATTCAACCATTTACTCATAATATATAAGTGAAGCACACGAGTAAATAACAAACTACTCCAAAAAGATATAAGTGAAGATCAATGAGTAGCTAAATAATTATGTAACTATATGAAGACTCTCTCTCATTAAAGAATTTCTGATCTTGGTATCATATTCAAACAGCAAGCAAAACAAAATAAAATGACATTGCAAGGATAGCACAACTCATGTGGAGAAGCAAAAACTTAGGCTCAACCGATACTAACCGATAGTTGTTGAAGAAGAAAGGTGGGATGCCTACCGGGGCATCCCCAAGCTTAGATGCTTGAGACTTCTTGAAATATTATCTTGGGGTGCCTTGGGCATCCCCAAGCTTGAACTTTTGTGTCTCCTTAATTCCTCTCATATCATGATTTCTCTTTTTATTAAAAGCTTCATCCACACCAAACTCAACAAGAACTCGTGAGATAGGTTAGTATAAACCAATGCAGAACCTTATCATTTTCTACTGTAAAAAATCACTAAAATTATTAATCAACGTTGCATACTAAATTCCTCTGCATATTTCATACTCCTATCCTCAAATAGAATCATTAAACAAGCAAACATATGCAAACAATGCAACCATAACAGCAATCTGCCAAAACAGTACAGTCTGTAAATAATGCAAGATTCATCATACTTCCCTAACTCCAAAAATTATAAAATAAAATTCCCACTGTAGTAAATTTATCAGATCTCATTATTCAAAAAGTTTCAACATTATACCATTCTATGACTTTTCTAGGGAATTTTTGCAACAGCGGTAAACTTTCTGTTTTCAAACAGCAACATGTATACTAGCAAAATAAGCATGGCAAAGGCTATCCTTGACATTTTTACTGAAACTAAAGATGAAAAACATTATTCTAAATAACAGAAAGCAAATACTAACAAAATCAAATGATTCTCCAAGCAAAACACATATCATGTGGTGAATAGAAATATAGCTCCAAGTAAAATTTACCGATGAATGAAGACGAAAGAGGGGATGCCATCCGGGGCATCCCCAAGCTTAGGCTTTTGGTTGTCCTTGAATATTACCTTGGGGTGCCTTGGGCATCCCCAAGCTTAGTCTCTTACCACTCCTTATTCCATAGTCCATCGAATCTTCACCCAAAACTTGAAAACTCCACAATACAAAACTCAACAGAAAACTCATAAGCCCCGTTAGTATAAGAAAATAAAACCACCACTTAGGTACTGTAATGAACTCATTCTAAATTCATATTGGTGTAATATCTACGGTATTACAACTTATCTATGGTTCATACCCTCCGATACTACTCATAGATGCATCAAAATAAGGAAACAACACATAGAAAACAGAATCTGTCAAAAACAGAACAGTCTATAGTAATCTGTATCAAACGTATACTTATGGAACTCCAAAAATTCTACCAAATTAGGAAGTCCTCAGAAATTTGTATACCAATCCAGAGCAAGAAGAATCAGATCATAAGAACGTTTCTGTGAATTATCAAAACTAATTTACTGCATGCAAAAGTTTCTGATTTTCAACAGGATCAAGACAACTATCACCGTAAGCTATCCTAAAGGTCTTACTTGGCACTTTATTGAAACAAAAGCTATAAAACATGATTACTACAGTAGCATAATCATGTGAACACACAAAACAGTAAGGATAGATATTGGGTTGTCTCCCAACAAGCGCTTTTCTTTAATGCCTTCCTAGCTAGGCATGATGATGACAATGATGCTCACATAAAAGATAAGAAGTGAAACATAACAGGAGCATCATGAAGCATATGACTAGCACATTTAAGTATAACCAACTTCCTATGCATAGGGATTTTGTGAACAAACCACTTATGGGAACAATAATCAACTAGCATAGGAAGGTAAAACAAGCATAGCTTCAAGATTTTCAACACATAGAGGGGAAACTTGACATTATTGCAATTCCTACAAGCATATATTCCTCCCTCATAAAAAAATTTAGTAGCATCATGAATGAATTCAACAATATAACCAGAACCTAAAGCATTCTTTTCATGATCTACAAGAATAGAAAATTTACTACTCTCCACATAAGCAAAATTCTTCTCATTCAGAATAGTGGGAGTATCATAAGAGACTTGAACACTAAAAGTTGTTCCCACATTAAAATAGTAATGTTCAGAAAAAGGGTAATCATAATCATGACAAGATTTGTAAATATAATCATCACTACTTTTTATAGCATAAGTTTCATCACAATAATCATCATAAGTAGCAACTTCGTTCTCATCATAATTGATTGAAACCTCTCCCAAGATAGTGGAATCATCACTAAATAAAGTTGACACTCTTCCAAGTACACTTTCACATTCATCACAATAAGATTCAACATCCTCCAAAACAGTGGGATAACTACTTCCTAAAGTTGACACTCTTCCAAACCCACTTTCATCAATATAATCATCATAAGTAGGAGGCATGCTATCATCATAACAACTTTGCATATCAAAACTTGGGATGCTAAAAATATCATCTTCATTAAACATAGCATGGCCAAGCTTGGGACAAACATTAATTTCAGCAAATATATTCTCAAATATGTCATTCTCATCAAACATAGCTTCCCCAAGCTTGGGCATTTTCATACCATAAGCATAATCACTCTCATCCTTAAAAATATGGATAGCGCCAATAGTAAAGCAATTATCATCATCACAAGTAGTAGGAGCAACATCATTTGGAAGGGATACCTTTTTACCTTTGTTGCCCCTTCTTTTCCTTTTCTTCTTCACATTATGTGTGGGTTCAACCTTCTTCTTTGAGCTCCTTATAGATGAGATTGGTTAAATAGAAAGTTCCTCCTCGTTACCTGATTCATCATCAGAAATAATAGGAGGATATTGGGAAGTCTCTTCCCTTTAATTAGTATTCTCATCATGTTCTATTTGCTTTCTATTCTTTATGTAATTGGCAATATAAGGGTTTTCAATGCAATTCACCGCACAATACAAACAAATCTTCTCTAAATCGATATCAAGGAATTTCTTATGGGAAAATTCTGGAAGGTCCTTAAGTAAACGTTTCAATTCTTCATAACCCAAAAGCAAACTAAGTTCATTGTAATGAGCAAGGGAGATCAAATCATCACAATTTTTGGACACGATTCGATCATGAAACAATTTGCATAGGGATGTAAATGACCACGTTCATTGCACAGTTCACAAGTACGGCAAAGGAAATTTAAATTTTCAGCACTCACATTTAGCCTTTCTTGCAACCATTTAGTTTCTAAGTGCTTATGCCTCTTGCAATATATATCTTCTCTATTTGGTGTGTTCATGCAAACATGTACTCCACAAAAGTTGGCATGCTCATAAGAGATATTTTCATCATGACTAGAGCAATCATCAATAGTACTATGGATATTCAAGGAGTTTATACTAACAACATTGCAATCATGCTCATCATTCAAAGATTCAGTACCAAGAATTTTAATGAACTCTTCTTCTAGCACTTGAGCACAATTTTCCTTTCCATCAAACTCACGAAAGATATTAAAAAGACGAAGCGTATGAGACAAACTTAACTCCATTTTTTTTGTAATTTTCAAAACTAGTGATAAAACAAGAAACAAAAAGATTCGATTGCAAGATCTAAAGATATACCTTCAAGCACTCACCTCCCCGGCAACGGCACCAGAAAAGAGCTTGATGTCTACTACACAACCTTCTTCTTGTAGACGTTGTTGGGCCTGCAAGTGCACAACTTTGTAGGACATAGCAAATTTCCCTCAAGTGGATGACCTAAGGTTTATCAATCCGTGGCAGGCGTAGGATGAAGATGGTCTCTCTCAAGCAACCTTGCAACCAAATAACAAAGAGTCTCTTGTGTCCCCAACACACCCAATACAATGGCAAATTGTATAGGTGCACTAGTTCGGCAAAGAGATGGTGATACAAGTGCAATATAGATAATAGATATAGGTATTTTTAATCTGAAAATATAAAAACACCAAGGTAACTAATCATAAAAGTGAGCACAAACGGTATTGCAATGATAGGAAACAAGGCCTAGGGTTCATACTTTCACTAGTGCAAGTTCTCTCAACAATAATAACATATATAGATCATATAACAAGCCCTCAACATGAGACAAAGAGTCACACCAAATCCACTAATAGCGGAGAACAAATATAGAGATTATGGTAGGGTACGAAACCACCTCAAAGTTATTCTTTCAGATCAATCTATTAAAGAGTTTGTACTAGAATAACACCTTAAGACACAAATCAACCAAAACCATAATGTCACCTAGATACTCCATTGTCACCTCAAGTATCCATGGGCATGATTATACGATATGTGTCACACAATCTTAGATTCATCCAACCAACACAAAGTACTTCAAAGAGTGCCCCAAAGTTTCTACCGTAGAGTCAAGAAAACATGTGCCAACCCCTATGCATAGGTTCATGGGCGGAACCCGCAAGTTGGTCACCAAAACATACATCAAGTGTTACGTGATATCCCATTGTCACCATAGATAAACACGACAAGACATACATCAAGTGTTCTCAAAAAGACTCAATCCAATAAGATAACTTCAAAGGGGAAACTCAATTCATCACAAGAGAGTAAATGGGGGAGAAACATCATAAGATCCAACTATAATAACAAAGCTCGCTATACATCAAGATCGTGCCATAGAGAGAACATGAGAGAGAGAGATCAAACACATAGCTACTGGTACATACCCTCAGCCCTGAGGGTGAACTACTCCCTCCTCGTCATGGAGAGCGCCAGGATGACGAAGATGGCCACCGGTGATGGGTTCCCCCTCCGGCAGGGTGCCGGAACAGGCTCCCAAGAGGTTTTTGGTGGCTACAGAGGCTTGCGGCGGTGGAACTCCTGATCTATCTTGATATTCGATGGTTTTAGGGTACGCAGGGTTATATAGGTGAAAGAAGTCGGTCGGGGGGTGCTCGAGGGGTCCACGAGACAGGGGGCGCGCCCTATAGGGGGGGTGCCCCCTATGTCCTGGGATCCTCGAGTATATTCTGACTTGACCTCCAAGTCTCCAGGATGATAATCTTCCAAAAAATCACGTTGCCAAAGGTTTCATTCCGTTCGGACTCCATTTGATATTCCTTTTCTTCGAAATACTGAAACGGGCAATAAAACAGCAATATGGGCTGGGCCTCCGGTTAATAGGTTAGTACCAAAAGTAATATAAAAGTGTATAATAAAGCCCGTAATCATTCGAAACACATAATAATATAGCATGAATACTTCATAAACTATAGATACGTTGGAGACGTATCAAAGGTTATTAGGCATTCTTGTCCATCCACTTGGCAAAAGAAGAAGCCAAACAATCAAAGCAACAAGTGGATTTCCTCAAATGAGTAAAATATGCAACCAACATGCTCACACAATAAAATGGCAAATGAAATATGTGTCAAAGCATGCACAACCAATTCTAGCATCTATCAAGCAATTGGCGATGACTAGGTCATCTATATATGAGTATATTGACTTAGGAGTCAAATGAGAACATTTGATCATAGGTCATACTCATCGTTTAAGCACAAGTGGGGTTACCACTTTTACATAAAGCATTGTTGTGTTCACACCATTAGAGTTGCTTTGACTCAATTCTTAGAGTAAATCTCCCCCTGGATGTGAGATCCCCCCTAAGAGGGATGATCTAACCTTGGGTTTTGTCGATGATGACTTCATGTAGGTGTTGAAGATGTGGATGCTCAATGTTGATGTAGATCATTTGGAGAAATCCTTTGGGGTGAGTTGCACTTTCAATACCTACACGGGTTAGTCCCACAAGGAACAAACAAGGATACCCATAGACATAGAGTGATGCACACACAAGATGATGTCTATGAAAGCATTAGGTTACCTTGTCCCTTGTCTTACCAACAAGAGGGTTTGTGACTCCTTGAACTAGTGCAAGATGTGGAAGTTGATTGCACTTGTTCTTGCAAAAATGATAAGAGTGAAGTATGTTGGCGGAGTCACCCTCAAGAACTCTCTAGTTCTTCTTCTTCCGGATCCACATCATCTTGATGGGAATCCTTGGAGTTGTAGTCATACTTGATGAAGTAGAGCTTGATGTAGTCTTGGGAACCCACTTTACCAAGGCCTTAGGAGCTTCTTCAAATGCATCAATCTCCTCTTGAAGCTTGTCCTTGACTTTTTGCTTGTGTCTTGTGGTGGAAGATCATCTTGAGCTTGTGTCCCTTTGAAAGAAGTGGGATCATACTTCTCTTGTTGAGGAACAAACTTCGTCTTGGGGTATTGATCTTCTTCCCACTCAACTCCATTGGCATTGAACTTTCGTTCAAAACCAACACCTTGGTTCTTCCGGTGCCTTCCTTGCTTGCGTACAATTTCCTCGAATTGCTTACTTCCGGCAAGGCTCTTGTAAACACCTTTATCTATAATTCCCTTCAATAGGCTATTTTCTTGCTCAAGTGTAACTTGGCTAAGAGAATCATTAGTGGAATTAAGAGAACTACTAGAAGCAACAACATTGGATTTAGCATGATTATTGTTACAACTAGAGGAAGAATCTTTCTTGTTCTTGTTACTAGACTTGACTTGAGGCATGTAAGTGGATAAGAGTAAACTCTTGGCAATGTAATAAGATCTTTTCTTGCGAAGATCATCATTGATTGCCTTTAAGAACTCATGCTCTTGCTCAAGGCTGAGCTTTTCAAAGTGTAACTTCTCATGAGTCCTTAAAAGTTCTCGATGATCTTCTAAGACAGTTTCATGAGCTAACTTAAGAGTGTTTAGTTCTTTAGTTAGAAGCTCAATCTTCTCCTTATCATTGTCATTCGTTTTATCTTGATTAGCATGATTAATTGACGTTTCATCATAGTATTCATCACTAGAGTTGTCAACAAGTAAATCATCATCACCTAACAAGTCATCTTCATCACTATTGAAATCAACATACTCGGGGTGTGATACCTTTGGGCCTTTAGCCATGAAGCATCTTCCAAGTACTTCATTTGGTGAATCAAATATGTCATAGGAGTTGGTTGACACAAGTTCTAGACCGGCAACACCTTCATCTTGAGTATATTCGGAGTCGGAGTGATAGCTTCTCTGAGAGTGATTGTCGGAGTCGGAGCCGGATACCCATTCACCAACATGTGCTTGATATCTTCTTTTGTGTAGCTCCTTGATGACTTGTCCTTCCTTTCCGAATCCTTGCTTCTCCGGGATGTTCTTCATTCATAACGATCATCTCTACTACTTCTCTCTCTTGATGGTGATTCTTCTCTTCTACTTCTTCTTATTGAAGAATCTTCTCTTCTCTTGTAGGGTGTCGTACACTCATTGGAATAGTGTACGGGTCTTCCACAATTGTAGCAATTACACTCTCGACTAGAAGATCTTTTGTCATTGTAGGACCTTGACTTGGAACTCCTTTCTTTGCTTCTACTCTTGTAGAACTTGTTGAAGTTCTTCACCATTAGGCTCAATTATTCATTGAAGGTTTGTTTCTCACTTGATGATGTGGGGGCTTCACATGAGGCTTTGTAAGCACCACTTGACTTGTTGTGGAGCTCCTCCTTATCCTTGAGTGACATCTCATGAGCAAGAATTCTTCCAATGACTTCCGTTGGCTTGAGATCTTTGTAATTGGCCATCATTTGAATCAATGTGCACATGGTATCATATTTTCCGTCCAAAGCTCTTAGGATCTTCTTGATGATGAATTTGTTGGTCATCTCTTCACTTGCTAAGCCGGCAATCTCATTTGTGATAAGAGCAAGCCTAGAGTACATTTCAGCGACACCTTCACCATCATTCATTTTGAATTTGTCAAGCTGACTTTGAAGCACATCCAACTTGGATTCCTTGACGGAGTCAGTACCTTCATGCATATCAATCAAAGTATCCCAAATTTCCTTTGCACTCTCAAGACAGCTGATTTTGTTGTATTCTTTAGGGCACAATCCGTTGAAGAGGATATCACAAGCTTGAGCGTTGTATTGCAGCATCTTCAACTCTTCCGTGGTAGCTTCACGGTTCGGTTCTCTCCCATCAAAGAATTCACCTTGCAAGCCAATACACACAATAGCCCAAATGGCCGGGTTATGTCCAAGAATATGCATTTTCATCTTATGCTTCCAACTAGCAAAAATAGTACCATCAAAGTAAGGACCTCTACGGTGGTAATTTCCCTTGCTAGACGCCATACTCTCCTAGGTTGTGAAACCAAGGCTATGACTACCAAAAGCTATGGAAATCAAAGAAAATGGAGACCAAAGCTCTGATACCACTTGTAGGATTGAAAGTATGTCTAGAGGGGGGTGATTAGAGTACTTGATCAAATAAAAATCTATCCTTTTCCCAATTCTAGTTCTTGGCAGATTTTAGCAACTTAGCACGGTTCAAGCAATCTTAACACAATTCAAGCAAGCATGCAAAGAGTATATGAGCAGCGGAAAGTAAAGCATGCAACTTTCAAGAATGTAAAGGGAAGGGTTTGGAGAGTGCAAACGCAATAGGAGACATGGATGTTTTTGTCGTGGTTCTGATAGGTGGTGCTATCGTACATCGACGTTGATGGAGGCTTCAACCCACGAAGGGTAATGGCTGCACGAGTCCATGGAGGGCTCCACCCACGAAGGGTCCACGAAGAAGCAACCTTGTCTATCCCACCATGGCCGTCGCCCATGAAGGACTTGCCTCACTAGAGGTAGATCTTCACGAAGTAGGTGATCTCCTTGCCCTTACAAACTCCTTGGTTCAACTCCACAATCTTGTCGGAGGCTCCCAAGTGAAACCTAGCCAATCTAGGAGACACCACTCTCCAAGAAGTAACAAATGGTGTGTTGATGATGAACTCCTTGCTCTTGTGCTTCAAATGATAGTCTCCCCAACACTCAACTCTCTCTCACAGGATTTAGATTTGGTGGAAAGAAGATTTGAGTGGAAAGCAACTTGGGGAAGGCTAGAGATCAAGATTCATATGGTAGGAATGGAATATCTTGGCCTCAACACAAGTGTAGGTGGTTCTCTCTCAGAAAATGCAAGTTGTAAGTGTAGGTTCGTTCTGATGGCTCTCTCCATGAATGAAGAGGAGGTGGAGGGGTATATATAGCCTCCACAAAAAATCTAACCGTTACACACAACTTGCCAATCTCGGTGGGACCGAATTGAGAAACTCGGTCAGACCGATTCAACAAATCTAGTGACCATTAGGATTTTCGGTGGGACCGACATGAAACTCGGTAGGACCGATATGATTAGGGTTAGGACATAACATAATCTCAGTGTGACCGATTACACAAACTCGGTGAGATCGATTTTGGTAATAAGCTAACCAGAGAGTTGGTCAGGTAAACTCGGTGGGACCGATTCGCTCGTTTCGGTGAGACCGAAATGTTATGAAAGGGAAACAAAGAGTTTACATTGCAATCACGGTGGGACGGATCGCTCATCTCGGTGGGACCGAAACATTACGAAGGGAAACAGAGAGATTGCAACCCCATCTCGGTGAGACCGAGATCCCTATCGGTGAGACCGATTTGCCTAGGGTTTGTGGCAGTGGCTATGACATCTGACCTCGGTGGCGCCGGATAGGAAGAATCGGTGGGGCCGAGTTTGACTTTTGGTTTAGGTCATATGTGGACGTGAGAAAGTAGTTGAGGGCTTTGGATCATATCACTAAGCACTTTGAGCAAGATCCTCATTAAGCAACACCTCATCCCTCCTTGATAGTATTGGCTTTTCCTATAGACTCAATGTGATCTTGGATCACTAAAATAGAAAATGTAGAGTCTTGAGCTTTGAGCTTGAGCCAATCTTTTTGTCCTTAGCATTTTGAGGGTCCACTTTTCTCATCCATGCCATGCCAATCATTGAGCTTTCCTGAAATATTTATCTTGAAATAGCATTAGCTCAATGAGCTATATGTTGTTAGGAATTACCAAAACCACCTAGGGATAGTTGCACTTTCACCTGGGGCCCACCACGTGTCTTCATCGACGGCCTGGTACGACCCAGCTTCAACATCAACAACACAAGACCCTCGCGAGAGGCCAACCCTCGCGAGGCAGATGACGCCAAGACCCCGAGGGGATCAGCCTCTTCAGGCTGGCTCCAGAGGGGCGGAGAGTTCTATGCAAGGAATACCTCACGAGGCTTGGCTGACATGAGCCATGACGACCAAGGCCAGGCGAGCGCCAGGCGGGCGCAGAGCGCAGGTTTCCTCTTCTGTGCAAAGGAGGCAAGCTGCAGGCACGGAGTCCCGAGGAATCAGCCAAAGGTTTCCATTCTAGTGCAACAAGACCAAGACCGCTAGGACGGCAGGACAGAGGTCATCGCCGAGCCCACTACAACGTCACGACCAGAAGTTCTTCGCAGGCGAAGACTACTTTTGTCAGGATAAGTTGTACTACTTGTCCCCTTTCAAATATGACCATTGTGGGATCCCTTCCCGCCAACATTTGGGAAGAGGACCAAGGCCACTATAAATAGTACTTAGCCACCACCATAGAGGGGGATGGATTCTCATCCGACCACCTGACCAGCTCTCATGAGCTCAAGAATAGCTCACCTCCTGAGGCCAGTTTATCCATTGTACTAGTTCATCCTCAGCCCTCCAAGGCAATCCACCAAAATGCTGGGGTAGGGTATTACACCGCAAGGTGGCCCGAACCAGGATAAACTGCTGTGTCTCTTTGTCCCCTTGGGCTTGTTGCGCTAGGCTTAGGAGGATCGTGAGTAGGCAGGCTAGGTAGGTTGAGATCTCCGCATGCACCCCATAGTTCAAACCTCTCAAGGGTTTGCGGAACCCGTAATGAGTGGTGCTATGGCAGGGGAGACGGAGACGAGGCGAAGCATGCTAATGTGCTATACAATGGTGGTGACAGATTGCACAGTGCACAAGGTGAGGCTGACATTGGTAAACCGAGCACGCCGCCTGGACTAGTGTCAGACGCAGGGTGTTGTCACTTCACTATGAGGACCCGATGAATAGTATTTTGACCATCAAGTGTACCACAGTTGTACTACTACTACAAGTAGTAGGACCATGAGTACTCCAGTACTGTATAGCAGAAATAGGTATCCCGTGCTAGCATGTATGTTCACATCATCCTCCAGGTATCATCCATATTGCGAGAAGAACCAAATTCTCGTGCATGCGGAAGAGCGAAGATGGGACTTTTCTTTTTTGAGGATAACCATGTATTCCTTAACCATAAAATGTTGTGTCTCCCACGAATACGCCAATATCCATCTAAACTAGCTACGACAATTTTTTTATCTGTTTGCATAGGTCCCACCTATCAAGAAAGGTGCAGAAATAAAAAGGAATCATAAAATGTCTCACCACGGTAATTCGAAAGAGTGACCTCAATTAGCCAGAGTACCGCTAGAAGGATGGGTACGTACACGAACAGGTACGACTCCTCGGTATACCCACTTTTCGTTTCTTCTACCTAGCCGTCTAATCAACTACCTGCACGCCACTTATCCCATTTACTTCTCGATCACAAGAAGAAGAAGAAGAAGAAGAAGAAGAAGAAGAAGAAGAAGAAGAAGAAGAAGAAGAAGAAGAAGAAGAAGAAGAAGAAGAAGAAGAAGAAGAAGAAGAAGAAGAAGAAGAAGAAGAAGAAGAAGAAGAAGAAGAAGAAGAAGAAGAAGAAGAAGAAGAAGAACTATTTCCTCTCTTGTAAAAAAAATATTCCCTCTCGGTGTATATTGATATAGATGGACTATTTCAATGGTGTGCAAGTCTTTCGAACAAGTTGTAGCGTGGGTCCGCTTGACTGTAAGTAACTATTTATCCGCCTAGCTTTCTCTACTACTCCTTCTAGTGATCGGTATGTAATGCATGTGTGCGTAGACGCAACAGCTTGTCCATGGAAGTTCAACTACGGGGACCATCACGTTTCATCCACTCCCACTCGCGATTCCCACGATGCCGCTCCAACCCACGGCACCACGTCCCCGGATGTGGGCCTCACCCCTCTCGGCCGCACCGCCCCTCTGCCTTGGTGTGCATGACATGTGGGCCACCTGAAATGCGACAAGCATCAAGTTTCTACCACAGCCACACGCAATTCCCATGATGCCGCTATAACCCATGACACCACACATCCCCCGACCTGCGGCTCACCCCTCTCGGCACCACTGCCCCTCTGCCTTCGGGAGCATTACATGTGGACCAGCCACCTATTGGGTCCACATGTTACTGACTCAAAGGCAGTTGTAGTAAGGTGCTGAAGCTCAGTCCCGAGGGCCATGAGAGGGAAATGTAACTCCTGCGCCAGGACTTGTGGTGCTACCGCTGCATGAACTCATGCCAAACTTGAGATTTTTTTCTTAACTATACATGCACGCAACGATTTAATGGACACTGTAATCTCAACATGTGATGGGGAGCTCTAAATTTGAATTTGGAACTTATAAAACGAAAAAAATTCAAAACAAATAAACTGGGAGAGAGGGAGTATACCGTAAGCATAGTGTCTCCATACTCGTACGGCAACAAATCGGCCGCAGACAGCATGGTCCACCTTTGACCACCATGTGCAAGGTTCGTGCTATCTTCTTTAATCTCACCGTGGTTACAATGTACCAATTCAGGAGGTGGCCTGTTGCATGGCTGATCCCAATGTTGGACAAAGGTTATGCGGGAATGGTGTCATCATTGTAAATGTTGTGCAAATTGATGTTGGTACCCTCCCATACATATGCAAGCCAATCTCCACTCACACCGAGCCTAACCTGTGAAACGGTGGGCAGGGGAGAATTAGGAAATGGACACGGAAGTAGTCTTTAGAATGCATTTACTACGTGATCAAACTCATCTTACCTGCTCATCGGAAGAAATTCGAGTGCCCCTCAATGTCGGCATCTCAAGGGGCGTCAACTTGCAACAATGGCCAATCCGAGCTGGAGAGACTCCCAAGGAAACATACTTGTGTGTTGCACGGAACATCAAGATGCATGTGTATGAGTAGCTTATCTTGTGAGAGAAAATGATGAACGAGGGAAGGCCTTATTTGCAAATGTGGAGAGGGGTGTAGGTATCTTTTTACAAAATTGCCATAGTTTTCTTCCTATCCGTCAGATGTAAATCGGACGGCCTATATTGTAGGATGGTAGGCACACCATTGCTACCTCTTGAGCACTGCGTTGGTTTTCCCTTGAAGAGGAAAGGGTGATGCAACAAAGTAGCATAAGTATTTCCCTAAGTTTTCGAGAACCAAGGTATCAATCCAGTAGGAGGCTCCTCAAAAGTCGCTCGTACCTACACAAACAAACAAGAACCTCGCAACCAACACGATAAATGGGTTGTCAATCCCTTCACGGAAACTTGCGAAAGTGAGATCTGATAGAGATAAAAAGATAAGATAAATATTTTTCGTATTTTTATGATATAGATTGGAAAGTAAAGATTGCAAATAAAGATAGATTGGAAGCTTATATGATAAAAGATAGACCCGGGGGCCATAGGTTTCACTAGTGGCTTCTCTCAAGATAGCATAAGTATTACGGTGGGTGAACAAATTACTGCCGAGCAATTGATAGAAAAGTGCATAGTTATGAGAATATCTAGGCATGATCATGTATATAGGCATCATGTCCGCGACAAGTAGACCGACTCCTTCCTGCATCTACTACTATTACTCCACACATCGACCGACTCCTGCCTGCATCTAGAGTATTCAGTTCATAAGAACAAAGTAAAGCATTAAGAAAGAAGACATGATGTAGAGGGATAAACTCAAGAAATATGATATAAACCCCACCTTTTTATCCTTGATGCCAACAATACAATATGTGCCTTGCTGCCCCTGTTTTCACTGGGAAAGGATACCGCAAGATTTAACCCAAAGCTAAGAGCTTCTCCCATTGCAAGAAAGATCAATCTAGTAGGCCAAACCAAACTGATAATTCAAAGAGACTTGCAAAGATAACCAATCATACATAAAAGAATTCATAGGAGATTCTATTATTTATCATAGATAAACTTGATCATAAACCCACAATTCATCGGATCTCGACAAACACACCGCAAAAAGAGTTACATCAAATAGATCTCCAAGAAGATCAAGGAGAACTCTGTATTGAGATTCAAAGAGAGAGAAGAAGCCATCTAGCTAATAATTATGGACCCGAAGGTCTGTGGTAAACTACTCAGAACTCATCGTAGAGGCTATGGTGTTGATGTAGAAGCCCTCCGTGGTTGATTCCCCCTCCGGCGGAGCGCCGTCGAAGGCTCCAAGATGGGATCTCGCGGATACAGAAGGTTGCGGTGGTGGAAATAGTTTTTCGTGGTGCTCCTGGATGTTTTTGGGGTACGTGGTTATATATAGGAGGAAGAAGTAGGTCAGTTGAGCCACGAGGGGCCCACGAGGGTGGGGCGCGCCGACCCCACTAGGGCGCGCCCTCCTGCCTCGTGGCCACCTCGGCTGCTTCTTGATGTCCACTCCAAGTCTCATGGATTGTGTTTGTTCCAAAAAGATTGCTCCCATAGGTTTCATTCCGTTTGGACTCCGTTTGATATTCCTTTTCTTCCAAACACTGAAATAGGGGGGAAAAGACAATTCGGGTTGGGCCTCCGGTTAGTAGGTTAGTCCCAAAACTGATATAAAAGTGTAAAGTAAAGCCCATAAACATCTAAAACGGTTAATATAATAGCATGGAACAATAAAAAATTATAGATACATTGGAGATGTATCAAGCATCCCCAAGCTTAATTCCTACTCGTCCTCGAGTAGGTAAAGATAGAAACAGATTTTTTTTATGTGGAATGCTACCTAGCATAATTCTCAATGTAATTTTCTCTATTGTGGCATGAATGTTCAGATCCAAATGATTCAAAATATAATTTCATATTGACATAAGAAATAGTAATACTTCAAGCATACTAACAAGGCAATCATGTCTTCTCAAAATAACATGGCTAAAGAAAGTTCATCCCTACAAAATCATATAGTTAGGCTATGCTTCATTTTCATCACACAAAATACTCCCATCAAGCACAACCCCAGTTTCAGCCAAGCAATTGGTTCATACTTTTTAACGCGCTTCAGATTTTTTCAACTCTAACGCAATACATGAGAGCGGGCCATGGATATAGCACTATGGGTGGAATAGAATATGATGATGGAGGTTGTGTGGAGAAGACAAAAAGGAGAGAGTCTCATGTTGACGAGGCTAATTAATGGGCTATGGAGATGCCATGAATTGATGTCAACATGAAGGGTAGGGATTGACATGCAACGGATGCACTAGAGCTATAAATGTATCAAAGCTCAACAAAATAAACTAAGTGGGTGTGCATCCTACTTGCTTGCTCACAAAGACCTAGGGCATTTTGAGGAAGCCCATCGTTGGAATATACAAGCCAAGTTCTATAATGAAAAATTCCCACTAGTTTATGAAAGTGACAACATATGAGACTCTCTATATGAAGAACATGGTGCTACTTTGAAGCACAAGTGTGGCAATGAATCAATAGTGACATGTATGAAAATTATGCATGGTGGCTTTGCCACAAATACGATGTCAACTACATGATCATGCAAGGCAATATGACAATGATGATGCGTGTCATGATAAACGGAACGGTAGAAAGCTGCATGGCAATATATCTCGGAATGGCTATGGAAATGCCATAATAGGTAGGTATGGTGGCTGGTTTGAGGAAGATATAAGGAGTTTTATGTGTGATAGAGCGTATCGTATCACGGGGTTTGGATGCACCAGTGAAGTTTGCACCAACTCTCAAGGTGAGAAAGGGCAATGCACAGTACCGAAGAGGCTAACAATGATGGAAAAGTAAGAGTGCGTATAATCCATGGACTCACATTAGTCATAAAGAAGTCATATACTTATTGCAAAAGTTTTATTAGCTCTCGAAGCAAAGTACTAGTACGCACGCTCCTAGGGGGGAGGTTGGTAGGAGTTAACCATCGCGCGCCCCTGACCTGCACACATAAGGAAGGCAATCAAAAGAGCACCCCATGCAACAAATTTTTTACACAACTTTTACCATATGTGCATGCTACGGGACTTGCCAACTTCAACACAAGTATTCTTTAAATTCACAATTCCCCAGTCCTCATGACTCTAATATCACCACCTCTATATCTCAAAACAATTATAAAGCATCAAATTGATCATAGCATCCAATTCGCTTCGTATGCTAGTTTTTATTATACCCAACTTGGATGCCCACCATTCTAGGAACAATTTTATAACCATAGCAAATACCATGCTGTTCTAAAAGACTCTCAAAATAATATATGTTAAGCATGAGAGATCAACAATTTCTACAAAATAAAACCACCGCCGTGCTCTAAAAGATATAAGTGAAGGACTAGAGAAAAATTATCTAGCTCAAAAGATAAAAGTGAAGCACATAGAGTATTCTAAAAAATTCCAAATCATGTGTGTCTCTCCCAAAAGGTGTGTACATAAAGGATGATTGTGGTAGATTAAAAAGCAAAGACTCATATCAAACAAGACACTCCAAGCAAAACACATATCATGTGGCGAATAAAAATATAGCTCCAAGTAAAGTTACCGATAGACGAAGACAAAAGAGGGGATGCCTTCCGGGGCATCCCCAAGCTTAGGCTTTTGGTTGTCCTTGAATTATCTTGGTGTGCCATGGGCATCCCCAATCTTAGGCTCTTGCCACTCCTTATTCCATAGTCCATCAAATCTTTACCCAAAACTTGAAAACTTCACAACACAAAACTCAACAGGAAAATCTCATAAGCTCCATTAGTGCAAGAAAGAAAAACCACCACTTAAGGTACTGTAATTAACTCATTATTTATTTATATTGGTGTTAAAACCACTGTATTCCAACTTCTCTATGGTTCATACCACCCGATACTAGCCATAGATTCACCAAAATAAGCAAACAACACATGAAAAACAGAATCTGTGAAAAACAGAACATTCTGTAGAAATCTGTAACTTTCGAATACTTCTGGAACTCTAAAACTCCTACTAAAATAGGAAGTCCTTGGAAATTTATCTGTTGATCTACTTCAAAAGGAATTAACTAAAAAGCATGTTTATGTGATTTATTAAAATTATTCTCGTGGGTGCAAAAGTTTCTGTTTTTCAGCAGAATCAAATTAACTATCACCGTAGGTTATCCTATAGGTTCTACTTGGCACAAACACTAAATAAAACATAAAACCACATCTAAAAAGAGGCTAGATGAATTATTTATTACTAAACAGAAGCAAAAAAACAAGGAACAAAAATAAAATTGGGTTGCCTCCCAACAAGCGCTATCGTTTAACGCACCTAGCTAGGCATAAAAGCGAGAATAGATCTAAGTATTGCCATCTTTGGCATTCAATTCATAAGTGGCTCGCATAATAGATTCGTAAGGTAATTTTACTTTCTTTATAGGAAAGTGTTCCATGCCTTTCCTTAATTGAAATTGGAATCTAATATTCCCTTCCTTCATATCAATAATTGCACCAATCGTTCTAAGGAAAGGTCTACCAAGAATAATAGGACATGAAAGATTGCAGTCTATACCAAGAACGATAAAATCTACGGGCACATAATTCCTATTTCCAACAATAATAACATCTTTAATCCTTCCCATAGGTTTATTAATAGTGGAATCCGCAAGGTGCAAGTTTAAAGAACAATCATCAAAGTCATGGAAACCTAGCACGTCACATAAAGTTTTCGGAATCGTGGAAACACTAGCACCCAAATCACACAAAGCATAGCATTCATGATCTTTAATTTTAATTTTTGTAGTGGATTCCCACTCATCATAAAGTTTTCTAGGTATAGAAACTTCCAATTCAAGCTTTTCTTCATAAGATTGCATCAAAGCATCAACGATATGTTTGGTAAAAGCTATAATTAAATTCCTTGAAATCCATAATAGTGGGTTCATTGCTATGTAAAGTTTTGACCTCTCCAATCCCACTTTTACCAATTTTAGCATCAAGATCTAAAAACTCCGAATCATTGGGACGCCTTTTAACTAAAGTTGACTCATCTCCAGTCCCATCATTATCAAGATTCATATTGCAAAACAAAGATTTAATAGGGGACACATAAATAACTTTTATATCTTCATCATTATTTTCATGGAAACTAGAAGAACACACTCTTACAAAGCAATCTTTCTTAGCACACATCTTAGCGGTTCTTTCTTTGCACTCATCAATGGAAATTATCATGGCTTTGAGAGACTCATTGATATCATGCTTAGGCGGAATAGATCTAATTTTCAAGAATCAACATCAAGAGAAAGTCTATCAACGTTTCTAGCCAATTCATCAACTTTAAGCAATTTTTCTTCAAGCAAAGCATTGAAATTCTTTTGAGAGATAATAAATTCTTTAACACTATTCTCAAAATCAGAGGGCATCTTATTAAAATTTCCATAAGAGTTTTTGTAGGAATTACCATAATTATTAGAGGAATTACTAGGAAATGGCCTAGGATTAAAGTTTCCTCTATACGTGTTGTTACCAAAATTATTCCTAGCAACAAAATTCACATCCATAGATTCATTATTATTCTCAATCAAAGTAGACAAAGGCATATCATTAGGATCAATATGAGCAATGTTAGTAGCAAATAATTTCATAAGTTCATCCATCTTTCCGCTCAAAACATTAATCTCTTCTATCGCATGAACCTTTTTACTAGTTGATCTTTCAGTGTACCATTGAGAATAATTAACCATAATATTATCAAGGAGTTTGGTAGCTTCTCCTAAAGTGATTTCCATAAAAGTGCCTCCCACGGCTAAATCTAAAATATTTCTAGAAGCAAAATTCAATCCGGCATAAAAATTTTGTATGATCATCCATAAATTCAAACCATGCGTAGGGCAATTGCGAATCATTAATTTCATTCTTTCCCAAGATTGGGAAACATGCTCATGATCAAGTTGTTTAAAATTCATAATATCGTTTCTAAGAAAGATGATCTTAGCGGGAGGAAAATACTTAGAGATAAAAGCATCTTTGCACTTATTACATGAATCAGTAGTATTTTTAGGCAAAGACGAAAACCAAGTTTTAGCACGATCGCTAAGTGAAAACGGAAATAACTTCAATTTAACAATATCATTATCCATATCTTTCTTCTTTTGCATATCACACAAATCAACAAAGTTATTTAGATGAGTAGCGACATCTTCACTGGGAAGGCTGGAGAATAGATCTTTCATAACAAGATTCAACAAATCAGCATTGATTTCACAAGATTCAACATCACTAAGAGGAGCAATCGGAGTGCTAAGGAAATCATTATTATTGGTATTCCAAAAGTCACACAATTTGGTATTATCTTGCGCCATCGTGACAAGCAATCCAACACACAAGCACACAAGAGGCAAATGAAAAGGAAAGGCAAACGGGAAAGAGAGGGTGAATAAAACGACAAGGGTGAAGTGGGGGAGAGGAAAACGAGAGGCAAATGGCAAATAATGTAATACAAGGGAGATGAGTTTGTGATGGGTACTTGGTATGTCTTGACTTGAGCGAAGACCTCCCCGGCAACGGCGCCAAAAATCTTTCTTGCTACCTCTTGAGCACTGCGTTGGTTTTCCTTTGAAGAGGAAAGGGTGATGCAGCAAAGTAGCATAAGTATTTCCCTCGGTTTTTGAGAACCAAGGTATCAATCCAGTAGGAGGCTCCTCAAAAGTCCCTCGTACCTACACAAACAAACAAGAACCTCGCAACCAACATGATAAAGGGGTTGTCAATCCCTTCACGGAAACTTGCAAAAGTGAGATCTGATAGAGATAAAAAGATAAGATAAATATTTTTGGTATTTTTATGATATAGATTGGAAAGGAAAGATTGCAAATAAAGATAGATTGGAAACTTATATGATAAAAGATAGACCCGGGGGCCATAGGTTTCACAAGTGGCTTCTCTCAAGATAGCATATGTATTACGGTGGGTGAACAAATTACTGCCGAGTAATTGATAGAAAAGTGTATAGTTATGACAATATCTAGGCATGATCATGTATATTGGCATCACGTCCACGACAAGTAGACCGACTCCTGCCTGCATCTACTACTATTACTCCACACATTGACCGACTCACAACTCATCGGAGAGGGATATAAGAACAGAGTAACGCATTAAGAAAGATGACATGATTAGAGGGATAAACTCAAGCAATATGATATAAACCCCATCTTTTTATCCTCGATGGCAACAATACAATACGTGCCTTGTTGCCCTTGCTGTAACTGGGAAAGGACACCGCAAGATTGAACCCAAAGCTAAGCACTTCTCCCATTGCAAGAAAGATCAATCTAGTAGGCCAAACCAAACCGATAATTCAAAGAGACTTGCAAAGATAACTTAATCACACATAAAATAATTCAGAGGAGATTCAATTATTTCTCAATGATAAACTTGATCATAAACCCACAATTCATTGGATCTCGAAAAACACACCGCAAAAAGAGTTACATCGAATAGATCTCCAAGAAGATCAAGGAGAACTTTGTATTGAGATTCAAAGAGAGAGAAGAAGCCATCTAGCTAATAACTATGCAACCGAAGGTCTGTGGTAAACTACTCACAACTCATCAGAGAGGCTATGGTGTTGATGAAGAAGCCCTCCGTGGTCGATTCCCCCTCCGGCGGAGCACCGACTAAGGCTCCAAGATGGGACCTCGCGGATACAGAAGGTTGCGGCAGTGGAAATAGTTTTTCGTGGTGGTCCTGGATGTTTTCGGGTTACGTGGATATATATAGGAGGAAGAAGTAGATCGGTTGAGCCACGAGGGGCCCACGAGGGTGGGGGGCGCGCCCACCCCCTAGGGCGTGCCCTCCTGCCTCGCGGCCGCCTCGGCTGCTTCTTGACGTCCACTCCAAGTCTCCTAGATTGCGTTTGTTCCAAAAAGATCGCTCCCGAAGGTTTCATTCCATTTGGACTCCGTTTGATATTCCTTTTCTTCGAAACACTGAAATAGGCAAAAAAAACATCAATTCGGGTTGGGCCTCCGGTTAGTAGGTTAGTCCCAAAAATGATATAAAAGTGTAAAGTAAAGCCCATAAACATCCAAAACGGGTAATATAATAGCATGGAACAATAAAAAATTATAGATACGTTGGAGAAGTATCAACCATCATCACAAACACTGTTTTTTAAGAGACTAGCAAGATGCCCGTGCGTTGCACGGAACATCAAGATCTTGTGGGAGAAAAGGATGAACGAGCGAAGGCCTTATCTACAAATGTGGCGAGGAGTGTGGGTAAATTTTCATAGTTTCCTTCCTATCCGTCGGATGTAGATCAAATGGCCTATATTGCAGGATGTCAGGCACACCATCATCACCAACTCTGCTTTTTAGAAGAGTATATATCCTGCTAGTATAAGAGTACTAGCAAGATGCACATGCGTTGCGCGGAATATCAAGATGCATTTCTATACCACTATATAGTGTGCGAATAACATTGAAAGATGGTCGCTAGATGCAGCTAATCCGACGGTGTAGAGATGGCAAATCTGAGCACTACTGGCCGTTGGATATCATCAACATTTGACCAGATTCTGCCACATTTACAATTTAGAAGACTCCATGGTTGAACTTAAGCATAATGCACAAACCTCAAAACAGAAGCACTTCTCCTTTGTTCTAGAATCTTCCGTATCATAATTGCCCAAACTTTTTTTTCTAAATGAATTGCCATTATTTGTTTTTTACTTTATGCTTTACAATGCACAACCCCATGAATCTTAACATTTTTATAAAACTAATTGATTTGGATGAGATGAACTATAAGAAACGAACATCTACATCATGCATATATGACTCAAAGCTTTACATGCTATAGTGTGTATTTATTCATAATTTGGTTTCCAAATCTCATGCGTTCAATGCATGTGTACCTTACTAGTGTATGAGTAGTTTATCTTGTAGGAGAAAAGGATGAACGAGGGAATGCCTTATTTGCAAATGCGGAGAGGGGTGTGGGTATGTTTTTGGAAAATTGACATAGTTTCCTTCCTATCCGTCAGATATAAATCGGATGGTCTATACTGCAGGATGGCAGGCAGACCATCATCAACAACTTTGTTTTTTATATGAGTGGAGTAGAGATAGAGATAGAGACTACTACTACCAATGTGTTGGCCCATGCGTTGCAATGGATCCAAAGTAGTAGAATAATACTTGTTCACGGGCTTGAAATATAAACACTCTAGTTTTGATATACATGTTTCAGCAGACATGACAGCTTGTCCATGGAAGTTGAACCACAGCGACCATCATGTTTCTTGTTTCTACCACTGCCACACCCACACGCGATTCGCACGACGCCGCACCAACCCATGGCACGACGTCCCCCGACGAGCGCCTCATCCATCTCGGAACCACCGCTCCTCTGCCTTTATGTGCATGACATGCGTGCCAGCTGAATTGCGGCGACCATCAACTTTCTACCACAGCCACAGCCGATTGGACGTGGTTTGCCTGCTCTGCTCCTGTGCTTTGATCCGTACTCCCACACCATCAAATTTTCATCGAGCGGCTGTTAAATATTTTGTCTCGGGCATCAATCCTCAGCTGGAGTACTTCTGTACTACAAGTAGTACGCCCTGGTGTGGCCATCTATGCCTCGTAACGCCCCGACGCCCAGCTGTGGCACCCTTGCCATGGCCACGCCACCACCGGCCGGTTCATCTAGAACAAGTGAGTCACGAACCACGCCACCACCATGAGAATGACATGTGGGCCAGCCGCATTTAAGGTTCGCATGTCATTGACTCATTGGTCGGTGCACTAAGCCACTGAAGCTCGGTCTCGTGGGCACTAAGAGAGAAATGTGACTCTTGCGGCGGGCCTTGTGGTGCTCACGCAGTACGAGCTCGTGTCAAACCTGGAATTTGTTTCTTACTACTACCAACTAGTAAGGTACATGTGCATTGCACGCGTAAGATTCTAGTGGTTTGTTCATTATGCTTAAGGGCATGTTTGGTTTGTAGACTAAGGTTGCCACCCCTAATCTTAGGCGTGCCACAATATCTTAGGCATGTGTTTGGTTCATTGCCACACTTGTGGCTTGCCACACTTTTCAAGCTACGTGGTCCACATGTCATAGACTCAACTTCTTGCCAAATCTTGCCACACTTTTGGTGGCCATTTTGTTAGGCACACTTTTTGTGGCAGCCACACTTTGCCTAAGCTTAGTTGTGGCAAAGTTAGTCATGAACCAAAAAGACCCTAAGTTCAACCATGGAGTCTTCTAGATTCTACAAGTGGTAGAATCTGGTGCAATGTAGATGATATCGAATGGCCAGTAGTGCTCGGATTTGCCATCTTTGTACCGTCGGATTGGCTTCATCCAACGACCAACTTTCAAAGTTATTCACACACCATATAGGGGTATAGATATAGATGTGCCGGCCCGTGCGTTGCAATGGATCCAAAGTGTATCTATTTAGTGGAGTGCACTCTAAACACGTTATCTATTTATTTTTCTCTAACCTTTCGTAGCCATGCAACCAAGCCACATAAACTTCATGGGTGCCCCTCACATCATATTATTCATACTACGTTGACTGGAAAAAAGATAAATCACCCAAAACAAGATCTTCCCGTTTTTTGTTCCTACGATGTTGTTCCGTGCACGTACCTAGTTGTATATTGGTAGTACTAGTTGTATAGTACAAACTTGGTACTAGTAGGAGTAGTAGTACATAATGCTCCTACTCTATCAATGAGCCCCATCTGACACCAAATTTCTTGGCTTCCGTGCTACAGCTAGATCTTCCCCCCGTTTCTGTTTTCCACCCCGACGGTGGGCAGGGTGCGGTTTGCCAATAGTCGGTTTGCTCAACAGCGGTCCCACATGAAAGTGAAAATGCTAGGAACACGCCTTCCCTAAGCTATGTGGCGTGCCGGATGGGCTGTGGAGTACTCCCGGTTCCCGGGCGTGTGTGGGTGCGACGCAAACGCGACTGGCCTTTTCCTTTTGCTAGCAATGTGCCCGTGTGTTGTGTCGGATCCAAAGTAGTAGAATAGTAGTACTTTTTCACAAACTTGAAAGAAATCACTCTTGTTTTTATATACTCCTAATATATTACTTTTCACTCAAAATATATTTCTCAGGCTGTTTTGATGAGGTGATGGAGGGATGTGGTTCCTTTCAAGAAAATAAGGGGTTTCTGCAAATTGGAGCGGAGAAGTGGGACATTGTTGCAAAAATGCCACAACTTACCACACATCTATTAGATGTAGATCTAATGGTCAGAAACGACAGATGGCAGACACACCATCATCACCAACTGAGTCTTTTATAGGAGTAGGAGTAGAGAAACATGTATAAGTCGTAGCATTTGGTTCTGCTCCTTGACATGATCGATAGATAGAAATAACGATTGGAAACACTAGGGTGGGGCTATTTCCGCCAGATAAGCAGGGTATGTAGTAGCTACGTTGGTGCATCGTCGGTTTGGTCACATGCGGTTCGACATGTTCTAGTGTTTCTAGCAAGATGCCCGTGCATTGCACGAAGATGATGGAAAAGGTAAGCACAACTTATAAATTGACGGATGGAGTACTAGTTACAGTGATGAATATAATTAAGCAAAGGGATCGCACATGTCGGTATTGACTGGAACAAGAATGCAATAGCACGATAAGAATTATGGCCACGATGATGTGATCGCAGTGGTGGTTACAAGAGGCAAGAAGAAAGATGCATCCATCAACGTATGGCCTCCTCCTCCTCAACTTAATGCGCCGGGCCATCGACTGGCGGCTAAGGAGCGGCGGATTTTGTGGTGAGGTCAAGGTGCTTCTCAGCAAAGGCATCCAAGGCTTCCAGCCGGTTGAGGAAGGCCAACATCGTAGCATCCTCACTGGCCTTGTAGATACATATGTACACGATTTGCTCCTACACGTGGATGTGTAGGTCGACGAATTCTTGCGGGGAGAGGCGCCACGCGGAGAGCGCGACCTCCAGGTGGACAATCTTTGTGGCGTCGGCGGGCAGTCGCAAGGCCACCAGTTCTTGAAAGAGGTTCCGGCCATGGAGGCCGATTAGGGTAGCAGGCAATGAGGAGCCCGGGCGCGCGGAATGGAGGGGTACAGCGATGTCATCCACAAGCTTCTTGAGGACGGTGAACTTGTTGGTGGTGGCAACGATCATCTGGTCCAACTGAGAGTCATAGTTGGCGTCGACAGCGGCCATCCACCAGCCGATCGTCAACATCGTCTGGAGACGAACCTCGGCGCCACGCCACAGGCCGCCGTCGTGGACCATCTGGCATAGCCGCTGGCCGCTCGCGTGCATCGCCGCCATGGGTCTGGAGTGAGGACTTTTGCGTTTAGTGTAGGTTCTTAGGCAAATGCTTAGGTGCGTACGATGTGGTAGATGCATTGGAATGGAGGGGCGCCTTTATATGAGTGCAAACTGCGTTACATTCACATCGTGCAACCTCTTTTCCCGGTCCTCCTCCCATTACTTCCCTCATGCATTAATTTAAGGAGGATGCATTGCATGTTCAACATTTCGGGAACCGCTACCCCCTACCTCGTCTACATTAAAGCCGTATCGGGAACTGCACTGCCCGCTATCAAATTGAATAGTACTGCACCACCCGCTGCACGCCCGGCTGAACATGCCTCCTCGCCTCCATCAAACCCCTTTGTTAAACCCGCATGCAAACTGAGAAACCTACTTCGGCCACACGTCTGTTCATGAGCGGGCCGCAATTAAACGCAACACCGGCCGAGCTCCTCCCGTCCACCATCAGTTTAAACAAGGCCAGACGCCGGCCAAGCTCCTACCGTCCGCCCTCTATTTAAACGAGGCCAGACAGATAGTGGGAAAGAATCGCACCCCTCCACTGCTCCCCCATCTCCTTCTTCACCATTTTCTCCACTCTTCCGATGGCTTCCGAGGAGCTGTTCTCCGGCATACTACCCGGCTGGGTGGCCTACCGAGCCCTCTGGATACGGCCGAGGCCGCTCAGTGCTACACCAACCTCGCTTGGCCCGACGGAGCTAGTTGCCGCCCCAAGCAGGCGCGTGATTCTGCAACTCACTACTCCAGTTCAGCTCGATGAGGAGTGGCAAGTTGCTCCCTGCTGGCACGGCGGTGAGCATGCCGGTATGGTCGTCGTCGTTGTAGCGTCGTACCGCGCCACCGGTGTCTGCGATGGCCGCGCCTCCCTTGTCTATGGGCATGCCTCCCGTGCCTGCGGCCACACCTCCCGTGCCTGTGGCAGCGCCATGCAGGCAGAGACAGAAGCCGGGTGCATGGAGAGTGACGAGTCGGTGGCCAGCTTCTCCGTGTTCGCCGCCATCATCGAGGAGAAGTAGAACACGAGAGGCCTTCACCACTTGGGTCCCATGAAGGCCACCGCCGAGGTGACGACTGTGCATTCAGGTGGTTTCTTTGCTGATTTGTCTCTCCGAGGACCTTCGTCGACCCTGCAAGTGTCTGCCGGACATGAGGAAGACAAAGGGATCAACATGCGGCCATTTAGATTAGGTATTCCCTCTCCAGCTGGCGGGAAATATTTGTTCTAAGAATGGATAAATTGTATGTATTTATAACTAAAATAAGTCTAGATACATCCATTTCTAGGACAAGTATTTCCGGATGGAGGGAGTATTAATTATACCAAGAGAGCCGGATTAGGACCGCTTAGTTCATGTAAATGTAATGAAATCCATCATTTTTATATGAAGATCCGGATTTTTTATACAAAATCCTTCATGCTTATATGAAATTAGTCCGTGTTTGCACGAATTTCATCTGGTTGCTTAGAGTTGTGAAAATGTATGCCGCTGGCATTTGATGTCGTCCTTCGCGGAAGGAAGCTAGAGGAAATTTTTTGGCTGCCATTGGAGATGCTCTTATGCTAGAAATAATAGAGTGACATCCAGTCCATTTGAGTTAATTGCATGTATGATTCTCCCTCTATAAAAAGTTAATTGTATGTACAGTGTGCAGTGGCTACAGCTTCGTACAGAAAGTTAAAAAGAAACAAGTCCATCCTTAATCTTGTATTCTAAGTACTCTGTGGGTTCTGCTGTCAGTACAGTAGAGAAAGAAGTATATACTCCCTTCGTCCAATAATAAAGGACGTTTTTTGGCACATGGGACAGAGGGAGTATTAAATAAGTAATATATAATATAAAAATCTAAATTTAAAGACAGAATTCAAACTCAGGTCATCGCGTTGCGAGCATCAAGCGCTAACTAGTCCAGCACATTTTTGTTGTAGACCATGCCAGAGATATATCTCCATGTCTACTCTTATACTCCATCCGTTCCTAAATATTTGTCTTTTTCAAATTTCAAATGGACTACCACATACGGATGTGTATGTAGACATACTTTAGAGTGTAGGTTCACTCATTTTGCTCCATATGTAGTCACTTATTGAAATCTCTAAAAAGATAAATATTTAGGAACGGAGGGAGTAGAAAACAGAGTTGGTGATGATGGTGTGCGTGCCATCCTGCAATATAGGCCGTCGGATTGAAATTTTGCAAAAATATACCCACACCCCTCTCCACGTTCGCAAATAAGGCCTTCCCTCATTCACCCTTTTCTCTCACAAGATAAACTACTCATACAAATGCATCTTGATGTTCCATGCAACACACGGGCATCTAGCTAGTTTCTTTTAAAATAATTACTACGATAATTGGGTTGAAGTGATATATTTTATGTCTGCCCCGAATGATTTCAGATTCACTAGTAGTAACAAAGAAAAGGTTGCCTTAACAGAAAACTAGGTGAAAACTATCACATGAGGCCGGTAAAAATGACGCACACTGGGTTCAGCGTCATCGTCACTACAGTTGTGCGTGCGCGAGAAGTCTACATACCGAGGGGGCTACGTAGAAAAAGACGTATCGAGTGTGTCTGAGCGAGGCACAGAGACACAATGTTTGAGACAGAAACCAATTGACAGATTAAGACCTGATCGAGTTGTCACCCTTCTGCTATCATTGTTGCGGTGGGGGAGAGGGGGAGGGAGAGAAAGACGTATAGAGAGTGTGCGCGGTAGGCATAGTGGCACAACTAGCGAGTGTGTGTGTGTATGTGTGTGTGTTTGAAAGAGGAGTAGATAGATTACTATCAATATCGAGGTGCCATCATACTCCTTCGGTGTCGGGTAGTGTGTGTGTGTATGTGTTTGAGAGAGAAGTCAGTCGATAGATTAGTATTAAGATCGAGGTTTCACCCTACTCCTTCGGTGTCAGGAAGTGTGTGGGTGTGGGTGTGTGTGGGGGGGGCAGTGACACTTACATATTTCTACTCTTATAAAAAATAGAGTTGGTGATGATGGTGTTCCTACCATCCTGCAATATAGGCCATCCGATTTATATCCGACGGATAGGAAGGAAATTATGGCAATTTTGCAAAAAGATACCCACACCCCTCTCCACATTTGCAAATAAGGCATTCCTTCGTTCATCCTTTTCTCCCACAAGATAAACTACTCATATAAATGCATCTTGATGTTCCGTGCAACGCATGGGCATCTTGCTAGTAGGGAGAAGGAGTTTGTGTGACACATATCTAGCTATATTAAGGGATAGGTAGATAGCATGTGTGCGAGACATACTTAAAGGATCACGAAGATAAACAAATGGTGTGCATGCAAGTGCCGGAAAAATGAAGCGAGAAACAATGTGTACGCGTGCATGCGCGCGCGCGTGTGTGTGTGTGTGTGAGAGAGAGAGAGAGAGCAAAATCTCAAAACAATAGGTGCTCTGCTGGAATCCCATTTTATGTATTCATATGGTTCCGGAACTCGAGTTAACCTTAGGCATATGTGTGAGAGACATAATTATACTTTGAGACATTAGTGGCTGTGGGTGGGCGGAATTAAAGGGGTGGGCATGTTCGATAGAGAGAGCATGTGTGTTTCTGTGTGAGAGACTTGTAGGACGGGGTAGAAAGGCGAATTCTAACCTTGACGGAGGGAGAGAAATACACGAAGTGCACGTGTGTGATTCCGATGCCCACAGGGAAATGAGATATGTATGCGTGTAAGAGAGATTGCACTATTCATTCACGTATCACTATCTAGCGATCAAGGACAAGCATCGCTTGAACATAAATCAATATCTACTTCGTATCGTGGCCAAAGATACAATATAGATTCAACGCTATAAAGATTGGACACTCACATATCACATTTTTTCTATCTAAATAAACATTTTTAGTTGTGCATGCCAAAGTTACAGTGATGTTTCTTCAAACAACCAATGTAGCTATCATGTACATGCACCACTGTTACTCTTGCATTTAAATTCATTAGTCTTAGATGATTTAAGGTTCTATTATGAAGTAATATATGTAATATTCATATATGAATTCAACGGGTACGCATTTTATGAAATGGAGGCTATGTAATCATATGAGGTAACACTTTTAAGTAGCGGACTACAATATCCATTTCTTTTGTGGGACTACAACATCCATTTCTTTTTGTGCGCCTCTACACTAACATGTCAATGCATTATGTTTAAAGTAAATAACCGATGGCACTAAATTATCTATTTACACGAGAAATACATAGGTTGAGCGTTTGATCCCTTTTTTTTGTGAATGCGCCTCTACGCCTGTACGATTGGCCGCGCCCGTGTGAACGTACAATTTATCAGTGCATCATCCCGAGTTATTGTCTTTTTTCTAGGCTGCACTTCACACTAGTTATTAACTGCTGACGTGTGCCCCATGTACACTGTCTCACGTGACCTTCCCACCAGCACGGTCCAAAATTATTTGATACTGGACACGAACGATCCCGCAGGTGGCAAATTCTCCCACCTCCTTCTAAAATTTCTGCCACCTAGTCTTTAGCATGCGAAATTCCCCTTTTGTCCTTGGTGCACGGAGACCAACAGTTACAATACCGCCCTCATCTACATAATAGGTCGGGGATGCTTTGGTAACTTCTGATTCCCCCCACCACATGACACCCCCATTTCCTCTCCACCTCTAGAAGAAATGACTAACTCCACAGCACCAGGGCATCTTACATCACGCCGTCCGTACTTCATCGGCCTTTCCACCCCTCCCCTCTCGAAACCCTAGACTGCTCATCTACCAACGTACCAGAACCCATTCACTGCCAGCTGTGTCCACCTTGCCGGATCTGCTTCTACGGCTGCATCAACCCCTCCCACCTCCCCTAGAAACAAGTAGACTTCTCATCCACCACTGCACCAAAGCACATTCAGTGTCGGCCTTGTCCACGTGCCGGATCTGCTTCGACGGTACTCTTGTCAACTGCAGCGCATCTGCAGCGGCTCATTCGTACTCCCCACCGGAGACACTTCGTCCACACCCCCTCGGAGCCGCCCCACCGACGCCCCCATTGACGGCCTCTGATCCTCTTCGCCCACATCTTCCTCAACCCCACCGGAGCTGCTTCGCCGACACCATCGTCAACCCTACCAGAGTAGCTTCGCCTAAACCATTCTCAACCCTACCGGGGCTGCTTTGCTAACTCACAAGTCCGCATCCTCAGATTCGCTTCATCGCACCCTAATCAACCTAGCAGAGAAGCTTCTAACGCCCCGTCCACGGCCGCAGATCCGCATAGTCGACACCATCCTTAACCCAACCACCAGAGTAGCTTCACCAACACCTTCGTCCACGGCCACAAATCTGCTTTGCCAACGCCGTAGTCCACCCTACCGGAGCCGCTCCACAAACAACCTACTCGATAGTTCTAGATCCCTTTACTGGACACCAACAGCCAGCGCAGTGTCATCACCCTTGATGTTTCTAACCTGATTCCCAACGTCTGGAAAGATGCCAAGCACCCGCCACGGCCTAGGTACTTGTCACCTTTAAACCCGTCCAGCATCACTTGCCCGATGTACTTCAATTATACTAACAGGTCGCTGTTACCTATTATCCAGCTGGCAAAAACTGCAAGGATGATGTTTCTTCTGGATCTAACAGCTTGGCCAACCAAGATCCAGGACTGAAGCATTGCTATGATCTTGTAAGTGCGTCTCTCTCTCTCTCTCTCTCTCTCTCTCTCTCTCTCTCTCTCTCTCTCTCTCTTGTATTGTTGTGTGCCTGCCAGCATGCTTGGCTAGGATTTTCGACCAGTAATCCCTTTGTGCAGACAATAATTTCTACTATTGGCTGCTAAATTAGATATGTAGATGTCATACATGATACTACCTCGTACCTCCGTTCCTAAATATAAGTATTTCTAGGGATTCCACTATAGGCTACATACGGAGCAAAATGAGTGAATCTACATTCGAAAATGCATTTATATACATCTTTATGTGGTCCATATTGGAATCTCTACAAAGACATATATTTAGGAACAGAGGCAGTACATTACACAAAGTCGTAGGTGGCATGTAGGAATTCCAGTGCACTACATTAGGCTCCCTTAGAGTGTGTGCTAGTCCAATACACATAGTCATGGCTAGTTTATGCTACACACACAATCATTAATTGGTGGTTTAAATATGCGCAAGTGATA
The DNA here is from genome assembly GCF_002162155.2 of Triticum dicoccoides. Lineage (NCBI taxonomy): Eukaryota > Viridiplantae > Streptophyta > Magnoliopsida > Poales > Poaceae > Triticum > Triticum dicoccoides. Next base: position 152,735,416 of record NC_041387.1, on the reverse strand, counting down.
TGCAATGTATTATCATGTAGAGATGTCTGAAATTAGTTGTGTCAACTTGAATATAGGGTTACACCATGAAAAAGTACAAGATGTATGTGGCAATTTCATGGAACGTCGCAAAAAAAGGAGAGGCAGCGGTGAGACTATACAATGTGATATGGTAGGTCACTCCTCCATTGCAATCATCGTGACATGTTGTTTGTATGTCAGTTCTATTGGCCAAGTTTCTTAGGGACAATTACTACAAGTTATCCTAAGAAAATAAGCACCTGTGAATATAAGCTCCATGTAATAAGCCAACCAGTTCTTTTCATTGCCTTCCTTTTTAGCTTAGCTTTGGTATGATTAGTGAAAAGTCTAGATTGCATTATATTTTTTCATTTTCCTGCCCATATGAAAATTAATTTGACTTGCAAACATCACAAATTGAACCCAGTGCAGTAATTAATATGATAGGAAAACATACCATCACTATTTGTTCAAAATGCAAATACAAAGACACCATCTACTTGGCACAATCTACTTTGGTCAATGTCTTCCATAGAGATCCCATTGCCTAATTTAAGCGAAGAACGCATGACCCACATTTAAATGAAGAACAATTATTTATTGAAATTTGATTGTCCAAGTGGATGGTTATTATCATATAGCAGCACCACCTGAAAGCATCATATAGCAGCAGCAGCAGCTCATAGCAACTCATCATACAGCAGCAGCAGTAGTGTGCAATTCATCATATAGCAGCAGCAGGAGCAGCTCATAGCAATTCATCATATAGCAGCAGCAGGAGCAGCTCCTAGCAATTCATCATACAGCAGCAGCAGGAGCAGCTTATAGCAACTCATCATATAGCAGCAGCAGGAGCAGCTTATAGCAACTCATCATATAGCTGCAGCAGATCATAGCATTTCATTATATAGCAGCAGCAGGAGCAGCTCATAGCAATGCATCATATAGCAGCAGAAGAAGCGGCTCATAGCAATTCATCATATAGTGGATCAGAATGAAAATTTGGCAAAAAATGAGAGGAGATCCTCACCTTGTTGGATGAGCTCATCCTTCAACAGCACCTCAAGGCCACAGCCTGGGAGGAGGGGAGGGGGAATAAGGTGCTTTCTGTCGCAGTGTGGCATTAGTCGTAGTTGTGCGGTGCCCGCCGGAGTAGTGCATTGGACAGACCACAGTGGAGAAGTTGCTGGAGACCATGAGAATGAGGGGCGGCGCCAGAGGGAGGAGCAACCGGGAATATTTCCCCCTACCCGCCGGCCATGTAGCCTAGCTGGACAGAGCATTGTCGAGGACCAGGCCAGATGGGACTAGTGGCGATGGCTCGCTGGAGGAAACCTAGTGTTGCATGCAGGGGATCAAGGTAGAGGGTAAGGGGAGAGGAGATGCCAGCGGACAGGGCAATGAACGCTTGCGTGTTTGTTTTTACTTGAGGATCAGGTGTGATGCAGGTGTGAGCAGTTGCATTTTGAGTGTAATATAGGCAGATAACAGAGCCATTTCACTATTCCCCTTCCCTTCAATTTTTAGCGAGGTTCTAGCCGAAACACCCCCCTCCAAAGAGAAATAAGTTAAGCCCAAGCCCATAACTCAAAATTGACTTCTTTACATCTTTTATGGCTTATTTTGACAATAAGCCATGAAAAGGCGGAATCGAACTGGCCCTTAACCTGCAATTCAATTGTTCATGCAATGATGAATCACTCCTGCCTGCTATAGTATACATTTAGGCATCATCATACATGGCATAACCTAATACATGTGCATTCCATTGTAGAATCTGGAATATGCAATGTTTATGTTAGTTCATACGTTGCACATGATGTTTAAATGCCCCTTAAATCTGGTCAGTCAAGTGATGGCCTTTAAGCCTCCTTCTTTGCTTCTTTTCTCGATATGTAAGATTTGCTCACACATCTGTTCAATTGCTTGTTTGCATCAGCCAGCCATACTAGGATTGTTTGCTTTGATTACTTGTTATTCTTGACCTAACACTCTAACAAAGCTTGTCAACTATTTAAACACTAAGGGTTGTTGTAGTGGGGACTTGTCTAACTCATAGGTGACATAAAGGTTTGGCTGTACACTAAAGTAGGCTCTCCAAGAGTACTTGGAGATCCAGTTCAAAGGTATGCCTAGTTTTTACATAGTGCAGACATAGTAAATGCTCATTTCATTGTGTGCAAGTGCAAGAGATGTGGCATGTTTCATTATGTGGTGTTTTTTTGTAATAATCTCATCCGTTTGTGTTGTTCACAGACCAGAAAGTATGCATATTTATCTTCCAAGGAGATGAGTAACTAGTTTGTGTCACCTTGCAGAGGGGGTGCAATGAAGATAAGATTGAGGATTTCCAAGTAAAAAATGTTAGGAAGGAGCCCTGCAAGAGAAGTAGGAGCTGCGCTAAGCCTCTTCAACCAGTTAAGGTAAGTCACTGTATCCAACTCAACCGTTCAATTCCTTGTTTGTTTCAGGCATAGTTAATTTGTTGTTTTCAATTGCTTTATTTGTCCTCAGTTAATGAGATTCCCAAGCAATGATGTCTGATGTTGGGTACTTGTATAACTATTAGTTGACATAATTAAAGGGCTTACCATTTAATTACTCTGCCGAAGTGTGCCTGAAGCTTTGAAGTCAATTAACCAACTATTATTGCATGAGGCTCACAATCTAGTTTATACTAAGCTAATGATTGCATAGCTTTGCTTGCTGTAGTAGGTTTGTATGAATCCCTCAGTTGTTCATTATGCTCCCTAAGACTTTAATTGAGCTACAGAATGGCCAACTGCTTGCTTACTTATATGCAACATGTTGTCTAAATTTGTAACTTGTCTGTGTTTTGGATTGGTCCCCAACATTATGCTCCTCTAGTGAGCTAAGAGAGATTTTTGTAGGCAGGCTGCACATACTACCTTTTTTTATAATTTTTAAAATATCACCTTCTTATGCTTCATGACGTGTAACATTATTGTTAGTCCTGTTTTGCCATGTAAAAAATAGTCTTTCTTGCTCGCTTCACTGTTGTAACTATATTTTTGCCCTAGTCATGTGTACTTACAGAAACATTTCAGGATGAAGTGACATCAACATAAAGATCTGCGAGCAGTGCGGCACGGCGGTTACCGACTAATTATGGATTGGAGTTGGAATGTGTTGATGTTCTCGAGCAACAACTAGAGGTGGCAAGACAACGTGTACATGATTCTCAATGTACAATCAACATGTTAAGACTGGACATGCAGGTGTTAGATGCAGGAGTCAAAAAAATGAAACAAGACACTGAGGTAACCACAAAGGAATTGGAGATTTTGCAGAATGTAATTTGTGCTATCTGAATCCGGCCAATCCTATTTTCTTAAGAGATTATAGTTCAAATGGCAAGTTCTGTTGATGTGTGTCCATGATGTATGAGCTTTATTTGTCCGGTGTATGTAATTTGATGTTTGTGTATGCTTTATTATCAGTCGTGCGGAACTATAATGCCCAGTGGGTATATTTTGCTATAATTTCTTTATTGTATAGTGTAGGCTTATTCTATGTTTCTATTCCTTAGTCTTTTTATTGTATACTGTATGTTTTTTAGAGGCATAGTATAGAGTAGGATATTTCTTGAATATGCTATATCATTGAAACGGGGGACAACGCGCCCAAACATTTCCTAGACGCCATACAAACGAAAAAACATGTGTAGTCAAAGCGGGCCTTAATTGGGCTGGTCAAAATAATATTAAGTGGTTCCCAAATGATGTGGCCCACCGTAACAACGGCTCCTAGCAGGTCGTCAACAGGCTAAAGGTCGATAGGGCCGTATAAATAGAAATGGCCCGCGGGCCTTTAGCAGGCCGGAATAAATGTCAATTTTGTCTCGGCCCTTTTACTTTACGGGCCAGTAAGAGGCCGAATGTGTTATGGGACAGAGGAGGCCCAAATTGCAAACAAGGCTTTTAACAGGCCAAAAGTCACGTTGGGCTGAAATTATGCCCTGCGGAACATGGGCCCCAAATGGACCTAAAGTCAAAGGCCCAACTGTTGTGTGGCCGTTAACAGGCCGAGAGACAAAATGGGCTAAAAGTTGGTCCATTTGCCGAATGGGCCGAGGATAGGCCTAAAGTCACAGTGGCTAGAATTGGCCCAACTGCAGAATGGGCCGAGAAAAGGCCGAAAGACGTTCCGAGCCGTTAACGGGCTGGAACTGACAATAGGCTGCTAATAGGCCAAAAGAAGCTTGGGCTGCAATTGGGCCCAAAAACATAGTGGGCCGTTAACGGGCTTAAACTGACGATGGGCTGGAAATTGTAGAACCTAGAATGGGCCTTTGATGGGCTGATTCTATGTAACTTGTATGGTTTAGAGGGCATTACCCCTGTCACTTGTATCGCCTCCTTGCTTGAGTGCTCTTTCAGGTTGTTGCTTGTGCATGATCCACTACGTGCTGACCAAGTTTGAGATGACATTCCCTGGGACCCCGGTGGACCCATGGCATGAGGATGAGGAGAAGCAAGGAGCACACATGAAGAGAGAAGCTGGAGTAGGCATGAGGATAGAGAAGCAAAAAGAGAAGAGCTGCAGCTTAGAGAGTGATCAAGCGAGTGCTACTTCATAGCGCCCGGTGAGCTGTTTCATGACCCATTCTGAGTATATCATCCATTGATACATGCTAAAATAAAATGTTATTTGGGTTGCTTAAGCCATGTCTTAAATGTTGCCCCACTGAATTTTATTTGACATATGGTGCTTGATGAGAATATGCGAACTAATTGTTGAATGCCATGTAAACTAGTGATCTACATATTGCTTGCTTTGCTGAAATTAGTGAAAGTTATTAGTTTTGAGTTCTCAAATCCCTAGTACACTAGAAAACTTAATCATTTTCTGCTTTTACCTCGATATACCTAGATCACCATGTTTAGATGTTGAATTTGTGCCAAGTGTGTTCCTTTTGAGAGCAATCACCTAACCACTATGGATTAACATGTTATGTTCCCTGGATCGGTAGCATGTGAACCAGACATGGAGAAGTGAAGATTCCTTTTTTTGTGCTTATGTGTTGTTCATTCATAAAAAGCATTATCTTATAATGAATAATTATCTGATCTACCTAACAGTAGCATGTCATGTTCCCTGGATCGGTGGCTTGTAAAATCTGGTTGGATCGGATAGGAGTAAATTATATTATAAAAATGTAATTGTAGAACCAGGTGTATACCATGTTCTCGGGATCGGTGGTATGTTACTTTGGGGAGACAGACAAAAAAAACTAATAATTGGTTGAGCCAGGTGTATACCATGTTCTCGGGATCGGTGGTATGTTCCTTTGGTAAGGTCAATAAAATATTATCATTGCTTCCTTCAAATTCAGTAAGTGGTTCAGCCACAATGTTCCTGGTAATAAGTGACCTAATCACAAGTTTAAGTTCTTTTTATTTTTTTGGATCGTGCTCTCTTTAGGAACCATTTGGCGCAGTCATCATTTAAACTTGTTGATCCTCTTTTATCATTGTAAAAGTTTAAAATGGTCATGCTTACTAGTATCCTACTGCTTTGTAGCACTCTTAACCATCAATTTTCACTAGCTAAGTCCAAAAGCATGCATTGTTTAGAGATCTGCTTCACTTGGACATTCTTTACTCAGTTCACTATTAACATTCTTGCTCTTGTCATATGCCTTTGCTTGAGGACAAGCAAAGATTTAAGTGTGGGGGAACTTGATAAGTATATTTCACATATATAATTTTGGTACTCAAATATAGCATCTATCGTGACATATTCGTCCATTCTTGCCATGATTGATTGAATATTGCTTGATAATCATCAAAAAGGATCATCTACTAGTCTTTGGTCTATCTTGCAGAAACGTGCCCAAAGGCACTAATAATCGTCAAGATTCCGTCTATGTGGCTATCGAGAAGAGTGAAGAAGAGAAGAGAAGGAAGAAGAGACTTGTGTGATATGAAGAGAAGTAACCAGGGGGCTAGATAAAGAAGTGGGAGGACCTTCTTGTGAAGAAAGAAGAGAAGAAAGATGGCCAAATCACAAAGTGCAGATGAGAGGAGGGGAACAAAATCCCTAGGCGCTGGAGGGATCCGATCGGGCCTGGCACACATCTCTCTCCCCCAACCTCCTTCTCCACCTCCTGCCGCCGCCACGGCGACGCCGGCGTGGTGGTGCGCCAACCAGCGCCATCCATCCACCAGCAGCACCATCACCTCCCAGCCATCCACGCAGCCAGTGCCATCCATCATCTCCACCTTCACCGAGCACCATCATTATCCCTGATGTTTGTTTCCCCTTGTGCCTAGGTGCTAGTTCAACAACGAACATGGGAAGTGTTAGCATACATCAAACTGTGAGACTACATATAAGGAAGCATGCAACTGTAACTTAACTCGAGCAACTACCTTGTTGTTATTGAAGATCACAAGGTTCATCTAATCTTGCCTACTCGTCTTGTGTTAAGAGTGCTTCGGAAACAGTTTCAGGTGGCAAGGGAGCTTGGGAACTTGCCACTAGCAGAGTTGCCAAACGAGTAACTCATGTAGATGTTGGTGCTATGGAAAAAGGAGATGTAACAACTAGGGTTGTGGTTCCTTGTTTGGTGGCAGCTATTCGTTTGTGTTTGGATTGTTTTGCAGCTGGCGTAGCATGGGATATCGTGTTTGTACAATTTTTTGGTGGACTTCGACCTTCTATTGCACATCAGTACCAGCAAAATCTTCATAATTCTTTCGCTTCTGTTTCCATGCTTCCTGAGTACTAACACCATCCCCTACCATTATGTGTTCCTCCCTCTTTCTCTTTGCCATGTCAAGTCAAGCCGACAAGAAAAAGGAATACAAATTTAGTTCTTTAGAACAAATTGATGCATGACAGACGAACTGAACTTTGATATTAGAAAACCGCATGATAGGAGGATGGAATATGTATGAAAAACAGGATGTCATAAGATAATCAACCTATGATATGTAAACTAAGCAGAAGGCATTTCAATAAATTAGAAGCAATGCAATGGAAGGTAGACACCATATGATGAGGCTACAAATATTGCTCTGCCAAGTTAACAGTGTCTCTTCATAACTAGCATTTAAACAAATGTGAAGCACTACAAGAAATAAATCATATGCAAGATGCAAACAAGATCATACTGCCAAGTTCAAGGTCTCTCGTCATTAGTGCCATTGCATATTCACAACATTGCATATTCATAGCTATGATGTGTAAACTAAGAAAAAAGCATTTCAACAAATTAGAAGCAATGAAAGCTAGACACCATATGTAAGATGCAAAGAATGTCACTCTACCAAGTTAAAATTGTCTTGTCATTACTGCCATTTCAAAAAATTAGTAGTACAAGCTAGAAAATAATCCGAGATGACCTATATCAGACTCCCAAGTTAAACGTGTCTTATGAGAAGTGATTGTTGCAGGTTACTCAACAGTAGTACTTTCATGTAAGAACATGGTGTGATAGACAGATATTGTATGTTCTAAAAACAGCAACACATGTCTTATTCACAAGTATAATGTGTAAAGTAAGAGGATGGAATTCAACAAAATTAGAAGCAATACTATCAATGTTCTGGGAACGGGGGTCCCCAGACTTGCCTGCCTGCAGCCCACGGCGTGGCTCCACCAGCGGCCCAGTATGGCTGGTCTTCATCAGCCAAACACTCAAGACACTCACGAGGCGGATGACACAAGGCCTCCTCAGGCGCGGCCTCACCAGGCAGGCTCGCGAAGGGGCAGAGAGATCAATGCAAGGGGTACCTCGTGAGGTTCCCGTGACACAAGCCATGACAACCAAGGCCAGGCAGGCGCCAGCACGCGCAGTGTCGTCGTTTCCCCTTTGGTGCTAAGGGGGCAAGCGCAGGCATGGAGTACCGAGGCTTCAGGAAAATGTTTCCATATCGGTGCAACAAGACCAAGATCAGCAGGACGGTAGGACGAAGGTCATCGTGGAGCCCAAGATGGCGTCACCACCAGCGCCTTTGACAGGCGAAGACCACCTTTAGTCACGATAGCTTGTACTAGCTGTCCCCTTTCAAATTGTCCGTTGTTGAATCCCTTCCTGCTCAATATTAGGGGAGAGGACCAGGGCCTCTATAAATAGGACTAGCCACCACAGTAGAAAGGGGAACGGAGACTGGAACAAACTCAGTTCATCCTCGCATCCACCAAGCACAAGAACACCTCTCCTCAGGAGGTTGTTCTTCCCTTGTACTGTTCATCATCAGCACAAGGGGCAATCCACCACCACCACACTGGAGTAGGGTATTACACTACAACGGTGGCCCGAACCAGTATCACTCTTGCATCTCTTGTGTTGAGAGTTCATCGAGCTAAGCTTAGAGATCGCGAAGAGGCTGAGGGCGAGATTCGGTAGGGGGAAATCTTCGTGCACACCCCAGTGTTCGAACCTTAAGGGTTTTGCTGGAACCCTAAATCCGACAAATACAAGCTAGACATCATACATAACATGCAACCACATATAACAGTGCCAAGTTAGAAGGAGCACATGTGATGGTGGACTAGGGGAGACGTGCTCATCATCAACACAGCTACGTTGAGTGTCTATGCCTGTGTTGTCTTGCAAATCTCGTTGGGGGGATGGCGGAGTAGAATCTGTAGAGGCCCTCCATTTTAGTAGGTGGGAAGGAGCACCATTATTCACTTCCTTTCTAATTTCCTTCCGCTTTATTGATTTTCCATTTTCAAGTAAAACCAACAAGAAAAAGCAATAAATTCACTCTTCAGAACTCATTCATGCATGATACTGACAATCACTACTTTGATGTAAGGCAAACACATGATACGAGGATGGAATATGTACGAAAAAGAGGATGCCATGGCATATTCACAACTATTTGTGTAAACTAAGAAGTAATTTAATCAAATTACAAGCAATACAAGCTAGACACGGTATGCAACATGCAAGACAATATCACACTACGAAGCTAGAGAAAGCACCTGGGATGCCGGTTTCGCCGGAAGACCGCCATCAGTTCCTTCCTTATTTTTTTCATTCCTCTTACTTAATTTATTGCCTTGTCAAGTCAATCCCATAATAAAAATGGATAAAAATTCGCTTTTCAGAATTCATTGATGCAGGATGTTGATGTGCACTACTTTAATGTAAGGCGACCGAATGATAGGACGATTGAATGTGTAAGAAAAAAGGAGAGCGTTGCATATTCACAGCTATGATGTGTAAACTGAGCAGAAGGCATTTAAACAAAATAGAAGCAATGAAAGCTAGACAACATATGAAAGTGATACGTCTCCAACGTATCTATAATTTATGAAGTATTCATGCCATTATATTATCATTCTTGGATGTTTTACAATCATTTTATAGCACTTTATATCATTTTTTGGGACTAACCTATTGACGCACTGCCCAGTGCCAGTTGCTGTTTTTGCTTGTTTTTTACATCGCAGGAAATCAATATCAAATGGAGTCTAAATCCCGCGTAAGTTTTTTGAGATTTTTTCTAGACCAGAAGGAACCCAATGGGCCTGAGCTGCACCTGGGGGGTGCCCCGAGGGGGGCACAACCCACCAGGGCGCGCCAGGGCCCCCTGGCGTGCCCAGGTGGGTTGTGTCCACCTCAGTGGCCTCCTGCACCCCCTCTCTGCACTATAAATTCCGAAATATTCTGAAACCCTTTGGGGTAGCCCTTGATCAGAAGTTTCGCCGTCGCAATGTCTTTGTATCCGCGAAAAGCAATCTAGACCCCGTTCCGGCATCCTGCCGAAGGGGGGAATCATGTCCTGTGGCCATCTTCATCATCCCGGTGGCTACCATGATGAGGAGGGAGTAGTCCACCCTCGGGGCTGAGGGTTTGTACCAGTAGCTATGTGTTTGATCTCTCTCTCTCTCTCTCTCTCTCTCGGGATCTATATCGTCGGCTTTGTTAATATAGTCGGATCATATGATGTTTCTCCCGTCTATACTCTTGTTATGATGAATTGAATCTTTACCCTTCAAAGTTTTGTTTTGTCGGATTGAATATTCACATATGAGAACACATGATATATGTCTAGCATTATGAATAGTTGAGGTGCAATGAGGTATATTATTGATTCACTTGATATGTGTTATGGCATTCAACTCGCGGATTCCCACGGTGACATTGGGGTAGTCTATGCATACGGGTTGATGCATGTTTTTCTCCGACGGAAACATTAGGGTCTTTTTATAGTTCTTTGTGTGGATTGAGTATTATGAATATGAAGTTTCTTTGGTGTTATTCTAGTACGAACTCTTGGATAGATCGACCGGAAAAAATAGCTTTGTGTTATTTTAGTACGAACTCTTTAACAGATCGAACAGAAAGAATAGCTTTGAGGTGGTTTCGTGCCCTACAAACAATTCCTATCTTTCGTTCTCTGCTAATAGGAACTCGGGAGTGATTCTTTATTGCACTCTAAGGCATAATCATATGAAGCAACTATGTTAGCATTGTTGAGAGGTTGCACTAGCAAAAGTACGGACCCTAGGCCTCATTTTTAGGCATTGCAACACCGTTTTTGTGCCCGCCTACCTTGCTGTTTTTATTTATTGAGATTATAAAAATATATTTCTACCATCCATATTACCCTTTTATCACCATCTCTTTGCTGAACTAGTGCACCTATACAATTTGCCATTGTATTGGGTGTGTTGGGGACACAAGAGATTTCTTGTATTTGGTTGTAGGATTGTTTGAGAGAGACCATCTTCATCCAACACCTCTCACGGATTGATAAACCTTAGGTCATCCACTTGAGGGAAAATTTCTACTGTCCTACAAAACTCTGCGCTTCGAGACCCAACACGTGTCGACAAGAATAAAGTTGCGTAGTAGACATCAAGCTCTTTTCTGGTGCCATTGCCGAGAAGGTTAGGAAAGAGGCACTCACACCCCATCAACGAAGCTCTTTTCTGGCGCCGTTGCTGGGGAGGTGAGTGCTTGAAGGTACATCATTAGATCTTGCAATTGAATCTTTTAGTTTCTTGTTTTATCACTAGTTTGGTTTATAAAATAAAACTACATAAAAAATGGAATTGAGGTTCCATCATATTATTGATCATATTTATAATATCTTTCTTGAAAATGATGGATTGGAAAATTGTGCTCAATTGTTAGAAGAAGTTAATAAAATGTTTGGCACAAAATATTTGAATGATGAGCATGGTTGCAATATTGTTGGTATGAACTCTTTGAATATCCATGATGCTAACGATATGCAAAGCCATAAGCTTGGGGATGCTATGTTTGATGAAGATGATATTTTTACCCCCCATGTTTGATGTGCAAATTTTTTATAATTATTGCATGCCTCCTATTTATGATGATTATAATGATGAAAGTGGATTTGGAGAGGTCATGACTTTATTTAGTGATGAATCCACTATTTTGGAGGAGGTTGCAATTGACCATGACAACAAAATTCCTACCTATGATGACTATGGTGATGACATGTATGCTATAAAGAATAATAATAACCATGCAATTTGTCATCGTGATTTTAATTTTCAATCCCATGATAGTTATTTTGTTGAGTTTGCTCCCACAACTATGCATGAGAATAATTTTTCTTATCTGGAGAGTAATAAAATTTCTATGCTCATGCATCATGAAAAGAGTGCTTTATGTGATAGTTATATTGTTGAATTCATTCACGATGCTACTGAAAATCATTATGGGAGAGGAACATGTGCTTCTACATATTGCAATAATATCAAGTTTCCTCTCTTTATGTTGAAAGTTTTGAAGTTATGCATGTTTTGCCTTCCTATGCTAGTTAATTCTTGTTCCCATGAATTATTTGCTCACAAAATCCCTATGCATAGGAAGTGGGTTAGTCTTCAATGTGCTTGCCATGTGATTCATGATGCTCTTTTTCATGTTTCAATTCTTATCTTTTATGCGAGCATCATTGAAATCATCATGCCTAGCTAGAAGGCATTAAAGAAAAGCGCTTGTTGGGAGACAACCCAACACTTTTACCTACTGTTTTTGTGTGTTCACATGATTATGATACTTTAGTAATAATTTTTTATTTCTTTTGTTTCAATAAAGTGCCAAGTAAAGCCTTTGGGATCATGTTGGGTGATAGTTGATTTGATCTTGCTGAAAACCAGAAACTCTTGCGCTCACGAAAATAGCTCTCATTTTTAACAAAAGAGTGCTTTTGAGTTGATTCTTTTTGCAGAAGATTAATATACAAATTTCTCACGTGGTCCAATTTTTTTGATAATTGTTGGAGTAGCAGAAGTATAGTTTGAGTACAGATTACTACAGACTATTCTATTTTTAACAGATTCTATTTTCAATGCATAGTTTGCTTGTTTCCTTGTTTCTATGGCTTATATTGCTCAATATAAATTGTGGAAATGATATGATACAGTAGTAATTGTGTGTAAACAATTATTAATCTTGTATTTGACAGTACCAGAAGTGAAATGGTTTGCTCTTTATCATACTAACCTATCTCACAAGGTTCCGTTAAGTTTTGTGTGATTGAAAATTTCATGTTTTGGGTGAGATGTCGATATGAGGAGAATAAGGAGTGACAATACCCTAAGATTGGGGATGCCCAAGGCAACCCCAAGGTAATATTCAAGGAAGATCCAAGCAACTAAGGTTGGGGATGCCCCTGATGGCATCCCCTCTTTCGTCACCAACATTATCAGTAACCTAACTTGGAGCTATGTTTTCATTCGTCACATGCTATGTGTTTTACTTGGAGCGTCAATTTATTTTGTTTGGATTTTCTTGATGTTATTTATAATAATGTTTTGCATCTTTTATTTCAATAGAAGTGGCATTGATAGCCTTTACTATGCTTATTTTACAAGTCTACATGTTGCTGTTTGAAAACAGAAAGTTTATCCATGTTGAAAAAATTCCCTAGAAAAGTCAGAATATGATAAATTGTTGAATTTTTTTGCAAAATAAGCTCTGATAAATTTTATACAGTTTAGTATTTTTCTAATAATTGTTGGAGTTAGGGAAGTATGATGAATCTTGCATTCTTTACATATTGTACTGTTTTGGCAGATTGCTGTTATGTTTGCTTGTTTAATGATTCTATTTGAGGATAGGAGTATTAAATATGCAGAGGCATTTAGTATGCAATGTTGAATAATAATTTTACTGATTTGCCACAGTTGAGAATGATAAGGTTTTGCACTGATTTATGCTAACTTATCTCACGAGTTCTTGTTGAGTTTTGTGTGGATGAAGTTTTTGAGATTTAGGGAAACCGTGATATAAGAGGAATTAAGGAGACACAAAAGCTCAAGCTTGGGGATGCTCAAGCCATCCCAAGCTAATATTTTAATAAGTCTCAAGAATCTATGCTTGGGGATGCCCCGGTAGGCGTCCCACCTTTCTTCTTCAACAATTACCGGTTAGTATCGGTCGAGCCTAAGTTTTTCCTTCTTCACATTAGTTGTGATACTCTTGAAATGTAATATTATTTTCATTTTGCTTGTTGTTTTAATAAAATACTTAGATCTGAAAGTTTTTGAATAAGAGAGAGTCCTCAAATAGCTACCTATTTACTTAACTACTCACATGATCTTCACGTATATCTTTTTGGAGTAGCTTGTCATTTACTCTTGTTCTTCACTTATATCCTATGAGTAAATTGTTGAATAAATTTAATGTCATGAAGTTTAAATCATATCATGCCTAGTGGTAGCTTCACATTGGGTTTAGAAAGTGAAATCTTTTGGGGCTTGACAATCACAATATTGGTCATACAAGCAATTCACTAATAATTAGTATAAGGAAGAGAACCTTCACATGCAAATATACTATCATGGAAATCTTTTGTGATTCTGAGCCCCCATCAAAATATTATATGCCAAAATTGTTGACGTTGGACAAGGAAGACAACGTAATGATTTATGTTTTCCCATATTCACCTAGAAGTTATATTGTCATAGATCCTTCAACATGTGGTGCTTCCCCCCATCTTTTCTAGCCAAAAAATCCGCACCAAGTAGAGATACTACTTGTGCATCAAAAAACCCTTAAACCTCTTATTTTCAAGAGTCCACCATACCTACATAAGGATTGACAAAGATCCTTCAAATAAGTTGTCATCGGTGCAATAAGGCAATAAAAATTGCTTCTAAAAGTGTTAGATCATTTAGTGTAAGAGAAAATAGAGTGTTGTACGAACTTATGATGGCAAAGCAATAAAAGCGACGGACTGCATAATAAAGATTGCTATCATACGGGGCAATATAACGTGGCGTTCTTTTCACTAAGAGGTTGAGCATACAAACAAATAAGCGCATGGCAACCTCTGCTTCCCTCTATGAAGGGCCTATCTTTACTTTTTAGTATTTACTTTTATGCAAAGAGTCAAAGTTTTTCTCTCTATTCCTTTTTATTTTTCTCTTTTGGCTATGTCCAATTGAATATGGGTAGCATGAGTTATTATTGTTGACATCACCCAAAGGTGAATACGTTGGGAGGCGAAATTATAAGCCCCTATCTTTCTATGTGTCCGGTTGAAACATTTTGCTCATGCGTATGCGGTGAGTGTTAGCAATCATAGAAGACTATAAGATGGTTGAGTATGTGGATCTCTTACTGACTCTGTTGAATAAGTTGAATTGCAATTGCCTGGTGACTGAGAACATAGGTTGTTCAGTTTCAAGGGAGTTCATTTGAACCTTAACATGAGAAATTTTATAAGAAAAGATTTATGTTATGATGATAGGAAAAGTGATTGAAATTGTCATTGATCAAACTTATGCACTTTGCTAGCATTCACACTTCATAAATTATTTCTTTTATCATTTACCTACTCGAGGATGAGTAGGAGTTAAGCTTGGGGATGCTGATACGTCTCCAACCTATCAATAATTTATGAAGTATTCATGCCATTATATTATCATTCTAGGATGTTTTACAATCATTTTATAGCAACTTTATATCATTTTGGGACTAACCTATTGACCTAGTGCCCAGTGCCAGTTGCTTTTTTTTGCTTGTTTTTTACATCGCAGGAAATCAATATCAAATGGAGTCCAAACACCGCGTAACTTCTTGGAGATTTTTTCTGGACCAGAAGGAACCCAATGGGCATGAGCTTCACCTAGGGGTGCCCCGAGGGGGCACAACCCACCAGGGCGCGCCAGGGCCCCCTGGCACACCCGGGTGGGTTGTGCCCACCTCGGTGGCCTCTCGCACCCCCTATTTGCACTATAAATTCCCCAATATTCTCTAACCCTTTGAGGTAGCCCTAGATCAGAAGTTCTGCCGCTGCAAGGTCTTTGAATCCACGAAAACCAATCTAGACCCCGTTTCGGCACCCTGTCAGAGGGGGAATCATCTCCGATGGCCATCTTCATCATCCCGGCGGCCACCTCAGTGAGGAGGGAGTAGTCCACCCATGGGGCTGAGGGTTTGTACAAGTAGCTATGTGTGATCTCTCTCTCTCTCTCTCTCTCTCTCGTGGTCTATATCATGGGCTTTGTTAATATAGTCAGATCATATGATGTTTCTCCCGTCTATACTCTTGTTATGATGAATTGAATCTTTACCGTTCAAAGTTTTGTCTTGTCGTATTGAGTACTCAGAGATGAGAACACATTATATATGTCTTGCAATATGAATACTTGAGGTGACAATGAGGTATCTTATCGATTCACTTGATATGTGTTATGGCATTCAACTGGCGGATCCCCGCGGTGATATTGGGGTAATCTATGCATAGGGGTTGATGCACGTTTTTCTCCGACGGAAACTTTGGGGTCTCTTTGTAGTTCTTTGTGTGGATTGAGTATTATGGTTATGAATTTGCTTTGGTGTTATTCTAGTACGAAATCTAGGATAGATCGAACGAAAAAATAGCTTTGTGTTATTTTAGTACGAACTCTTGAATAAATCGAACGGAAAGAATAGCTTTGAGGTGGTTTCGTGACCTACAAACAATTCCTATGTTTTTTTCTCCGCTAATAGGAACTCGGGTGTGATTCTTCATTGCATTTTGAGGGATAAGCATATGATCCAACGATGTTAGCATTGTTGAGAGGTTGCACTGGCGAAAGTACGGACCCTAGGCCTCATTTTTATGCATTGCAACACCATTTTTGTGCCCGTTTCCTATTTTTGTGCCCATCCATTTTACACTTTTACCACCATCACTTAGCCGAACTGGTGCACCTATACAATTTTTCATTGTATTGGGTGTGTTGGGGACACAAGAGATTTCTTGTATTTGGTTGCAGGGTCGTTTGAGAGAGACCATCTTCATCCTACACCTTTCACGAATTGATAAACCTTAGGTCATCCACTTGAGGGAAAATTGCTACTGTCCTACAAAACTCTGCGCTTGGAGGCCCAACACGTGTCTACAATAATAAAGTTGCATAGTAGACATCAGAAAGATGAAACGAATATAACTCTACCAACTTAAAACTCTCTCGTCATAAGTTCCATTTCAACAAATTAGAAGTAGCGCAAGCTATAAAAGAATGCGAGATGTAACCTGTATCACACTCCCACATTAAACGTGTCTAATGATAAGTGATTGTTGCAGGTTACATAGCAATAGTACTTTGATGTAAGAACATGGTTTGATAGACAGATATTGTATGTTCTACAAACAGGAACACGTGTCTTATTCACAAGTATAATGTGTAAATTAAGAAGATGGAATTCAACAAAATTAGAAGCAATACAAACTAGACATCGTACATAACATCCAACCACATATAACAGTGCCAAGTTAGAGGGAGCACCTGTCATTGTGGACTAGGGGAGACGTGCTCATCATCAACACAGCTACGTTGAGTGTCTATTCATGTGTTATCTTGCAAATCTTGTTCGGGGGTGGCGGATTAGAATATGTACAGGCCCTCCATTTCAGTTGGTCGGAAGGAGCACCATTATCCGTTGCCTTTCTAATTTCCTTCCGCTCTATTGATTTCGAATTGTCAAGTAAAACCGGCAAGAAAAAGCAATAAAATTCGCTCTTCAGAACTCATTCATGCATGATACGGACAATCACTACTTTGATGTAAGGCAAACACATGATACGAGGATGGAATATGTACGAAAAACAGGACAACATGGCATATTCATAACTATTTGTGTAAACAAATCCGAAGTAATTTAATCAAAATACAAGCAATACAAGCCAGACGCCGTATGCAACATGCAAGACAATATCACACTGCCAAGCTAGAGAAAGCACCTGGGATGCCAATTTTGCCGGAAGACCGCCATCAGTCCCTGCCTTAATTTTTTCCTTCCTCTTACTTAATTTTATTGCCTTGCCAATTTAGACCCACAAGAAAAATGAATAAAAATTTGCTTTTCAGAACTCATTGATGCAGGATGTTGATGAGCACTACTTTAATGTAAGCCGACCGCATGATAGGACGATTGAATGTGTAAGAAAAAAGGACAACATTGCATATTCACAGTTATGATGTGTAAACTAAGTAGAAGACATTTGGAAAAATTAGAAGCAATGAAAGCTAGACACTGTCATTGTAACACCCCGAGAGTCATACTACATTAACTCCACACTAATGATGCCATGTCATCATAATTATTTTTGCTAATACTCACGTTCTTTCAAAGTCCAAATTCTAATGCCAAGAGAAATATTTTTTTTATTATAAATCAGTAAATTAAAAATGTTCATTAGGTTCAAAATATTCACTACATGATTGTCTTGCATTAGCAAACAATTTTGGAGTTGTTTATAATGCCCCTGGACTCTATAACAGTGGACTAACCGCCAAGTAATTGACCTTTTCAATTTTTAAAAATAGTTAAAAAATCCCAAAATAAATTGAAACTGCTTGGGCAACCCCCAGGTATTGCGTTGCAAGTATGTGCAAATGTACCTGCTCAACAAAATTCATTTGATAGTTGAAACTAATTAACACAGCAGCTAATAATTGAAAATCCCTACTCTACTTTGCATTTAGGCCTACTTCCAACAGTGTTGGCCCAGCCCACCTCCACCGTTGTCTCCTTCCCCTGTTCACCGAAGGTGTGCTGGAGGCAGCGCGTGCGTCCGCACCGCCGATGGCCACGAGGCGGCCATCCGCCGCATCCCCGACACGTACTAGGTCACCCTCGACACCCCCGGAACCCTAGCCCCCTCATTTTCTTCCTCCTCGAGCCGCTCCGCTCGATTTTCTCGATCCCGAATGCCATCGCCACCACTGCCTCGTCGCCGTCGTGGCCAAAGGCCTCCTTGCCGACCAAGAAGACGCCAAGAGAAGTGTAGTTGTCGTTTTCGTTGACTACACCACCGGATCGGGCGGAGGAGCTGCAGCAACGACGCCCGCGCCCGTTTTCCCCTGCTAGAATCTGCCTCGGCCGCGACCTCGATCCGTCGTCGACCGAGCCTCACCGCCCCCTCGACCTCCTCCAGCTGCCCCGGGTCGCTCCTCGTCACCGATGTGAGCAGCAACTTCGTCCTCCCCTGTTTCCCCCTTTCCCCTTCGGATCCGATGCCTTAGGCCACCGTCATCGCCGTGCCCGGAGCCACCTGAGGCCGCGCTCACCGCCCCTTCGTCGTGCAGATGCCGTGCCCGCTGCTGCGCCTCCCTGCCCTGGTCGCGCCCTTGCGCCTCGCCGCACACGCACGCGCGTGCCCGGCCCGCATCTCGCCCGTGTGCGCCCGCTCGTCGCCTCCGATGTCTACTGCTTGTTGATATTGCGCCGCGGCTACCTGTCGCTGCTGCGTTGCCGCTCTGTAGCCGCCGCTGCTGCTCGCCTCTGCCTCCTGCTCTTGCACTATTGTGCTGCTTGGGCATTGCTAATGCTTCGCCTTGCTACTGCTTTGCTTACCACTGCCGCTAGTTGTTGGAGTCGGCTGCCGCTGATGCTTGGGCATGGCCGTGTGTGTGTGCACAAGGTGCAGACCCGGCTATGCCTCTGGCCGGCTTAGTTAATTAGAGATAGATTAGTTTAGGATTAGATTAGTGGAATAAAAAGCCTAATGTGCAAATGACATGTGGCCCCACTAGTTTAAATGACTTTAGACTAATTGAACTGACCCTGTGACACTTACATATGGGCCACACCTCCCTTTTGACTAGTCAAATTGACTTGGCAATTCGAATTAAAAGTAATTTAGAAAATCTAGAGTATTGATAAAACTTAAAAAAATCATAGAAAATTAACCGTAACTCGGATGGAAATACTTTGTACATGAAAGTTGCTCAGAACGACGAGACGAATCTGAATAAGCTCTCCGTTCGTCCGCCACACGTCCCTAGCATAGCGAACATGCAATCTTTCCCCTCCGTTTCATCTGTCCGAAAATGCCAAACTTCAGGGAAACTTTCCCGGATGTTTTTCCCCTTCCCAGGTACCGCGTTGCCTTGCGTTAGTTCACCCCTAGCGCTGCTTATTGTGTTATCATGCATAGTATTGTACTTGTTTGCTCTGTATTCATTGTTTCTTCCTCCTCTTATCTCCGGTAGACTCCGAGACCGATGTTGATGCCGCTGTGATCGACTACGTCACCGGCGACCCTTCTTCCCTTTCAGCGGAGCTTCCAAGCAAGCCCCCCCCCCTTTGATCATCCCGATATCGCACATTCCATTCTCTCATGCTTGCATTAGATTTTGCTACTGTAACTGTTTGCTCCTATTCTGATGCATAGCCTGCTTTTGTATCTGTTGTTGTACCTTACTTGCTTATCCTAAACTGCTTAGTATAGGTTGGTTAGTGATCCATCAGTGACCCCCACCTTGTCCTTGTTGCCCCTGCTTCATCATCGAAGACCCGATCAATGGGATCGAAGACCAGGCCCCGGCACCGCACATCACTTCCCCTTAGTTGCTCGACACTACTGGGTTACTATCGAGTGTCGAGGTTGATACCTCATTAGCACTTCTGATGTAAACCCTGTAGTGTAGCTATTCGGTCATGGTCATCGAGGGTGATTTCCTCTTTAACCACTTTCGATACCACTCTGTCGTGCAACCCCTGAAGTGTGGACCTCGAGGGTTTATCCTCTTACGCTCACCTTGATGATTACATCAAGTGGAATTCACCGGGGGTGATTCCTCGGGTTTTCCCCTTGATGTTTGGACACACGGATATTTGGACCTTACAACTGTTACATGAAAACGCGGGTCGACCCTGAGGGGTACCCGTGAGTGATGTGGAGACGGGTTGACCTGGATTGTGCCCGCGAGATACTTATGAGGCATGGCCGGGCATTCCTAGCCCTTGCCGCGAGTCCTCGAGACGGGGCAATGGGGTCACATCTTTCGTGAGTCTCTGCTTGTTACCGCGTGCTCCTAATCCACTACGATTTGGATATTTCATCCGAGGGCCTCTGGCCTGATAGCACTAACCATCATGTGGGCATAGTATGGGCGTTCTTTGCCGTATGCATCAGCCGAAGCTTAATAGACGTCAGCGACTGAGCGGCGCACGCCGGGTTGGACTGGTAAGCACCTGCCTTTTTGAAGGAGGTAGCTAGGTCTGCTCACCGGCCGCGTACGCAATGTGCAGGAGTTCCAGGGGCGATGGCCCATGACCCCTGGGGGCATAGGTTTAGTCCGGCGTGCTGACCACTCTATTAAGCCAAGGTCGGGTTGCGGCGTATTGTTTGGCCGAGGCCGGGCATGACCCAGGAAAGTGTGTCCGGCCGGAATTAATCGAGCATGGTGGGTAAGTTGGTGCACCCCTGCAGGGAAGAAAACATCTATCGACAGCCTGTCCTATGGTAACGGACACTTGGAGTTGTATCCCGATCGATACAACTAGAATTGGATACTTGAGGTGATAACTGGATAGTATGGCTCTGGGATTGCTTTCTCGCAGGGAGTCGAGAAAGGATCTCTGGCCGAGGTTGATAACACCACTACTACTTTACTTTAAGCTACTATTATCTCTCTTCTGATGTTGCAAGATGCTTGGTACTGCTTGAAGATGGTAGTCTTCCATAGGATAGGCTTCCCCCTTCTCTTCTAGCATTCTGCAGTCTAGTCCACAGATACATCCCATTTCATTTATACCGATGCATATGTAGTGTAGATCCTTGCTTGCGAGTAGTTTGGATGAGTACTCACGGTTGGTTTGCTCCCCCTTTCCCCCCTTTCTCCATCTTTCCAGTTGATGCAACCAGATGTCGGACCCCAGGAGCCAGATGCCACCGCCGATGCCTACTACTACGTGGAGACTGTTGACGACCAGGAGTAGTTAGGAGGCTCCCAGGCAGGAGGCCTTGCCTTTTTAATCGATGTTGTTTTTGTGCTAGCCTTTTTAAGGCAAACTTGTTTAACTCATGTCTGTACTCAGAGATTGTTGCTTCCGCTGACTCTTTTGTATTCAAGCTTATGTATTCGAGCCCTCGAGGCCCCTGGCTTGTAATATAAAGCTTGTATTATTTTAATTTGTGTCTAGAGTTGTGTTGTCATATCTTCCCATGAGTCCTTCATCTTGATCATACATATTTGCGTGTATGATTAGTGTACGATTGAATCAAGGGAGCCACAAGTTGGTATCAGAGCCGACTGCCTGTAGGTAGCCCCCTTTCCAACTTCTTGGCCGAAGTTGAGTCTAGTTGTCGCTGTCAAAACCGGCGGATCTCGGGTAGGGGGTCCCGAACTGTGCGTCTAGGCGGATGGTAACAGGAGACAAGGGACACGATGTTTTTACCCAGGTTCGGGCCCTCTCGATGGAGGTAAAACCCTATTCCTGCTTGATTAATATTGATGATATGGGTAGTACAAGAGTAGATGTACCACGAGATCGGAGTGGCTAAACCCTAGAAGCTAGCCTATGGTATGATTGTTGTTCGTCCTACGGACTAAAACTCTCCGGTTATATAGACACCGGAGAGGGCTAGGGTTACACAGAGTCGGTTACAATGGGAGGAGATCTTCATCTCGTATCGCCAAGCTTGCCTTCCACGCCAAGGAAAGTCCCATCCGGACATGGGACGGAGTCTTCAATCTTGTATCTTCATAGTCCGGGAGTCCGGCCAAAGGTCTTAGTCTAGCCATCCGGACACCCCCTAATCCAGGACTCCCTCAGTAGCCCCTGAACCAGGCTTCAATGACGACGAGTCCGGCGCACAAGTTGTCTTCGGCATTGCAAGGCGGGTTCCTCCTCCGAATATTCCATAGAAGATGTTGAACACCAGGGTACTGTCCGGCTCTGCAAAATAAGTTCCACATTCCACCATAGAGAGAATAATATTTGCGTTAATCGGATCTGCCGACGTATTCCGCAGCGTGACATCATGCCACGGCCAGGATTTTATTCATTTTATTGTTCCACCTCAGCGCGTTTAGCGAGGCGGTTTCCTTGGCACGTTTTGTCAAAGCAGAGATTGTGTCCCCTTATTCCGGGATTCTCATCAATACGGGCGTGGGTAACCCAACCGCGCCACTAACCGCGGCGCTTGGGAGATAAGCGAGTTTTTATTAGGCTGGTGGGGGGCTCGTAGTTTTGGCCGCCCATATAAGGGGATAAGAATCCGCCCTTTCCATTCACGCCTTCTTCCTCCTCTGCTTATCCGTCCCTGCGCGCTCGAGCTCCAGCGCCCAAGCCCGCACTTCCCACCTCAACCTTCTCCAACCATGTCCGGAGCGGGAGGTAGATGGATGGCCTCCTCCGTCACGGAGGGGCAAATCAAAAACCTGAGGAAGGCCGGATACTTGTCTAACGACATCGGGCACCGGCTTCCAGATGTGGGGCAACTCATCCCCACCCCCAGGCCCAATGAGAGGGTTGTTTTTCTTCCCCATTTCCTCCGCGGACTGGGTTTTCCTCTTCATCCGTTCGTCCGGGGGCTCATGTTCTACTACGGCCTGGACTTCCACGATCTGGCCCCGAACTTCATCCTCAATATCTCGGCGTTTATCGTTGTGTGCGAGGCCTTCTTCCGCATCCAGCCCCACTTTGGCCTATGGCTGAAGATCTTCAGCGTCAAGCCGAAGGTCGTGCAAGGCCGACAGGCAGAATGCGGAGGTGCCATGGTGGGCAAGATAGCCAACGTCACCTGGCTCGAGGGTGCCTTCGTGGAAACCATCAAAGGGTGGCAATCGGGGTGGTTTTATATCACCGAGCCGCGTGACCCTAAATGGGCAGCGGCCCCCGAATTTCGATCCGACATCCCCACCCGGCTCACATCTTGGAAAGAGACGGGCCTGTCGTGGGGTAATCCGGAAGAGGTGACTGGACTCCAAACCTGCGTCCGAGACCTGGTGACCAAGAAGGTCAAGCTTGTCAACGTGGTCCAGGTCATGCTCTTCCGCCGGATCCTCCCGTGTCAACGACGGGACTTCAATTTGTGGGAGTTCGACCCGGCCCAGCACCAGACTCTATCCCGGCTCTTCGAAACGAAGCACGAGGATGCTTGGAAGGTGCTTTTCAAGAGTTTCGAGGTCTCCCCTCCCGTCACCAAGGATCGCGGATTCTGCGCCAAACGTCAAGCCTCCGAAGTAAGCTTACATTTAGTCCCTTACGGGATACCCGAATTTCATAGTGTGACTTTATGTGGGATCTAAACTCCCGTTCCTTTGATAGGACTGGAAGAGGACATCCGGACAGTTTGACTGTCTGTCCCCTTTGCCCTAAGGCCCAGTAGACGCACACTTAGCGAAGCTACTGGTTCCGGCACCTCACGTGGTGCCGGAGAAGAAGGCCAAGGAGAAGGCCACGGGGACCCGAAAGAGTTCCCGGCGCCCAGTGTTGTCGGATTTGCCCGACGGCCCCAACGCACCCTCCGCCTCCGAAGACGAGGAGGAGGAAGAAGAAGAAGATGCCTCTCCCCCTCCAACGGGGGGAGGAAAGTAGAGAAAGGCCGCCCCAACTAGGGAAGCCAGAGGGTCCAAGAAGGGGAAGACCCTTTTGTCGTACTACGCCCCCGACGCCGAAGACGGCAGGGGGGACTGGCCATCCAGGGTCAAGCCCCTGGCAAAATCGTAAGTGTCCGGCTACTCGAATGACTTATTGCACTCCTTTATTATTCGATAGCTTTTAATGCCGAATCTAATCATGCAGTCCGCCCAGAGCTCAGCTTGGCGATTCGTTGAGCGGATCTCTGAATTCGTCGGACGAGAATAGCGCTTCACTTCCGACGGCCTCCTCCCCTCTCCCTACAGACGATGCTGAGGTAGAGTCCCGTAGGGTACAAAACCAGGAGGAGGTGGTCCTGGAGGCGCCACAAGGTGACCTTCCGGACTCCAGGACCAAAGGGGGTAAAGCCCCGGAGGGATCTAAGTCCGGCCCCGGGCCGGACACTGCTTCGGAACCATCAGCGGTTCCAGAGTCCGACAGGCGGCGCCTTCATAGTAAGGGCAAGCCTGCGACGCCGGCGACTTCCGTCCACCCGGAGGCGCCGGACAATTTGCTGGAGGCGCTTAACGGCGCCTCCATCGATGAAGAACACCACACTGTTATGAGTGCGGTGATTCAGAAGGTTCAGTCCGCCAAGAGCGGGCTGACGGAAGCCTGCACAAGCCTGTTAACGGGCTTTGAGGTATGTGTTCAAAAACATATATAAAAATATTACCGCATAGACAGTAGCCCCTGATGCTCAGTTCGGTGTTCGGAACGAAAAGCCGAGCTGAGGATCTAAAAAGATATACGCAGGAGTCTAATAGAAATATGTCAATATGGGAATGCAGGCTGCGCTGCTGACATCTGCCGCACTGACTGCGGAGGCCAATGTATTGAAGGAAAGCCTCGAGCGGTCCGAGAGCGAGCTCGGCCGTGCCAAGAAGCATCTCGAGGATAAAGAGGGCACATAGTACCTCCTGTAAATGTATATAGAAATACTTGGCTGCAAAATAATAACAGGACCAACATAAATGTTGCAGGGGCCACGAACGAGGTGGCGACCCTGAAGGAGGGGGTCTCCAAGGCCGAAAAGAGTGCGGCCTTGGAGCGCACCGAGTGAGAAAAGCAGGAGGCACGGGTGGCGGAGGTGCAGCAAGAGCTCCAGGCTCTCGTGGAAAAACACGAGTGTTTGGAACGTGACTCGAAGACTCGAGAGTCTGAGCTTGCCTTGGACCTTGTGAGTGCCAAGACCGCTAAGGCCGAAGCCCAGAAGGCCCTTCAGGAGATCGAGGCGATGAAGAAGATAGCAGCGGGTAAGGCATTCTTTATGCAAAGCAAAAATATAAAAGTTAATTATCTGCTACTTACCCGAATCCGGAGCTCTCTACGAGCGTTCGCCGATCTGCCCCGTAGTGTGTCTGATGCTGCCACATACTACCGAGCCGAAGAGGGGAGCTCGACTGAAAAAGTGTTCTGGTCTTAGTATGCTGAGGCCGAACATCCGGTGCCCCTGAGCGACGAGCTGAAGCAGCTGGTCGAGCTCCACAAGGTGGCCGAACAGGCCATGAAGGGCCTCATAGCTCAGCTGTGGCCTGGAGAAGTCATGCCTGGGAGCTACTTCGGTCTGGTGCGGCGGCTGGTGGACGCGTGTCCGTGGATCGAGGTCGTCAAGCGCTCTGTTTGTATTGAAGGTGCCCGCCGGGCCCTTACCCGTGCTAAGGTGCACTGGGGCAAGCTAGACGCGGAGAAGCTGTTGACGGACGCGCCACCGCCGGGCAAGGAGTATCGTACGCCCGAGATGTATTATAATGGTGTTCTGAAGGGTGCTCGCCGTATAGCAGATGAGTGCTCCAAAGATGTAACTTTTGAGTAGACTCGCATTTGTTATCCTGTACGCTGAAGCTTTATTCATATGCGTTAAGCAACGCTTGTTAATTTAAAATATTACCTTCTGTGCGGCCGTTTATCAAATCTGAGAGATGCAAGTCGTCGGCTTTGACCCCCATGCCACGAGTGCTGGGGTGTTCGGGATAAACCTGAGCGCTCTTGTTCCCATTCTTGGGTCCATCTAAGGAGGCGTTCAGCACAACGAACCAGGCTGTCGGGCTTATAATGCTTTATCGCTCTCACGAATTCTATAATTCTAAATTTTGGCGAAGCCCCTAGTATTCGGAAGACCGAGTTCGGGGCGCTATCCACGCCTAGGCCGGATAAGTCCGGTTCCTCGCTCGAAGCGACATAAGGCTTTAAGGACTCGATGAAACCTCGCGAACAGCGACCGGTCTCTCGCACTATCATGACAGTCAGTTTTAGCTTTCTCTACTGAGGTGTTAACCCAGCTCAACTGGGACACAATCGCAGTAGTTCTCCCAGCGCTACCTTAGCCAACAATGCGGAACGGAAGGTACCAAAACATGGGAGCCGGGCAAACCCAACTATTGACCAAAGACATGATTCGGAACCGATGCATATAGTGCTATAAGTTCGGGGTGCCGCACTCGTTAGACTGTTCGGTCTTCTCACACCATGTTATGGGGTGTTGTAAGCCCCTGGTGTATTATCCGTACCAAAGTGTACGGTTGCAGAATGTCATGACTGAACATATTTGTCTGTAAAAATAATAATAGGTAAGAGCTATATATTGTTTATTAAAAAAGGGCTGCTGCGAAAGCAGAACATACAAGCAGTGCGGTAAGCAAGAGATGGGAGTATTGGACATATTCCCCTCCAGGGGAAAGCTGCGGGATTGTAAGTAAAATAGGTATTAAACACATTATAGAGACCACCTGGACTTTTGACGTGGCTTGCTTCCTCCCTGGCTATTGCATCGTGGGTTCGGCGAGTGTATTGCCGGACAGGCCTTCCGAATAGTTGGGTCCTGAGAGTGTGTGAAAAGGAAAACGGCGAAATAGGGAGCCCCTTAGTGCGGTTGAACCGCATTCTGGGCGTGCCGTTGTTGTGCCCCTCCCCTTATGCTGATGGTATCTCTAAGGCGTAATTATGTACGCGTGGTACCAGTATCGCCGTTTGGCGGCGGCTGGGGTTGGGGCCGCACTGCTATGCTTGCTCAGAACGTGCCAGCCGGATTTGTTGTAGGTTACTTCGGGTTCGCTTGACGTTGTCCGGACGTTTGACGCCTGGATTGGAGAACTGCCTTGAGAGGCTACTCTGTACTTCCGCCGCCAGGGCCGCCGTGTGCTCCTCCGTTCGGAGAGAGCGTTCGGTGTTTCCGTTTACCGTGATGACTCCGCGAGGTCCAGGCATCTTGAGCTTGAGATATGCGTATTGCGGCACCGCATTGAATTTTGCGAATGTGGTTCGTCCGAGCAGGGCGTGATAGCTGCTGCGGAATGGGACTATGTCGAAGATTAACTCCTCGCTCCGGAAGTTATCCGGGGATCCGAAGACCACCTCGAGTGTGACCGAGCCTGTACAGCTGGCTTCTACCCCTGGTATGACACCTTTGAAGGTTGTCTTTGTGGGTTTTATCCTTGAAGGATCGATGCCCATTTTCCGCACTGTGTCCTGATAAAGCAGGTTCAGGCTACTGCCGCCATCCATTAGGACTCTGGTAAGGTGAAATCCGTCGATAATTGGGTCTAGGACCAGTGCGGCGAATCTGCCATGACGGATGCTGGTGGGATGGTCCCTTCGATCGAAGTGATCGGGCAGGAGGACCATGGGTTGAACTTTGGGGCGACTGGCTCCAGCGCATAGACCTCCTTGAGAGCACGCTTCCGCTCCCTTTTGGGGATGTGGGTTGCGTATATCATATTCACCATCCGAACTTGTGGGGGAAATCCCTTCTGTCCTTTGTTGTTCGGCGGCCGGGGCCCTTCCTCGTCATCGCTATGTAGCCCCTTGTCTCTGGTCTCGGCACTTAACTTGCCTGCCTACTTGGACACCCAACAATCCCTGTTGGTGTGGTTGGCTGGCTGTTCGGGGGTGCCATGTATCTGGCATGAGCGATCGAGTATCCGGTCTAAGCTGGATGGGCCCTAAGGGTTTCTTTTGAATGGCTTCTTCCACTGACCCGGTTTAGAGCCTTTGAATCCGGCATTGACTGTCATATCTTCAGTATTGTCACCGTTAGTGCGGCGCTTATGCTTGTTGCGACATGACCTGCCGTTCTTATCCTTGGTATCCGAATTGCCGGGGCTCTTGGTTATGTTATTGCTACGAGCCAGCCAGCTGTCTTCTCCCACACAGAAGCGGGTCATGAGTGTCGTGAGGGCTTCCATAGACTTTGGCTTTTCCTGTCCTAGGTGCCGGGCAAGCCATTCGTACACTTCATTGTTCCGAGAATGTTTGTGCCTTCTGCTTTGCATCTTCTTTTCGCACTGCGGATAATTCACTTAACCGGGGTTTGTTCGTCCCCGGTTGTTCATATGCTTTCCAAAATACCTGAAAGTGCTATCTGATCTTTCAAAATCCTCTGCAGCCTATTGCTCTTGATTCTCCCTGCATGCTTGCATTAGGATTAATTCCATATGTCTAGCAATATTCTTTAAAATTCTTTGTGATTGTCATTCTGTTCCTATGAATTCAGCGTGTGTGTGAATACTCGCAATCATCAATTAATCCTTGAAAATTTTCTTTCCGGCTCAGACATCCTTCCAGATGTGAGATGGTTCTTGCCCAATCAAGATTTGACCGGGTGCACCTCTAAGTCTATTCAACTTACTCATCTTTTGATCAGAGCCTCTGCTTCTGATCCTTCGTCTTGAAACCATGACTCCTTTGTACTCAAGCATCGAATTATTCAGATGTTTCTATAATCGAATGCCTTTGCATTCTTTCCTTCATCTGATTGAGTACTGATACTCACATCAGATCCATTGAGGACCACTAAATCCTTTGTTGGATTATTATCCTGCAGTGTCCTTCATATTCAAAATTTTGTGCGCTCTTCCCCTGATACATATTGCCTTTGGTAAATTGTAATCTCTACTTTTTCAACCATGCTTTGCTTTCGAGCTTGAGTTAATTACCATTGAAGTTTTTGCAAATGTTCCTAAGATGCCCAGACAGGTTGAACTAATGATTTCCTTAATTTGTGTGAACCCGTAAATTTCTATGGGTTGTACTCTATTGGTGTTACGCCGGATAAATAAAAATAAAAATTCTACACTACAACTTCATCAAAAGCGAGAAGTAAATGAGAGTTTATGCAATTAAGAAGTGGGAGTCGACCATGAACTTTGTGTTCATGCCCATAGACACGATGTAGATCTTATCATGGAAGCTTCTCTTATAATCAAATGTTCCCTTGGTATAAGCTCATCTTGCATCTGTAAATTGATTCTTTGCAATCATGGTTCCGACCATATTTTCTCCTTGATTCCATTTCCCGGACAAGTTAAACTACTTGTCTTCTACAGATCATTTCATCTTTCCAACCTCTATTTTGATCTACCTCGAGTATTTCCCCCTGTTATCTCGAGGATATTGTTTCATTGCGCTACCTCTTGTGAATTCTCATTGGAATGACACTCCATCACATCATTCCTAGCCTGATCAGCTATATCATTATCGAGCTAATTTTAACTGTGCTACCCTGTCCTTCTTCCCGGAGCACAACTTCCAATGACGAGCTAAGCTTACGTCGATCTTCCTCATCTTGTCATTTCACCTCAAACAACAAGCTTGATTTCGAGCTTGTGGCGCATCCGTGGATCCAATAACCTTTCGCTTCATCATTCCTTTTGCTTGATGTGGTCGCTGTTCGATGGCCTCTTCATAGTACCTCGACAAAATCTATCGTGATCCCCATCAATATACCGACCTGTTTTAGGATATCAATCGAATTCATGATGAGAAATGCCATCCTCGCCCCTCGATGATTGGGTTATCATCAACAACGTCCTTGACTTCCTGCCAACACAGACCTGTTTGTGTTTGGTTATACCTTATGTTCCGAGATAATCTTGGATTTGAATCTCTTATGATCTACAGACCCAATCCTTAATTGAAACACCATATCAGTGCTATCTCGAAGCATGACTGTGGTATTCCGAATATCAACACGAACATTTGAATTGAAATGCTAAATGCTTCTTGATCTATTATCCAAACACCGTTGTATGGGTAATATCCTAATTCTTCGCTCACCCGTTTATCTAAATGCTTTTGCACTTAATGTCCTATCATGTATATCGTGCTCCGCTTTTCTTTGGGAAGGATATATTCTCAATTCTCGTGTGAAACACATTTTCCTTTCCATTGATCTGTTAAGTTTGATAGACACATTTTCCCTTCCATTGGTTCGTTTACTCCGATAATTTCATTTTCCTTTCCATTGGTTGTTCAACCTTTCTTGTGGTCTATATGACCTAAGCAATATTAATTCTCTTCCTATGAAAACACCTCGGTCTACAACTCTGTTAGTGTGACCCTGTTATTATTGTTGATGACATTCTGGTAACTGCCGATGGACGAGAACTTTGCCTAATGGCCCGCCTCGTTCCAACGAGCAGGAAAATGGTTCTCTTTGTCCCTCAGCCTTGGTACCAACATTGTTGCCAACACAACTGATAGGCTATCCTCTGTCATGCCTTGCTATCGTGACCATGCAAGATGTCAGCGCCCCTTATCTACTTTTGACCCACATGGTGGGCCCATAACCCAAAGTTTCACAGGATCGAAACCTGACTCTCCTATACATCCCTGTTTTCTAAATTTCTCCTCGCGCTTGGCTTAGTATGTAAATCACTAGCCACCTATCTAGTGATCTATTCTAGTATCAGGTGCAATACTTATTCCCATTGCTACGAACCCCTTTCACCCCCTGTATCACACAACGAACGGTTGCTTACCCTCTTGAAGCATTTTATTGCACCTTCTTACCTTGCTCTTGATGACTTTCTTGAATTTTAACTCGAGAGATGCCTCTGTGTCATGTTCACTGAGGTAGCCCATAGGTACCTATCTTGTGTTGAGCTCCATCCTTTCCGAGTCTTTCCCCCTTACTCCACCCCTTAAATCTTGGGATGAGATTTCTTGTAGTGGCGGGCATTTGTAACACCCCGAGAGTCATATTACATTAACTCCACACTAATGATGCCATGTCATCATAATTATTTTTGCTAATCCTCACTTTCTTTCAAACCAAACTAAAGTCCAAATTCTAATGCCAAGAGAAATATTTTTTTATTATAAATCAGTAAATTAAAAATGTTCATTAGGTTCAAAATATTCACTACATGATTGTCTTGCATTAGCAAACAATTTTGGAGTTGTTTATAATGCCCATGCACTTTATAACAGTGGACCAACCGTCAAGTAATTGACCGTTTCAATTTTTAAAAATAGTTAAACAATCCCAAAATAAATTGAAACTGTTTGGGCAACCCCCAGGTATTGCATTGCAATTATGTGCAAATGTACATGCTCAACAAAATTCATTTGATAGTTGAAACTAATTAAAACAGAAGCTAATTCAAAATAAAAGGGAAAAGCCCTACTCTACTTTGCACTTAGGCCTACTGCCAACAGTGTTGGCCCAGCCCACCTCCACCGTCGTCTCCTTCCCCTGTTCATCGAAGGTGTGCTGGAGGCAGCGGGTGCGTCCGCGCTGCGGATGGCCACGCGGCGGCCATCCGCCGCATCCCCGACGCATATTAGGTCACCCTCGACACACCCGGAACGCTGGCCCCCTCATTTTCTTCCTCCTCGAGCTGCTCCGCTCGATTTGCTCGATCCCAAAAGCCATCACCACCACTGCCTCGTCGGCGTCGTGGCCAAAGGCCTCCTTGCCGACCAGGAAGACGCCAAGAGAAGTGCAGTCATCGTCTTCATCGACTACACCACCGGATCGGGGCGGAGGAGCTGCAGCAACGGCGCCCGCGCTCGTTTTCCCCCACTGGAATCTGCCTTGGCCGCGACCTCGATCTGCCATGGACTGAGCCTCACCGCCCCCTCTACCTCCTCCGGCTGCCTCGGGTCGCTCCTCGTCACCGATGCGAGCAGCAACTTTGTCCTCCCCCGTTTCCCCTTTCCCCTTCAAATATGTTGCCTTAGGCCGCCGTCATCGCCTGCCCGGAGCCACCGGAGGCCGCGCTCACCGCCCCGTCGCCGTGCAGAAGCCGCGCTCGCTGCCGCGCCTCCCTGCCCTGGCCGCGCCCTTGCGCCTCGCCGCACACGCACGCGCGTGCCCGGCCCGCATCTCGCCCATGTGTGCCCGGTCGTCGCCTCCGATGTCTACTGCCTGTTGCTGTTGCGCTGCGGCTACATGTCGCTACTGCTTTGCCGCTCTGCAGCCGCCGCCGCTGCTCGCCTCTGTCTGCTGCTCTTGTACTGCTGTGCTGCTTGGCCGCTGCTGATGCTTCACCTTGCTACTGCTTTGCTTACCACTGCCGCTAGTTGCTGTAGTCGGCTGCTGCGGATGCTTGGGCATGGCCGTGTGTGTGTGCACAAGGCGCAGACCTGGCTATGCCTCTGGCCGGCTTAGTTAATTAGAGATAGATTAGTTTATGACTAGATTACTGGAATAAAAAGCCTAATGTGCAGATGACATGTGGGCCCACTAGTTTAAATTACTTTACACTAATTAAACTGGCCCTGTGACACTTACATACGGGCCACACCTCTCCTTTTGACTAGACAAATTGACTTGGTCAATTCGAATTAAAAGTAATTTAGAAAATCTAGAGTATTGATAAAACTTTAAAAAAATCATAGAAAATTGACCGTAACTCGGATGAAAATACTTTGTACATGAAAGTTGCTCAGAACGACGAGACAAATCTGAATACGCTCTCCGTTCGTCCGCCACACGTCCCTTGCATAGCGAACATGCAACTTTTCCCTCCGTTTCATCTGTCCGAAAATGCCAAACTTCGGGAAAACTTTCCCGGTTGTTTTTACCCTTCCCCGGTACCGCGTAGCCTCGCGTTAGTTCACCCCTAGCGCTGCTTATTGTGTTGTCATGCATAGTATTGTACTTGTTTGCTCTATATTTATTGTTTCTTCCACCTCTTATCTTCGGTAGACTCCGAGGCCGATGTTGATGCCGCTCTGATCGACTACGTCACCGACGATCCTTCTTCCCTCTCAGCGGAGCTTCCAGGCAAGCCCCCCCCTTTGATCATCCCGATATCGCCCATTCCTTTCTCTCATGCTTGCATTAGATTTTGCTACTGTAACTATTTGCTCCTATTCTGATGCATAGCATGCTTTAGTATCTGTTGTTGTACCTTACTTGCTTATCCTAAACTTCTTAGTATAGGTTGGTTAGTGATCCATCAGTGACCCCCACCTTGTCCATGTTACCCCTGCTTCATGATCGAAGACCCGATCAACGGGATCGAAGACCAGGCCCCGGCATCGCACATCACTTCACCTTAGTTTCTTGACACTACTGGGTTACTATCGAGTGCCGAGGGTGAGACCTCATCAGCACTTCTGATGTAAACCCTGTAGTGTAGCTATCCGGTCGTGGTTATCAAGGGTGATTTCCTCATTAACCACTCCTGGTACGACTCTGTCGTGCAACCCCTCAAGTGTGGACCTCGAGGGTGGATCCTCTTACGTTCACCTTGATGATTACATTGAGTGGAATTCACCGGGAGTGATTCCTCGGGTTTTCCCCTTGATATTTGGACACACGGACACTTGGACCTTGCAACTTTTAGTTGAAAAGGCGGGTCGACCCTGAGGGGTACCCGCGAGTGATGTGGAGACGGGTTGACCTGGAAGGTGCCCACGAGATAATTTCGAGGCGTGGTCGGGCATTTCTAGGCCTTGCCGCAGGTCCTCGAGACGGGGCAACGGGGTCACATCTTTCGTGAGTCTCTGCTTGTTACCGCGTGCTCCTAATCCACTATGATTTGGATATTTGATCCGAGGGGCCTCTGGCCTGATAGCACTAACCATCACGTGGGCATAGTATGGGCGTTCTGCGTCGTATGCATCAGCCAAAGCTTAATAAACGCCAGCGACTGAGCGGCGCGCACCGGGTTGGACTGGTAAGCACCTGCCTTTTTGAAGGAAGTAGCTAGGTCTGCTCACTGGCCGCGTACACAACATGCAGGAGTTCCCGGGGCGATGGCCCATGGCCCCTGGGGGCATAGGTTTAGTCCGGTGTGCTGACCTCTCTATTAAGCTTAGGTCGGGTTGCAGTGTATTGTTTGGCCGAGGCCGGGCATTACCCAGGAAAGTGTGTCCGACCGGAGTTAATCGAGCATGGTGGGTAAGTTGGTGCACCCATGCAGGGACGAAAACATTTATCGATAGCCTGTCCTACGGTAACGGACACTTGGAGTTGTATCCCGATCGATACAACTAGAACTGGATACTTGAGGTGATAACTGGATAGTATGGCTCTAGGATTGCTTTCTCGCATGGAGTCGAGAGAGAATATCTGGCCGAGGTTGAGAACACTACTACTACTTTACTTTATGCTACTCTTATCTCTCTTTTGATGCTGCAAGATACTTGGTGCTGCTTGAAGATGCTAGTCTTCGATAGGCTAGGCTTTCCCCTTCTCTTCTGGCATTCTGCAGTCCAGTCTACAGATACATCCCATTTCATTTATACCGATGCATATGTAGTGTAGATCTTTGATTGCGAGTACTTTGGATGAGTACTCACGGTTGCTTTGCTCCCCCTTTTCCCCCATTCTTCTTCTTTCCGGTTGATGCAACCAGATGTCGGAGCCCAGGAACCAAATGCCACCGCCGATGCCTACTACTACGTGGAGACCATTGACGACCAGGAGTATTTAGCAGGCTCCCCGGCAGGAGGCCTTGCCTTTTCGATCGATGTTGCTTTTGTGCTAGCCTTCTTAAGGAAAACTTGTTTAACTCATGTCTGTACTCAGATATTTTTGCTTCCGCTGACTCTTGTGTATTCAATCTTATGTATTCGAGCCCTCGAGGCCCCTGGCTTGTAATATAAAGCTTGTATTATTTTAATTTATGTCTAGAGTTGTGTTGTGATATCTTCCCGTGAGTCGTTGATCTTGATCGTATACATTTGTGTGTATGATTAGTGTATGATTGAATCGAGGGCGTCACAGTCGTGGTATAACATGGCCACCTATGGAACCATCGGCCCCTTGTGGTTTGGCAAGAGGGAAGAGCACATTTCACAAAGAGCGGAGAGCGTAGAGCAGCACGACAGTGATGCCACGAGGAGTTTTTACCTAGGTTCGGGGCGCCATGAGGCATAAAACCCTACACCTTCTTTGGTGGATTGATGAAAGGACTGTGTGGAGACGCAGCGCTCTAACCCGACAAGGTCGCCTTGGGACGAGAGTAGCTACGCGCGTATGAGCGTATAGGAGTCCACATCCTTTTTAAGGTAGCCGCAACCCTCCTTTTATAGGTCAAGGGTCACCACAATGGCAATTAGCCATTACGTACTGATTGGATAGCAAAGAGTGCTATCATACCTAACTCTGCAGACAGGACAAGGCGCATTAAATGCATCGCTTAGTGTCACATCATGGGTGTAGCCGGCAAGTCTAGTCGTGCCATTCAGCCACCTCCTTGCCTGTCTGCGTGTTATGTCTCCTGGACGACTGTCATTCAGGGGTGATCTTCCTCGGAGATGGCTGCCACGTGCCAAATAACAGCCACTTAACCACTTGAGAGCTTGACACCGCACTGATAGGTGACTTGTATTGTTGTGAGGTGGAGTGGTGGAGCCTTGGCGGGGTAATCCGCCCTCGGTGTCCCAAGCAAGCCTGCTTGGGGAGTCTTGGGACTTGTATTTGGGGTAACCTCGACCCCGCCAGGCAGCCGAGGTTTTTCCTTAGTGATATCTTGCTTATTTGGTTCGTCTTGGTCTTCTTGATCCGCCCTTTATTTTCTCTAAGAGCTATCTCTTCTGCCCGGACTTATCTTGGATGTTGCAACCTTGCTTGAGCCTGTGTATAGTCCGGCGAACACATATCTGGGGTTTGTTGCACCGACAGGAGCCCCCGGGCCTGGCCTGAACGCGATGCCGAGCGTCGTCCAGGTAGGCCCTGTCTAGTACACAGACGAGGGGGTTGCAGTAGCTCATCCTTTGAGATCTTCTTTGCTCCTTCATTAACCTGTGCTTGAGTTAGTTCCCAGTTTTTTCACGTGTCGCGTGATGCTAATTGTAGTGGGGCCATCTCTGTAATGCCCCTTTAATGACATTAACACACGGGAGAGTAACTACCAATTCACTCATCCCACCACGCTCTTATCCTTTTGCCACGTACGCTGCACGCATTCAATGGGGTAGGTAACGGGGGTGCGTGCTGCGGGAGAGAGCGTCATGGCAGGGGCCCGGTCTTCTTTGGTTGGTATAAGGGGACAACAATCGGATCCGGCCGTCGGCGGTAGTTTAGATGAGTCGCATTAGAAAGAACCCCACTAGGGTGGGGGTGAGGGGTCATCCCCCAACCCCAGTCTGCCTATAAAAAGGGGGTCAGAAGGGGCGGAGGTGCTCATCCACACACCTTTCCTCTTTCATTCCTTGTCTTCTCCTTTGTTATGTTAAGGGGGAGAGGCTAGGGCCAGGCCCCGGGCTCTAGCTCGGGGTCGACGGTACCGAATGCTCATGTTGACGCTCGAGGAGTGAGTTTGGTCCGGGGCTGTAGGAGATGCGGTGGTCAAAGATGTGGACACCGAATCGTCCTCAGTGTGGGTGGCGTCACACTTCTCCGAAATGGTGAAGCGCCTATCTCTCCCACACGAGCCAGCCGCCTGGTGGGAAGTGCTTGTCCCTGTTGGAAGTCGTCGGGGTTCATCATCCTGACGACGAGGTTCCTGGGGCTTCCGGCGCCGGTCTGGGGTGAAGTGCTCGGGATCCTTGGTAATCCCAGCACTGCTCGTTCCAGCGGAGTCAGGGTTAACGCTGAAGACGGTGGCGCCTTCCTACCCGCCAAGGTGGGGAGCGGTGCTCATCGCGCGCCTTAGACGTCTTCGTTGTCCCGTTGTTTCTATGAGGGAGGCGACGGCCCGAGGGGCCGGCGTCCTCCTGGAGTGGTGGTGATGAGGAAAAAACAAGGGAAGATGGAGAAGGAGGGTGGCAGGTCGTCAGGTCGGAGTATAATGGCACTAACGCCTTTGTCTAATATTTTCGGCCCGCTGTCTTGTCTTTTCGCTCTTCCCCTCCCTCCCCGGCACCATCATCACCGGCCTCTTCAGGACGGTTGCCGGGGAGGGGGTCGCTCTCTTGGTGCCTTCGCCTCCTCTAGCAATCTTCTAGTTGAGCTCCGGCGGCTCTCCCCACCGGCACTTGTGCTAGGGCTTCTTGCTGGCCCTTGGGGTGGTGACCAGGGCACCATTGAGAAGCTCCCTCCATCCCTCTCCTTCGCAGCCTTGCGACTCCCAATCTTGTCAGGCTACGCCCGGCAAGCCCTGACAGGATTAGCCCGGGTTTCTGCTCAGGCACTCCTTTTGCCCTCTTCACCTCACACTCTAGTTCCTAGGAGTAGAGGGACAAGAAAGGGATTATGGGGCACTTATCTTTTTTCAGTCTAAAAGGTGTGGGCATTTGCCAAACTTTGTCTAAATTATGTAATCTTCTTTATCCATGTTCGTGTTCTGTAAGATCTATACTTGCTTATCAGCATATTAATTACAAAACAAGCCTTTCCGGGTACTTGTGCATCTAACATGTCCATACAAAGGTGAGATGCCTCTATACGTTTAAGTAAACAAGTTTTCTCCGGCAAGCTATCCTACCAGTGCCTTTAGTTTGCTCTCGCGGGGCTAGGCCTGCCGGGCATAAAACTATAAAAAGGGAACAGTCTCGTCAAACCTTCTCCCTGAAAGGCCACTGCGACCACCTTGACCGAAGCAACGTCCGGGACAAAGGATGGGAGCACCTATGTTTTGAAGGTGACGAGGTTTTCTTATGACAAGTTTTCACATTACAGAACACGTATGGATACGAAGGAACTTATCTGTTTGGCTCACCAGGGACCGCTATGTAGGCTCATCTCCATTTCTTCTCTTCAAGACCAACTCTGCTGCATGAACCCTGCAACTTAGTGCGGATGAAAATAGAGCTACATGTGATCTTATCTACAATATCATGCTATGCTCATGATATACTTATGCATGCATGCAAGTTGTTTTTTTGTTGGGGTCCCCAACGCTTTGTTTATCTATCTATTGCTCAGAGTCTGTGCCTGGCTTTGTACAAAGGGTTATATGCAACATCAGCAAGGCTTGTACAAAAGGGTGGCTGCCGGGCAGGGCCCGGTAGCAGTGCCTTACGGGTAGAACTTACGGAGATGCTTAATGTGCCATGAGTTTTTCAATTGAATGACATCTCCGGTGTTCGGACGGACTACGCTGGGTCTAGTTACTCGTACTACTCGATAAGGGCCTTCCCACTTCAGCATTAACTTGTTTCCACCCTTCGCAAACTGAACACACCTAAGGACAAGGTCGCCTTCCTCAAAGCTCCGGGCATGAACCCTGCGGCTGTGATAGTGATGCGTGGCTTGCTGGTAGCGTGCAGCACGCGTAGCTGCCCGGAGATGGTTCTCCTGAAGTAGCACAGCATCGTCACACCGGTGGTGTTCTTGCGCTACTTCATCGTAGGCAAGTACTTGAGGTGATCTGTATATGAGTTTGGTGGGGATGATTGCTTCTTCCCCATAGACTAGGTAAATGGGAATCTAGCTGGTAGCTCGATTTAGTGTCATACGGAGGGTCCAAAAAACCACTGGCAGCTTGTTGATCCATCGCCTGCAACACTTCTGTAGCTTATCAAATGTTCTTGGCTTGAATCCTCGTAGCACTTCAGCTTTTGCCATCTCAGCTTGTCCGTTCCTTCTGGGATGGGCTATAGAGGCAAATGAGACCTTGCTTCCAAGGGCATGAACATATTGCATGAAGGCGCGGCTTGTGAATTGGGTGCCATTATTAGCGATGACTCTGGTGTGTACTCTGAAACGGCACACCAATCCTTTCAAGAACTTGATAGCTAACTGTGCGGTCACCTTTCTCACGGGCTCCACTTACAGCAACTTTGTAAACTTGGCGATTGCAACGTACAAGAATTCGAAGCCCACGGTAGGATGGGGGAAGGGGCCCAAAATGTCGAGCCCTCGACCAAAAATGGCCATGACTAAGGGATCATTTGAAGAGCTTGAGCAGGCTGATGGATATTCTTGGAGTGGAACTGGCAGGCTTCACACTTGGTGACTAGCTCAATTGCATCTTGGAGGGCTGTGGGCCAGTAGAAACCTTACTGGAAAGATTTTCCAACCAGGGCCCTTGAACTAGTATGAGAGCCACACATACCCATGTGTATCTCTGCCAACAGTTCTTGTCCTTCTTCCCGGCAAATGCATTTCAACTTCACACCATTGGGCCTTCTTCTGTATAGCATGTCGTCAACGAACTGATACATACTAGCCCTTCGGGCTACTCTTTTAGCTTCTTCTTGCTATTCGAGACGTTCTCCTGTTTGGAGGAAATGAAATATGTGTCGCGCCCTAGTTGGAGCCCGAGGCTCGGCAATAAGGACCAGCGGTACCTCCTCGTTTATTGGAGCGCACGCCTCAACCAGAAAGACTGGTAGTTCGGCGGGAGGGTGCAGCTCACCGATCAAAGGGGAGGTGTTCCCGCCAAGCTCTCTGTCGGGGGCTTCGGGAAGCTCTGCCCGGAGAGGCTTGCCGGAGTCTAGTTTGCTCCTCTTTATAGCCATTGTTGCCAGGATACAGAGGGTTGAGTCAGATGGAGAAAAAAGTCCCTGGTACCAAAAGGGCTTTTTGCACATCGCACTTTGATAGATGCTCAGCAATGGTGTTTTCCGCACGCGACACGTGCTCTGTTTGCAATCCATCAAAGTACTCCTCAAACTTTCTCACTTCGTCTATGTATGCCTCCATCAGTGGGCTTTGATACCTTGTTTACTTGCCTCAGCACAAGTAGCAAATCTCCATGAATGATCAACTTCTTGATTCCCCGCTCTATTGCGATCCTGAGCCCGGCAAGGAGTCCTTCATATTCTACACTGTTCTTGGTAGCCTTTTCCCAAGAAAAATGCATTTGAATCACGTACTTGAGGTGCTCCCCAGTGGGAGAAATGAGAAGCACGCCAACTCCTACACATTCTAGGGAGAAGGCACCATCAAAGTACATGATCCATTCTTGGGGCACTTCCTTGCCGGGGACAATTGTCTCCAATACTTCTTTGTTAGGGGTAGACGTCCATTCATCAACAAACCTTGCTAGTGCTTTGCTCTGAATAGTTGACGTGCTTTGAAACTTCAAACCAAAGCTGGATAACTCCAAAGCGCATTCCACTGTTCTGCCAGTGGCCTTGGGGTTCCTCATTATGCCTTGCAAGGGGAAGCGGGTGACAACCGTGATCTCGTGGGCTTGGAGGTAGTGGTGCAGTTTCCTTGAGGCCATGATGAGGCCAAAGATCAACTTTCGCATGGCAGAGTACCTCAACCTAGCCCCTGCAGCAGGGAGATGACAAAGTCCACTGGCCACTACATTACCTTCCTCCTTCCCGTGACCTTGGAACTGTCTCCATTGCCCCGCTCCTCCTTGTTTTGATCTACATCTGACCTTGCCGGGATGAGTTCACTATCCTCTCCAGAGGGGACGGCAGTTGCGTCTGCTCCTTCATCTACTTCCCTCTATGCAACCAACGTTGCACTAACCACTTGATTAGTTGCCTCTAGGTATAGCAACAATGGCTCTTGTGGTTTAGGAGCGACTACGGTGGAAACAGAGGAAAGATAGGTCTTCAAACCTTGCAGCACAACATCTGCCTTTGGGGTCCACTCCACCTGCCCTACCTTCTTCAATATTTTGAAGAACGGCAGGGTGTGCTTGGCAGTCTTGGAAATGAACCCGCTCAACGCGGCAACACATCCAGTCGAACGCATCACATCTTTAACTGTCTTGGGTGCTTCAATCTGCTCAATCGCCTCGATATTGTCGGGGTTGGCCTCTATCCCCTGGTCGGAGACAAAGAAGCCAAGTAGCTTGCCGGAAGGAACGCCAAGCACACACTTCTCTGGGTTCAGCTTCAAGTTGATCTTGCATAGATTTGCAAAGGTCTCTTCCAAGTCATGAATGAGAGACGATTTGTCCTTGGTTTTGACCACTATATCGTCCATGTAGGTTTCAATATTCCTGTGCAGCTGGGACTCAAAGCTAGTCTGTACTGCTCTTGCAAAAGTGGGTCGAATGCTTTTTAACCCAAAAGGCATATATGGTACCAGGAGTAGCCATGCAAGAAGGAAAGCAGGTTGCATCTAGAGGTGGAATCCACAATCTGATCGATGCGCGGCAAGGGGAATGGATCATTCGGGCATGCTTTATTCAGATCTGTGAAATCTATGCAAAGCCTCCACTTCCCATTCACCTTGCACATCACCACTGGATTCGCCAACCAAGTCGGATGCAATACTCCTATGACAAAACCAGCAGCTTCGAGTTTCCTGATTTCTTTGGCAATAAACTAGTGCCGCTTCAAAGCTTGCTTTCAGACTTTCTGTTTGACGGGCCGGGCATGTGGGCAGATAGCAAGGTGGTGCTTGATTACCTCCCTGGGAACACCGGAGATGTCATATGGTTTCCAAGCAAACACAACGTCACTCGCCCGCAGGAAGGCACCGAGCATGCTTTCCTATTTGTCGTCGAGGGTGGAGCTTGTAGTAAATGTACCATCAGTGCCAACCAACCCTACTGGGACCTTCTTCACAGCGGGCGCGTCAACCTTTAATATCTTTCTACTGGAACTCTTCGGCAAGTCATCAACAGGCGGAGCGCACTGCAAAGAGGCACGCTACCCAGATTGTTTGCTGGCATCCTTGCTAGCTCTCTTCCCTTTCTTGCTTTACTTCGTGGGAGTGGTAGCTTTTGCGGCTTCTGCAGCGACTGCTTCTCGATACATCTTATCCACACATATGATTGCGTCCTTCCTGTCTGATGGAATGGAACGGATGCCCATTGGCCCTGGCATCTTTAGCATGTTGTAGGCAAAGTGGGATGCTGCCATGAATTTTGCCAGGGCTGGGTGACCAAGGATTCCATTATATAATAGGGGGAGGTTAACCACATCGAACACGATCTTATCAGTCCGGTAGTTTAACCCCCCCCCCCAAACGTTACCTCCAACGTGATGTTCCCCTTAGGACGACTCCTACCAGGGTTGATCCCTTGGAAAGTACCAGTAACCTTGAGCTCTTCATCCGCTATCTGCAGCTTGCTGATGACCTTGGGAGATATCAGATTCAACCCGGCCCCGCCGTCAACCAACATCTTTGTGACGTTGAGGTTGCGGATCATTGATGAAACCAACAATGGAAAACACCCTACCGCGGTGGTGCGGTCAGGGTGATCCTCTTCTTCAAAGATGATGCGTGTGCAGGACCACTTGAGTGGCTTCCGAGAATCTGTCGCTGGCTCCATGGCATTGACCTCATGCGCCCACTGTTTAAGCTGGCGGTGAGAGGAGTGCAAGGATGCACCTCCATCAATGCATAGGGCGTCAATGGCCTTCTGGAATTCCTGCTCGCTGGTTTCCTCTTCATCTCCTTCATCACTCTTGTCATTGCATTCCTTCTTCTCACGGCTTCTAGCAGGTTTCCCCGAATAATGAGGGGCCTTGCCGGGTGACTTCCTCTGCCACCTTGGCCCTTCCCGCTGGCACCATCTTGGTCTCTCTCTCTTTGTCACGCTTCTCGTACTCAGCCTTCTTCTTCTTGACGAGTTGCTCAACCTGATGACACCCTTGAAGATCAGGGCCCTTGGTCCATTGGATCTTGCAGTACGACCCGTTAGCCTTCCTAGCCTTCTCGGCAGCTGCAGCCTCCCAGCAATCAGTGCATGCAATAACTTCCTTGCCGCGAACCTTGGTCTTGGCCTTCTTGCCGGTACTAGGAGTGCTCGATCCTTCAACAACCAGCACTGCTTTGTCCTTGCACTTTCTTGTTGCGTTTCTTGTTCTTCTTCTTATGATTGGTGGCGTCGTCGTCGTCCTCTGAGTCAACGTCAACGCAACTTATTCGCCGGGGAGTCGCCTCCCCTCCTCTGTTCGGGCACACTTATCCGCCAAAGTGTATAGCTCATTCATAGTCTTAGGCGTCCGGACGTTCATCTTGGAACGTATCCTGCAGTTGCGTAATTGGACTGGAATGCAGCTATCACAACTACCGGGTGGATGTCTATAATGTTCATGTGCACCCTGTTGAACCTCTACATGTACTTCCGCAAACTATCTCCTTCCTTCTGTTGGAGATATGTAAGTCGCTGGGCCACCCTGGTTCTTGATGGCCGCCCGCGAAGGTGCCAGCAAATTCATGGCGCAGGTCAGCCCAGGTCGAGATGGAGTTCTCAGGCAGGTGCATCAGCCATGACCTCACGTTTGGCTTGAGTGCCAAAGTGAAGTAGTTGGCGAATACCTTCTCATATCTTCCTCTGGCGGCTTGAACAACGACGGTGTAGATGCTCAGGAACTCTGCCGGGTTCAATCTTCCATCATAATTTTCTGGTATCTCTGGCTTGATTGTACGGGCAGATGGCCGACGGACTTGCCACAGATCATGAGTGAAGGTGAGGCACCCAAACTTAAAAGGCAGGTATATGTCTCCACCGGGCATGGGCTCCTCAACGTCAGGGCCATTGCGCCTATGAAACTGGCGCCGGGTTTCACGGCGTCGTTCGATGGTGATGCATGTGTCTTCCCTCTGCCTGTCTTCCAGGACTCGTCACTGGTCTCGACGTGCCTGAGGGTCAGATGAAGCCATCGATACGTCATTGGTTCTTGGTTGGGTGGTTCTGGCCGCGGCCCTGCGCTGGCTACCATGGAGGGGATGACACCGTAGGGGTGCCCCCTTCAGGACGGCCTGTGGCTCGGTCCGTTGTCACCGCCTATGGAGGCCGTGGAAAGCCTCCCTGCTAAGATCCTCCTGCCTCAGCAAAACCAATCAGGCTCTGAATGGTGTCTCTCCACTCATCCATCTGGTCGGCCGCTGGTGGAAATCTCAACAGGAGTTCGGCCCGCGCCATGGCTTCCGAAGCGGTTCTCGGCATAGACAACGATGTAGATCATGATGTCGCCTGGATTCTCATGGTGCCGGTAGTGATGATGCCGTGCTCTCGTCACCGTAAGCCGGTCGTCAGGGTGGTGTGGCAACAAGGTGTATGCGCTTGGGGATTGGTGACCCCATTCGGCGCATTGTCTCGACAAGTTTGTTCTGGGGGTGGCACATGCCCTACAGCCGCACCCGCAGCAGGGGCAG
Organism: Triticum dicoccoides; assembly: GCF_002162155.2. Taxonomy (NCBI): domain Eukaryota; kingdom Viridiplantae; phylum Streptophyta; class Magnoliopsida; order Poales; family Poaceae; genus Triticum; species Triticum dicoccoides. Next base: position 152,691,446 of record NC_041387.1, on the reverse strand, counting down.
CAAGAGGGCTGTAGTTCGCCGTAGAGCGAGCGCCACCACTGCGGATGCGTCCTTCAGTGGGGTGGAGAGGGGGAGATGGAATAATCTCTCCACCCCCATCTTGTGGAGCATGGTCGCTGGGATTCTGTTGACATTGTCCTTCTTCGGTGCCTCCCGCTCCCGTTTCGGCCGGAGGGGGAATGGTGACAACGCCTCCTGCGCCGGCCATGTCTCCCACAGCGTCCACATTCCCGTGCATCCCCGTAGCCCCCACGGCCTCAGTGGCCGCATGCGAAGGGGCCTTCGAGGTGGACAGGATAGCCATAGCACCAGGCTTTTTCTTGGGCGCCATGGATGATGAAGCCGTTGATGAAGAAAATGATGATGAAGATGACGCGCTGCTTACACCCTCGGGTTCGTGCAAGATCTTACCCCTACCTGGCGTGCCAAAGATGTCGTGGTATAACACAGCCACCTATGGGACCATCGGCCCCTTGTGTGTCGGCAAGGGGGAAGAGCATATTACACAAAGAGCTGAGAGCGTAGAGCAGCACGGTAGTGATGACACGAGCAGTTTTTACCCAGGTTCAGGCCGCCACGATGCGTAAAACCCTACTCCTGCTTTGGTGAATTGATGAAAGGACTGTGTGGAGACGCAACGCTCTAGCCCGACAAGGTCACCTTGGGACGAGAGCAGCTATGCACGTATGAGCGTACAGGGGTCCGAATTCTTTCTAAGGTAGCCACAACCCTCCTTTCATAGGTCAAGGGTCACCACAATGGAAATTAGTCATTATGTATTGACTGGATAGCAAACAGTGCTATCATACCTAACTCTGCAGACAGGAAAAGGCACATTAAATTCACTGTTTAGTGTCACATCGTGGGTGTAGCCCAGCAAGCCTTGCCGTGCCATTCAGCCACCTCCTCGCCTGTCTGCGTGACACGTCTCCTGGACGGGTGTCATTTAGGGGTGATCTTCCTCGGCGATGTCTTCCACGTGCCAAATAACAGCCACCTACCCACTTGAGGGCTCGAAACTGCACTGATACGGGGCTTGTGTTGCTGTGAGGTGGACTGGTGGCTCCTTGGCTAGGTAATCCGCCCTCGGCGTCCCTGGTAAGCCTGCCTGGGGACTCTTGGGACTTGTATTTGGGGTAACCTCGACCCCGCCAGGCTCGCCTGCCCGACACGGGAGGTTTTTCCTTAGTGATATCTTGCTTTGGTTGGTCTTTGTCTTCTTCATCCGCCCTTTGATTTCTCAAAGAGCTATCTCTTCTACACGGCCTTGTCTTGGATGTTGCAACCTTGCTCTTGAGCCTGTGTATAGTTCTGGCAACACACGTCTGGGGTTTGTTGCACCGACATACACCATATGAAAATGCAATGAATATCACTCTGCCAAGTTAAAATTGTCTCGTCACAAGTGCCATTTCAACAAATTAGAAGTAGCACAAGCAAGAATGGGATATGTAACCTATATCACACTCCCACGTTAAATGTGTCTTATGGTAAGTGATTGTTGCAAGTTACACAACAGTAGTACTTTGATGTAAGAACATGGTGTGATAGACAGATATTGTATGTTCTAGAAACAGGAACACGTGTCTTATTCACAAGTATAATGTGTAAATTAAGGAGATGGAATTCAAGAAAATTAGAAGCAATACAAGCTAGACATTGATGACCCAGAAGTACTGAACCCACCGAGGAGCAGAAGGAAATGACAAGCGGTTTTCAGCAAGGTATTCTCTGCAAGCACTGAAACTATCGGTAACAAATAGTTTTGTGATAAGATAATTCGTAACGGGTAACAAGTAAGAAAAGTAACAAAGTTGCAGCAAGGTGGCCCAATCCTTTTTTTAGCAAAGGACAAGCCTGGACAAATTCTTATATAATGGAAAGCGCTCCTGAGGACACATGGGAATTACTGTCAAGTTAGTTTTCATCATGCTCATATGATTCGCGTTCGTTACTTCGATAATTTGATATGTGGGTGGACCGGTGCTTGGGTGTTGTCCTTACTTGGACAAGCCTCCCACTTCTGATTAACCCCTCTCGCAAGTATCCACAACTATGAAAGAAGAATTAAGATAAATCTAATCATAGCATGAAACGTATGGATCCAAATCAGCCCCTTAAGAAGCAACACATAAACTAGGGTTTAAGCTTCTGTCACTCTAGCAACCCATTATCTACTTATTACATCCCAGTGCCTTCCCCTAGGCCCAAATCATGGTGAAGTGTCATGTAGTCGATGTTCACATAACACTACTAGAGGAGAGACAACATACATATCATCAAAATATCGAACAAATACCAAATTCACATGATTACTTATAACAAGACTTCTCCCATGTCCTCAGGAACAAACGTAACTACTCACAAAGCATATTCATGTTCATAATCAATGGAGTATTAATTATCATTAAGGATCTGAACATATGATCTTCCACCGAATAAACCAACTAGCATCAACTACAAGGAGTAATCAACACTACTAGCAACCCACATGTACCAATTTGAGGTTTTGAGACAAAGATTAGATACAAGAGATGAACTTGGGTCTGATAGGAGATGGTGCTGGGGAAGTTGTTGATGGAGATTGACCCCCTCTTGATGAGAGGATCGTTGGTCATGATGGTGGCTTCGATTTCCCCCTCTGGGAGGGAAGTTTCCCCGGCAGAATAGCTCCGCCGGAGCCCTAGATTGCTTCTGCCTAGGTCCGCCTCGAGACGGTGGCACTTCGTCCCAAAAGCTTCCTCTTGATTTTTTCCAGGTCAAAACACATCATATAGCATAAGATGGTCACCGGAGGCCTGCAAGGGGGCCCACAAGGCAGGGGCGCGCCCAGGGGGGTAGGGCGCGCCCCCACCCTTGGGAATTCCTTGTGGGGCCCTGACGTCTCCAATGTATCTATAATTTTTGATTGTTCCATGCTATTATATTACCCGTTTTGGATGTTTATGGGGTTTACTTTACACTTCTATATCATTTTTGGGACTAACGTACTAACCGGAGGCCCAACCCGAATTGCTGTTTTTTTGCCTATTTCAGTGTTTCGAAGAAAAGGAATAGCAAACAGAGTCCAAATGGAATGAAACCTTTGGCAGCGATCTTTTTGGAACAAACGTGATCCAGAGGACTTGGAGTGTAAGTCAAGAAAGAAGCGAGGTGGCCACGAGGGTACCCGGAGCACCCCCTACAGGTGGGCACGCCCCCACCATCGTGGGCCCCTTGAGCGTCCACCGACCTACTTCTTCCTCCTATATATACCCACGTACCCTAAAAACATCATAAGCGACCACAAAAACCATTTTCACCGCCGTAACCTTCTGTATTCGTGAGATCCCATCTTGGAGCCTTCACCGGCGCTCCGCCGGAGGGGGAATCGATCATGGAGGGCCTCTACATCATCTCCAAGGCCCTTCCGATAGTTATTAGCTAGATGGCTTCTTCTCTCTCTTTGAATCTCAATACAAAGTTCTCCTTGATCTTCTTGGAGATCTATTCGATGTAACTCTTTTTGCGGTGTGTTTGTCGAGATCCGATGAATTGTGGGTTTATGATCAAGTTTATCTATGAGAAATATTTGAATCTCCTCTGAATTCTTTGCAAGTCTCTTCGAATTATCAGTTTGGTTTGGCCTACTAGAATGATCTTTCTTGCAATGGGAGAAGTGCTTAGCTTTGGGTTCAATCTTGCGGTGTCCTTTCCCAGTGACAGCAAGGGCAGCAAGGCACGTATTGTATTGTTTCCATCGAGGATAAGAAGATGGGGTTTATATCATATTGCATGAGTTTATCGCTCTGCATCATGTCATCTTTTTAATGCGTTACTCTGTTCTTTATGAACTTAATACTCTAGATGCATGCTAGATAGCGGTCGATGTGTGGAGTAATAGTAGTAGATGCAGGCAGGTGTCGGTCTACTTGTCACAGATGTGATGCCTATATACATGATCATGCCTAGATAATCTCATAATTATTCGCTTTTCTATCAATTGCTCGATAGTAATTTGTTCACCCATCGTAATACTTATGCTATCTTGAGAGAATCCACTAGTGAAACCTATGGCCCCCGGGTCTATCTCTTATCATATAAGCTTTCAATCTACTTTTATTTGCATCTTTACTTTTCCAATCTATATCATAAAAATACCAAAAATATATTTATCTTATCATATTATCTCTATCAGATCACACTTTCGCAAGTGGCCGAAGGGATTAATTGATAACCCCTTTATTGCGTTGGTTGCGAGTTCTTGTTTGTTTGTGTAGGTGCGTGGGACTTTTGAGGAGCCTCCTACTGGATTGATACCTTGGTTCTCAAAAACTGAGGGAAATACTTATGCTACTATTACTGCATCACCCTTTCCTCTTTAAGAAAAACCAACGCAAGCTCAAGACGTAGCAGGCCCCTCTAGTACGTTCTTCGCCCAATACTTTTACTAATTCCAAAATAATTCCCCGTAAAGTTTCAGGACTTTTGGAGTTGTGCAGAATAGGTCTCTCAGATTTGCTCCTTTTCCAGTCGAGAATTCCCGATGTCGGCATTCTCCCTCTTTATGCAAACGTTGTGAAATTAGAGAGAAAATGCATAAGTACTGTGCTATAATGTGTAATAACAGCCCATAATGCAATAAATATCAATATAAAACATGATGCACAATGGACATACCAGACATCATACATAACATGCAACCACATATAACAGTGCCAAGTTAGAGGGAGCACCTCTGATGGTAGACTAGGGGATACGTGCTCATCATCAACACAACTACGTTGAGTATCTATGCAGGTGTTGTCTTGCAAATATTCCTGGGGGTGGCGGAGTAGAATCAGTAGAGGCCCTCCATTTCAGTTGGTCGGAACAAGCACCATTATCCGCTGCCTTGCTAATTTCCTTCTGCTGTATTGACTTTGCATTGTTAAGTAAAACCGATAAGAAAATGCAATAAAATTCACTCTTCAGAACTCATTCATTCATGATACTGACAATGACTACTTTGATGTAAGGCAAACACATGATACGAGGATGGAATATGTACGAAAAATAGGACGGCATGGCATATTCACAACTATTTGTGTAAACCAAGCAGAAGTAATTTAATCAATTACAAGCAATACAAGCTAGACATTGTATGCAACATGCAAGACAAATATCACACTCCCAAGCTAGACAAAGCACCTGGGATGCGGGTTCGCTGGAAGACCGCCATCAGTCCCTGCCTTAATCTTTTTCCTTCCTCTTACTTAATTTATTGCCTTGTCAAGTCAAACCCACAAGAAAAATGAATAAAAATTTGCTATTTAGAACTCATTGATGCGGGATGTGTTGATGAGCACTACTTTAATGTAAGACGACCGCATGATAGGACGATTGAATGTGTAAGAAAAAGGACATCATTACACATTCATAGCTATGATGTGTAAACTAAGCAGAAGATATTTCAACAATTTAGAAGCAATGAAATATAGAAACCATATGGAAGATGCAACGAATATCACTCCACTAAGTTAAAACGGTCTCGTCATAAGTGCCATTTCAACAAATTAGAAGTAGTACCAGCTAGAAAAAATGCGAGATGTAACCTATATCACACTCCCATGTTAAACGTGTCTTATGATAAGTGATTATTGCAGGTTACACAACAACAGTACTCTGATGTAAGAACATGGTGTGATAGACAGATATTGTATGGTCTCGAAACAGGAACACGTGTCTTATCCACAAGTATAATGTGTAAAGAAAGTAGATGGAATTCAACAAAATTAGAAGCAATAGCAGCTAGACATCATACATAACATGCAACCACATATAACAGTGCAAAGTTAGAGGGAGAAACTGTGATGGCGGACTAGGGGAGATGAGCTCATCATCAACATAGCTACATTGAGTTTCTATGCATGTGTTGTCTTGCAAATCTTGTTGGGGTTGGCGGAGTAGAATCTATAGAGGCCCTCCATTTCAGTTGGCGGAAGGAGCGCCATTATCCGCTGGCTTTCTAATTTCCTTCCGCTTTATTGATTTTGCATTGTGAAGTAAAAATGACAAGAAAAAGTAATAAAATAACTCTTTAGAACTCATTCACGAATGATACTGACAATCACTACATTGATGTAAGGCGAACACATGATACAAGGATGGAATATGTACGAAAAACAGGACGACATGGCATATGATACTAAGAAGAAGTCATTTCAACAAAATTAGAAGCAATTCAAGCTAGACACCACATGAAGGATGCAACCCATATGACTCTGCCAAGTTAAAAGCGTCCCATCATAAATGGCATTTCAACAAATTAGGAGCAATGCATGCGATAAATCATATGAAAGATGCAAGCAATATCACACTACATATACTAAAGGTGTATCATCATAATTGATTGATGCGGGATACAAAAAAAATAGTAGTTTTATGTAAGGACATACTTAATAGACAGATGTACTATGTACCAAAAACAGGAAGGCAAGTCACATTAACAGGTATAATGTATAAACTAAGCAGAATGGCACATTCAATTTAACCAGATTGGAAGAATTACAATCTAGACACCATATCCACCATGCAACAACATATCACGCTGCCAAGTTAGAACAAGCACTTGCGACGGTGGTGTAGGGGAAATGTGGTCATCAACTACAGAGCTACATTGACTTCTTCATCTAGCCTTGCCGTTTCTCGAGAATCTTGTGGGGAGGTTAACACTGCATTCTTTAAAGGAGGATCATTTCTCATAGTAATCCACGTGCCTGACTGTCTCATCATAAGTGATTGATGAGGGATACACAAGAACATTAGTTTTGTTAGGACCGAGGTTATATTGACCAAAGGAGGGTGAATCGGAGATTCAAAATTTCTTTCGAAAGTTTTGAAACTTATCCCAATCACATCAGCGGAATAGAGTATCGAAGGAATAAAACTGAATCAATCTGTTTCATCAGAAGCATATTCCTTGATGAAGGATGTAATGACGGTACGTGCACGAGAAATGATAGGTTTAACTACGACGAGGGTAGTGCAACATGCAAACAGATGTAGTAGAACAAGACACAACATGGTGCATACAAAGATCACGAGTAAATACAAGGAATAAGATGGTGATGAATAATACAGGAGATGTGAATGAAACGGAATGAGCATAGATACACAAGTTGGCAACAACAGAACGAAATGATCAAATAAACTACAGGCACAGAGCACGAATATAAACTATTGAAGGAAATGCAGGTAGAGTAGATTGAACGAGTGGTTCTCTATGGAGACAGAGAGATTTGGTAGACCAGTTCATGCTTCTGCCAAAGTATGTTTGGTTGGAGGGGCTGTGACGTAACACGGAAGATAAACTCTCTTCACCCTATTCTCCTTCAACACATAGTTGGTTAGACTCAGGTTGATTTCAATCGTGGTAGATCCTTGCCGGCGATCTCCAAACCTTCGGTCAACCTTCGCGAACCACAATCACTCTTGGTTGCTGAAGATCAGGCTAGGTGAAGACAACAACTGTTCAACACTCGAGCCGAAACCTATCCTCTAGAGAGTGCGTAGCTCTCAAGAGTAATAGGTACAAGAACTATCACTCAGAACTACTATGATGCTAAACCACTGTCTAAGTTTGGGCTCTTGGTTTTTCTCCTGGTGGATGTTAAACTCAAATCACTCAGAGAGGGGTTGCTCAAATCAATCTTCTAAGAAATCTCAAGAGAGCAGCCAACGAACAATGTTGGAGCGGGGTAGCTATTTATAGGCGCAGCCTTCCCAGATGGGAAAAGACCAAATTGGACATCGGGATCAACCAATGGCTGAATGACATGAGTGGATTTGAGCACAACGGTAACATTACTTGCAGAGCAAGTAATGCTAACTCCTCTCCAAGGCAAATTTCTCAGAGTGAAGAAGATTACAGTCTCTTGCTGGCAAGTATTTGCATAGAGCACAAAGAGATTTCTCTCAAAACTTTCATAGGGTTTGGCTAAGCATCATAGCGGATCTATTTATCGAGAAACTATACCCCTCTTAATAGTACGGAGGTCCTATGTTGGTGCAATAAACCCTGGGTCCGTTGCCGAGACTATGCACAGGCCTAAGGAAAAGTTTGCAGCACCCAAGATCGGATCAAGCACGAAGGGATCAACTCTTTTGAAGAATCAGAGAGCTGGTCAAGAAGATCTGGTCAAGCAAGAGAAGCTAGATATCACTAAGGGAAAAACCTCCCTTATTGGGTAGGCGAGCCTGGCGAGGCTGAGTTCACCCCGGAAGTAAGCCTCCAGATCATCTCGGCAGGCCTGCCGAGACTTGCGGAGGCAAACCAGTCCACTGCACCACCTCACAACGACGCAAATCATCGATTGGTGTGGTGTCAAGCTCCTAAGTGACGAAGTGTCTGCTTCCAGCCACATGGCAGCCACTTCCTACATAAAACACCTCCATATGACACCCGTCCTGAGATGTGTCAAGCAAGCAGGTGCAAAGTTGGAAAAATAGTTGCCAGGCACGCTGTGATATGACACTAAGCGGCAAATTTAATGCGCTCAGTCCGCCTGTAGAGTTACGTATGATAGCACTATTTGCTATCTAATCAGTATATAAAGACTGATTTGCCACTATGGTGACCTCTTGATCTATAAAAGGAGGCCCATGGTAATCGTAGAAAGGATTCGGACCCTCGCACATTCATACGCGTGTAGCTATTCTCACACTGAGGCAACCCTATCAGGCAAGAGTGGCGCTTTCTCCACCATTATCCACCATCAATACACCAAAGAAAGAATAGGGTTTTACGCCTCGCGGCGGCCCAAACCTAGGTAAAAACTGCCCGAGTGATCTCTGTCGTGCTGTGGTACGCTTCTTTGCTCTTTGTGCTACGTGCCCATCCCCCCGATGAACCAAAAGGGGCTCATGGTCCCATAGGTGGTCGTGGTTTCCCACCACATCTTTGGTGCGGCAGGTAGGGGGATCACTTGCACGAACACAGAGAGCGTAAGCAGCAGGTCATCTTCATCGCCACTTTCATTGTGGATGACTCCATCAACTATGGCACCCAAGAAGAAGATCAGAGACGCAGCTCACGCGTCCACCTCAAAGGCCCCGCCACCCGCGACCGCCAACGTCGTGGGGACCACGGGGACACATGAAGATGTGGACGCTGCGGGGGACGTGGTCGACGTAGGCGACGTTGTTACCGCCTCCCCATTGCCAGAGCAGGAGTGAAATGCACCGGGGAAGGACATCATCAGCAACATCCCAGTGGGCATGCTCCACGAGGTAAGGATGGAGACATTATTCCGTCTGCACCCATCTACCCAACCAAAGGGCACATCCGCAGCTGTGGTGCTCATTTTGGGGCGAATCGCAACTCTCCGGCCACTCCCGCTATGGGCGCGACCGCAGGGCATTCGCCACCCCTGGAGCAGGTTGACCTAGCTACTGTGCCTAATGGAGACGCCGGCCCTCAAGCGCCCCCACCTCGTCACCACGCCATCCAAGCGGTTGGTTCGCAAAAACGAGGGCATGACGCAGTCGCTGCCGGCACCATCAGGAGCCGAGCGATGCTACGATCTATATTGTCATCAGCTATGCCAAGCACCAGTGAGCAGGAATTCCAGAAGGCCACTAACGCCCTGTGCATTGATGGGGGTGCAACTTTGCACTCCTCTCATCGCCAACTTAAACAATGGGAGCATGAAGTTAATGATGTGGAGCCAGCGATAGATTCTCGGAAGCCGCTCAAATGGTCACGCACGCCCATCATCTTTGACTAAGAGGACCACCCTGACCACACCATCGCGGTAGGGTGATTGTCGTTGTTGGTCTCATCAACAATCCGCAACCTCAGTGTCCCAAAGATGTTGGTTGACGGCGGGGCCGGGTTGAATCTGATTTCCCAAAAGGTCACCAGCAAACTTCAAATAGCAGAGGAAGAGCTCAAGGTCATGGGCACATTTCAAGGAAATCATCCGCGACAAGAGTCGTCCTAAGAGAAAGATCATGTTTCTAGTGACATTCGGGGGAGAGTTGAATTACTGGACTGAGAAGGTAGTGTTTGATGTGGTCGACCCTCTCCCTGCCGTACAACAGAATCATTGGAAGCCCAGCTCTGGCCAAATTCATTGTGGCATCCCACTATGCCTACAACACCTTGAAGGACACAATTATTTGCGTGGATAAGATGTAGCAGGATGTAGTCAGGGAATCCAGGAAGAAGGCTAGAAAGGGAAAGAAGAAGGCTAGCAGGGATGCCAGCAAGGAATCCAGGAAGCATACCTCTTCGGAGTATGTTGTGCCTATTGATGACTTGCTAGAGAGTTCCAGTAGCAAGAGGTCCAAGGCTGGTGCACCTCATGTGAAAAAGGTCCCGACAGGGCTGCCTGGCGTTGATGGTACTTTCACTATCAGTGCCACCCTCGATGACTAATAGGAAAGCACACTCGTTGCCTTCTTGTGGGCGAATATCGATGTGTTTGCCTGGCAACCATTTAATATCCCCAGTTTTCCCTGGGAGCTAATCGAGCATCACCTTGTTGTCTACCCACCTGCTCGAACCGTCAAGCAGAAGGTCCAAAAGCAAGCCTTGGAGCTGCAGCAGTTCATTGCCGAGGAAATCAAGAAACTTGAGGCGACTGGTTTGGTCTTAGGAGTACTACATCCAACATGGTTAGCAAACCCAGTGGTCTTGAGCAAGCCTAATTGGAAATGGAGGCTTTTGTCGGATGTTGGGTTCCGGCAGACCCTTAAGGTTCGAACTCTGGGGTGCGCGCGAAGATCTTCCCCCTACCACTTCACGTGCGATCGCCTCACGAGAATCTAAGCTAAAACGATGAACAACACGAGGGACACAAGATTTATACTGGTTCGGGCCACCGTTGTTGTAACACCCACGATGCGGCTATATCTCCCACGTGTCGAAGCACGACTTAGAGGCATAACCGCATGGTGGTTTTGTCGCAAGAAGGGTCATCTTCACACAATCCCATGTAATGAACAAGAGTGGGATAAAGAGAGAGTTGGCTTACAATCGCCACTTCACACAATACATAATTAAGATCATACATCATTCAAAATACACTCATAGACCGGCTACGGTCAAATTCAAATGAAAAGAAGAGAACCCCAAATGCTAGATCCCCGATCGTCCCGACTGGGCTCCGCTACTGATCATCTGGAAACGATACATAGTAACGACCAAGGTCCTCATCAAACTCCCGCTTTAGCTCAGTTGCGCCATCTGCGCTGGTATCCTGGGCACCTGCATCTGTTTTCGTAGAATCTGTGAGCCACGGGAACTCAGCAATCTCACACCCGCGAGATCAAGACTATTTAAGCTCATAGGTAGGAAAAGGGGGTAATATGTCTAACATACACAAGTGAGAGCGAGAAGAGAAGCAACGCAACGGTCGAGAAGCTAGAAGCGATCAAGAAGTGATCCTGAAACTACTTACGTCAAACGTAACTCAAACCGTGTTCACTTCCCGGACTCCGCCGAGAAGAGACCATCACAGTTACACACGTTGTTGATGCATTTTAATGAAGTCAAGTGTCAAGTTATCTACAACCGTACATTAACAAATTCCCATCTACCTCATAACCGCGGGCACGACTTTCGAAAGATAATATACCCTGCAGGGGTGTTTCAACTTAGCCCATCACAAGCTCTCACGGTCAACGAAGGATATACCTTCTCCCGGGAAGACCCGATCAGCCTCGGAATCCCAGTTCGCAAAACATTTCGACAATGGTAAAACAAGACCAGCAAGACCGCCCGATGTGCCGACAAATCCCGATAGGAGCAGCACATATCTCGTTCTCAGGGCACACCGGATGAACACTACGTACAACTAGAACCAGCCCTCAAGTTTCCCCAAGGTGGCGCTGCAAGTGGCTCTAGTTCGGACCAACACTCGAAGGAGCACTGGCCCCGGGGGGGGGGGTTAAAATAAAGATGACCCTTGGGCTCGCGAAAACCCAAGGGAAAAAGGCTTAGGTGGAAAATGGTAAAACCAAGGTTGGGCCTTGCTGGAGGAGTTTTATTCAAAGCGAACTGTCAAGGGGGTCCCATAAATCACCCGACCGTGTAAGGAACACAAAATCAAGGAACATAACACCGGTATGACAGAAACTAGGGCGGCAAGAGTGGAACAAGTCACCAGGCATAAGGCCGAGCCTTCCACCCTTTATCAAGTATATAAGGTGCATTAATTAAACAGGAGATATTGTGATATCCCAAAATATCCATGTTCCGACCAGGAACAAACTTCATCTTCACCTGCAACTAACAACGCCATAAGAGGGGCTGAGCAAAAGCGGTGACGTAGCCAAACAACGGTTTGCTAGGACAGGATAGTTAGAGGTTTGACATGGCAATAGGGAGGCATGATAAACAATGGCAGGTAGAGCTAACATAGCGATAGAGCGAGTACTAGCAAGCAAAGATAGAAGTGATGTCGAAGGTATGGTCATCTTGCCTGCAAGGTTCTCAGAGTTGTCGAAGGCTTGATCCTCGTTAGCGTACTCAACAGGTTCCTCGTTCACGTACTCGTCTCCCGGCTCTACCCAAAGCAAGAACACAAGCAAAGGAACCACAATAAATCACGGTGCAATGCACAAGCAACATGATGCAATACATGTCATGATATGCGAGATGTGATATGCAATGCGTATGCGTGCTCCGGGAGGAAAAAGGATGAACAAGGCATCAACTTGGCAAACCAAGTATGCCTCTGGAAACATGAGATGATTTCGGTTGAAATCGATATAAGGATCACCGGAAACGGATGCACGGTTTGCAAATGGCAAGCAAAACAAGAATGGCACAAAGCTGCGATTAACAGCACGATGCTACTTAGCATGCAACAAGAAACTATACTACAGCACCCCAACATAAAAACAAAGCATATGGCAGTGATCTACAGGAGATTTTTAACAAAAGAGGAACACTGAGCTATGGCTAAATCACATCATAACAGGTTCAAACAAGCATGGCAAAAGAGCAAAAAATATCAGGTTGGACATGGCATAAACAGCATCACAAAGCAATGTTCAGAGCAAGTTATCAACATGCTACAGGAACTTATAATAGCAAAACAAGGCATGGCATGAATCTACTCAAAGCATAGATCAAAAGTCCCTTACTGACCACAAGCCAAAAAGGACCAGAGAATATGATGGCACCCATGTAAACATAGCAATTTTCGTTAACAGATTCAGCAAACAAAGCATGGCATTGACAGAATTACGACGACACCTTCGTGAGCTCGATGCACTCACTACAGAGCATTTCATGATAAACTAAGCATACATCCATCAAGAAGACATGAAATAGAAGCTATACATGGCAAGAACAACATCATAGCATACACGGATCAACTACAACAACCTTGGCAAAATTGAATAACATGTAAACAATCTGCCAGGAAACATTTTGAAGCAAAAGTAGAGCACGAAAATGACATACTAGATTACTCTATAATTGCAACGGGAGCCATCTAGGCGACGCGGGCGGCGAGAGCAGCCCGACGCTCAGCACGAGCCCGGTGAGCGTCTGCCATGGACACGGCGGAAGATCGACGCGAAACGATGGAAGAAAGATTCCGGCGCACCCCTACCTAGCGTGCCAAATGTCGGATGTTTGGTTCCGGTAGACCCTTAAGGTTCGAACTTTGGGGTGCGCATGAAGATCTTCCCCCTACCACTTCATGTTTGATCGCCTCACGAGAATCTAAGCTAAAACGATGAACAACACGAAGGACACAAGATTTATACTGGATCGGGCCACCGTTGTGGTGTAATACCCTACTCCAGTGTGTGGTGTGGTGGATTGCCTCAGGGGCTGATGATGGACAGTACAATGGATCAATAGCCTCGCGAGAGGTATTCTTGAGCTGGTGCGATGAACTGCTTGGGTGAGTTTGATCGCCTCTCGGTCTAATGAGCACTCGATCCGATTGTCCCCTACTCTATGGTTGCTAGTCCTATTTATAGAGGCCCTGGTCCTCTCCCAAATATTGAGCGGGAAGGGCGCCAACAACGGCCATTTTAAAGGGGAACATCTAGTACAAGTTATCCTGACTAAAGTTGGTCTTCGGCTGCCAAAGGCACTTGTGATGACGCCGTCTTGGGCTCCACGGTGACCTCCGTCTTGCCGTTCTGCTAGTCTTGGTCTTGTTGCACTGAAATGGCAAGCTTTGCCTGATGCCTCGGTACTTCACGCCCGTGCTTGCCCCATTTGCACCAACGAGGAAACAAGGACACTGCGCAGGCCGGCGCCTGCCTGGCGCCAGCCTGGTCTCGATCGTCATGGCTTGCGTCATGAGCACCTAGCGAGGTACCCTGCCTTGATCTCTCCACCTCCTCGCGAGCCTGCCTAGCGAGGCCACTCCTGAGGAGGTCTTGTGTTGTTCGCCCCGCGAGGCTTGGCCCCTCGCGAGGGTCTTGAGTCTTGCGCTGATGAAGATGGGTCGTACTGGGCCACCACCTGAGCCACGCCGCAGACCGCAGCCAGGCAAGTCTGGGGACCCCCAATCCCAAAACACCGACAGCTTTGCATAGATTTCACGGATCTGAACAAGGCATGCCCGAAGGACCCATTCCCCTTGCCGCGCATCGACCAGATTGTGGATTACACTTTCGGGTGTGATTTGCCCTCCTTTCTGGATGCATACTCTGGATACCATCAAATCTTTATGTCCAAGGAAGACGAAAAGAAGACCTCATTCATCACCCCATGTGGCACATACTGCCTCGTGCGAATGCCTCTCAGGTTGAAGAGCATCGGATCTACTTTTGCAAGGGAAGTCCAGATTGGTTTTCAATCACAGTTGCACAGGAACATTGATGCTTATATGGATGATATTATGGTCAAGACCAATGACAGATCAACCCTCATCCAAGACTTAGAAGAGATGTTTGCTCGCAAGATCAACTTGAAGCTGGACCCGGAGAAGTGTGTGTTTGGCGTTCCCTCCGGAAAGCTACTTGGCTTCTTTGTGTCCCATTGGAGGATAGAGGCCAACCCCGATAAGATCAAGGCTATAGGGCAGATTCAGGCACCTAAGACAGTTAAGGATGTGAGGCATTTGACAGGGTGCGTTGCCGCACTTAGCAGGTACATCTCTAAGTCTGCCGAGCATGCCTTGTCGTTCTTCAAAATTTTGAAGAAGGGAGGACCCATGAAGTGTAATCTAGAAGCAGACGAAACACTGCAAGATTTAAAGACCTACTTGTCCTTTGTGCCCACTTTGGTTGCTCCCAAACCACAAGAGCCGTTGCTGCTATACCTGGCGGCAACTAATCAAGTGGTTAGTGCAGCACTAGTGGCGCAGCGGGAAGTGGAGGAAGCAGTAACCTCAGCCAGTGTCCCTTCCAGGAGAGAGAGTGAGCACAACCCGACAAGGCCAGACGTGGATCAAGATAGAGAAGAGCACCGTAGCGGAGGCAACCCCAAGGACGCGGCAAGGAAGAAAGTGGTGTAGCGCCTAGTATACTTCGTCAGATCCATATTAGAGGGGGCTAGATCGAGGTATTCTGGCGTGCAAAAATTGATTGCTGGCCTGGTCATGGCCTCAAGAAAACTACGCCACTATTTCCAAGCCCGCTAGATCACAGTTGTCACCCGCTTCCCTTTGCAAAGGACCCTAAGAAACCCTGAGGCTATCAGCAGAATAGTGGAGTGGGCATTGGAGTTATCCAGCTTTTTCTTCAAGTTCGAAAGCACATCCACAATTCAGAGCAGAGCACTGGCAGAGTTATTGCAGAATGGACGCCAACCCCTGATGAAGAGGTACTAGAGACAGTTATTCTCGGTAAAGAAGCACCCTAAGAATGGATCATGTATTTCCATGGTGCCTTCTCCCTACAAGGCGCAAGGGCTGGCATGCTTCTTATTTCTCCCACTAAAGAACACCTGAAGTATGTCGTCCAAATGCATTTTCCCCGGGAGGAGGTGACAAAAATACTGCATAGTATGAAGGGCTCCTTGTCGGGCTCAGGATTGCCACAGAATTGGGGATCAAGAAGTTGATCATTCGACAAGATTCACAACTTGTGGTGAGACGAGTCAACAAGGATTATGCTACATCTTGAGCTTGCGTTGGTTTTTCCCTTGAAATGGAAATGGTGATGTAGGAAAGTAGAGTAAGTATTCCCTCAGTTTGAGAACCAAGGTATCAATCCAGTAGGAGACAACGCACAAGTCACTGAATACCTGCACAAATAATCAAACAAACTTGCACCCAATGCGATAAAGGGGTTGTCAATCCCTTCATGGTTACTTGCAAAAGTGAGATCTGATAGAGATAGATAAACGGTAAAGTAAATATTTTTGGTATTTTTGGTTTATATATCGGAAAGTAAAAGATTGCAACATAGTAGACCGGAAACTAATATGATGGAAAAGAGAACTTATATGATGGAAAAGAGAACTTATATGATGGAAAAGAGACCCGACGGACATAGGTTTCACTAGTGGCTTCTCTCAAGATAGCAAATAATATGGTGGATGAACAAATTACTACCGAGCAATTGATAGAAGAGCGCATAATTATGACAATATCTAAGGCAATGATCATGAACATAGGCATCACGTCCGGGTCAAGTAGACCGAAATGATTCAGCATCTACTACTATTACTCCACACATCGACTGCTATCCAGCATGCATCTAGAGTATTAAGTTCATAAAGAACGGAGTAACACATTAAGTAAGATGACATGATGTAGAGGAATTAACTCAAGCAATATGATGAAAACCCCACCTTTTTATCCTCAATGGCAACAATACAATACGTGCCTTGCTGCCCCTACTGTCACTGGGAAAGGACACCGCAAGATTGAGCCCAAAGCTAAGCACTTCTCCAATTGCAAGAAAAACCAATCTAGTAGGCCAAACTAAACAGACAATTCGAAGAACTTGCAAACATATCAAATCATGCATATAGGAATTCAGAGAAGATTCATAGATAATCTGATCATAAATCCACAATTCATTGGATCTCGGCAAACACACCGCAAAAGAGTATTACATCGAATAGATCTTCGAGAACATCGAGGAGAGCATGGTATTGAGAATCAAAGAGAGAGAAGAAGCCATCTAGCTACTAGCTATAGACCTATTGGTCTGGGGTAAACTACGCACGCTTCATCAGAAAGGCAATGGTGTTGATTTAGAAGCCCTTGTCGGATTCTCGGCTCCGTAGACCCAAGAAAGGTTCAAACTTAGGGGCGCGTGCGAAGAACTCAACCTCTCAAGCCTCCCGGTCCGCTGCTCTCATGAGCTAGCTCGACGAACACGACGGAGAAAGACACAATAGTTTACCCAGGTTCGGGCCACCTTGCGGTGTAATACCCTACTCCTGCTTTGTGGTGGATTAGCCTCGGGAGGGGCTGAGGATGAACTAGTTCAAGTGGAAGAATAGCCTCAGGAGGCGTGTTCTTGTGATGGGATCTTGGGGGTTCGATGAGCTGATCACCTGGTGAGTCGCTCTAGGGGAACAAGAAGTACATCAAATCCTGACGAAAGGTGGTCTTTGCCTACAAAGCCTTCGAGAGTGACGTCGTGGTGGGTTCAGCAATGACATCCATCATGTCGTTCTGGCGGTCTTCCTCTCGTTGCAAGAAAATGGCAACCTTTGGCTGGTTCATTGGGACACCACACCTGCGTCGGCCTCATTTGCACCAAAGAGGAAACCTGCTCCTCTGTGCCCACTGGTGTGCGCCTGGCCTGGGTCGTCATGGCTGATGTCATCCCAGCGTCATAAGGCTGGGCCTTGCATATAAATCTCCACTTCACTCAGGAGGCATCCTAAGGAGGCCGCTCCCTTGGGAGGTCTTGGGGTCGCCCACCTCGCGAGGCTTGGACCCTCACGAGGGTCTTGTCTTGCCGTAGTCGAAGCTGGGTTGTTCCAGGCCATCGATGAAGCCACGTCGTGGGCCGCAGGCAAGCAGGTCTGGGTACGCTGGTTCCCATAACGCCGATAGAAGCCCCCGGGCCCAAGGCGTGCTCGCACTTGGCTTCGAGGCAAAGCCAAAGGACAAGTGCGAAACGCCGCAGGCCCCAATCACCTACGGACCAAGCCGACACATAGCGCTTGACGGGACGTGGGCATCTTGACTTCTCCACGTCGCCTCGTCAACCATTCGACTTGACAACTGCATGCTGCATGCAGAGAGAATCATCATTACTGGGGATCATAGGAGGCCGACGATTTACCTTCTCTGGGCTATAAATGCGGAAGCGGGCGGATCCCCATCTCATCTTTGTCTTCTTGCTCCTCGCTCATCCTTCCCCTTGCTCCTTCGTCTTGCCAGAGAATCTATGGCGCTGACCAGGAGGTTCTCCGCAGCGGAGTAGGGGAAAGCCCCTCAGATGGAACCCGAGCTGCTCCCACCGAAGAAGAGGCCGGACCACTCCCGGGGCAATGATGACGATGCCGTGGTGACACGATCTTGGCACGAACTGCCTCCGCCGGGCTTCCCGAATCCCTTGTTCGCCCGCGCGTAGGGCCCTGCGAAAGATGACTGGAATCGCGAGGAGGGGAGCCATGGAGGAAGGCGAGCAGCAACAGCAAGGCTGCCCCCTTTGCAGACCCACGCCGAAGGCTCTCTCGGGAGTTCATGGTGTGGGCGACAACACCACCGCACACATGTATTCGCCTCCCGAGGCCCTTCACGGGGGAGATACCGCCAAGAGGACCCATCGAGATGTTGCTGCAACACGACAGGTACTACGGCCAGGCCGCAGAAGTGGAAGTTGAGGTCATGGACGCCGGCGACGCCTTCATGACCCGTGGGTGTGGCGCGATTGCCCACGCGTTCCGCCTGGAGGGGGCCCATGCGATCTACTTCATGTACGACGGGGCGTGGACGCTCTTATTCAGGATCTTCAACAAGGAAGGCTGATACTTGGGGTGTTGCCCTGATGGAGGAGGTTGCGGCGACAAGGCCAGCAATGGTGAACTTGCCCTTGGCCTTGCCAGCGACTTTTCCGGCAGCGGTAGCGCCTCTTTGGAGAGCAATAGCGCTTCTTCCGAGCATGATTCGAGCGACGATGTTAGATACGAGCTGCCATGCTCGCGCATCGGGTATGGCGTCAGCCCGGCGTCGCCGGTGAAGCTGTTGGGGCCGCGCTCTCCTTAGAACTCCCTCTTTTGTTTCGTCCCTGCAGCATGTCATAACAAACCCCATGGGGGCATGTAAAAAACATGCAATGCATTTTCTTAGTAACTGTCGTCCTCCAACCAATGTTACGCTTGTGTCTCTCGCTAAGGCACGGTCCCCCTTTCATTCTCGCGGTAGCTTAGCACTCTACGTCTGCAGGACCTAGTCCCCAGGCAGGCTTTAGCCATCGCTGGTATGCCAGATCGCGATGTCGTGGTCAAGGCCAGGAGGTGGGCGGTCCAAGGTC
Source organism: Triticum dicoccoides (assembly GCF_002162155.2). Classification (NCBI taxonomy): domain Eukaryota; kingdom Viridiplantae; phylum Streptophyta; class Magnoliopsida; order Poales; family Poaceae; genus Triticum; species Triticum dicoccoides. The sequence goes on along the minus strand of NC_041387.1, from coordinate 152,672,066 downwards.
CGGTGAGAGCCCCTGAGGCGCGATGCTCAGGAGGTCCCCGTTGACGCGCAAGCAGCTCCCAAAGGAATGAAAGGGAAACATCCTTGCCCCAGCTAGGTCACGGGGGGCATGGTGTCAATTGTGAGATTAACACTATGCACACGTTCAAGGACTTATCTTTTGATCCACGTTTGTCTTCACATTGAAGTGGCAACATGGCCGCGTTTCCACGGCCGCGACAATCCTTAAGCAAGGCTCACATCGTCCCCTTCCCCTCCCCTCATATGGGTGATCTACGTCCTCAGGTCCTGGCTCCCGAACGTGGCTCAGCCGCCGCTGGTATGCTAGGTCGTGATGCCGTGGACAAGGCCAGGGGGTGAGTGCTCGGGGGCCAGTAGGGGCCCCTAAGGCGCGATGCTCAGAGACTCCCCCTTTAACGCACAAGCGAGTTGGGTGGAGGAAGGAGACGGTTGGCCTCACGCAGGCGCCTCGGAGGGATCATGACCCGCCGCACCGGGTCCTGAGATTCCTGAAGGTTAGCTGGAGGAAGGAAGCATGGTATATAACAATGCTTGCTGACCTGTCGGCGATCCTTCCGCGAGAAGGCGAAGGCACTGAGGACCTGGTGAGGTGGCGTGTGCAGAGCTGGCCACGAGCCAGAGTTTGGTCCCTCAAGTTTTTCAGCGCTGTTGGGACGGACCCGTGCACAGGTGCGGTGCCGACAGCCCTTACGTCCTGATGGACTCAAGGCGGGTTAACAACGCGCGGGGGTCGCGTGGGGCGGCCTCACGAATAACAGGGCAATGGATATGATGCCGATAATAGCATGAAGCAGCTCATTAAAATGGCGAAATCTGTCGTGATAGATGCGCAAACGATACATGTTGTGGGGCAGACCCAGAAAGCTTGAGGATAATGCAGCTGGAGGGGCGCCCTCAGCTGAACAAACTAAAAAGTCACCTGGCACCGTTGGGGTAGAAGTGTTGAAGTAGCTAGAGATGTGCGCCGCAGAAGTTGCTCCTCAGGGGGCTCCGGAGGCTCTGGCTCTTCCTCCGTCAGGACTGTCTGGCTCCTGGCTTCATGAGACGCCATGACACCATGCATGCATCGCGGGAGAGAGGCTACTGCGCCCGGCAGGCCAAAAGGCATGCGGGGTAGCTGTGGGGGCAGCCTCCACACTAGCCGATGCTGGACGGCGAGAAGAGCTCCTGAGAAGCAGGTCTGTTAAGGCTCGGGATGTTGATGCAGACGCGCAGCTCGCCACTCGTGTCCTGAGCAGCAGTTGCGTTGAGTGGTGACGGCCGTCGCTCGCCTGGCATGGCTCGTGCCTCTTGAAGATCCTCGATCGCTCTGGTGATGAACTTCTATGCGCTTGGTGCCTCGCGCCCTACGCCTTGCTCCTGGAAGTGCACGTTGAAGCACGCCTCCACATGGTGCCCGAACGCCTCCCTCATGACATTGGCTAGGTCAGAGGCCTTCCAGAGAAGAGCCCCCTAGCCCAACCTGAGGGGGGTGCCTTGCGCGCCTTCCTATACGAGAGGAAAAGGCGTCCCAACATAGGGCGAGGGGCCTGAGTCACGACAATCTGGCTTGACAGCTTCCTAAGTGCCCTTGAGGAGGAGCTACTTCTTCTTCTTGGGGGCAACCTCGGGGGGAAGGACGACGCCTTGTCCATCTGAGTCCTCGACCGCTGCAGCCTGGTAGGCATGCTTGAGGGAGCACACCGCGTCTTTCTCATTGTAGGCGATCGTGAGGATGCCGCCGCTCCCTGGCATCTTGAGGGCATTGTAGTCGTGGTGCGTTCCCGCCATGAACTTAGCGAGAGCTGGGTACCCGACGATAGCATTGTACGGCAGGCGAATGTCATCGACATCAAATTCAATGAGCTCTGTGTGGTAGTTGTCATGCTTGTCGAAGGTGACGGGGAGGCGAATCTACCCGATGGGGTGCGTGGAGCCATCAGTCACCCCTGAGAATGGCTTGGTGGGCTGAAGCTGGTCGTATGGCACCTGGAGCCTGTCAAATGTCTCGACGGAGAGGACATTGAGCCTAGCACAGCCATCAACGAGTGTCTTGGTGACGAGAACGTTGCTGATGGTAGGTGACCAGAGCATGGGGAGCGCGCCTGAGGTGGCCGCCCACTTGAGCTGGTCCGATGAATCGAAGGTGATGGCGCACTTGGACCACGTGAGCGGACGCGACGCCTCGAGCTTGGGGAGGGCCGCGTTCACCTCAGGAGCGAACTGCTTGAAGATGCGATGGGAGGCTGGGGCCTGAGCACCCCCTAGGATGCAAGCGATAGCACGAGGCTCTTGGAACCCCCCAGCCCCATCATCTTCATGGTGGTTGTCGTTCCTTCTTGGTGGCGGCGGCATTGGAGGGAGGCCGGCGTTACCCTAAGGATGGTGCTCGCGAGGCTGATAATGCCATGGGCCGTCACGAGGTTGGTCCTGCCAGCGGTCTTCATGAGGCTGATCGCGGCAACCCTGACGGAAGCCACGATCATCCCAATGGCCTCCGCCGCAGCTTCCTCCACGGCCGTAGCCACGGTCGTTATGCTCGGGGCATCGACCGAAGCGTCCGTCACGGATAGCCCTGAGCTCTTGGCAGTCATCGGTGTTGTGGTTTTGCACGTTGTGGAAGACGCAGAACGGGCAGTTGCCCTTGGAGGACTCGCGCTGATCATAGTTGTGCTTCATGTCAGGCTCGACTGCGAGCACAGCCGGACCCTTGTGCTTCACATCCTTTGCGTCGCCCTTCTTGTCTTCACGGTCGGCTTAAGGGAGCTCGAGGAGCGAGAGGCAACCTTCTTCTGCCCTCGTGCACCGGGTCACCATGTTGAACATATCCAGAGTCCAGCACAGGTCCTCATGTATAGCGAGCTCCTCTTTCATCTTGACATCCGGACGCCATTAGTGAATGCTGAAATGATGGCCTCGTCCGACACCTTGGGGATCTTGAGGCGAACGATGGTGAAACGCTGGATGTACTTATGCAATGTCTTTCCTGGTTCTTGCTTGACGCCTCAGAGGTCACCAGCTGCAGGAGCACGGTTGCAGGTGCGTTGAAAGTTGGTGATGAAGTGCTCGCGCAGCTCGTCCTAGGAGGAGATTGACCAGAACGGGTGGTTCAGGTGCCACGAGCGTGCGCCATCCTTGAGTGCCATGGGGAACCAGTTCGCCATGACCTTCTCATCACCACTTGCCGCCTCGATGCGCAACTCGTAGAGCTGAAGGAACTCGGCCGGGTCGGGGCTGCCGTCATAGCGGGGACGTAGATTTGGCTTGAACTTGCCGGGTGAGACGACGCGGCGAAGCTCTGGAGTAAATGCTCGGCATCTCGCCGTGGCCACGGGGGCCTGCCTCGGAGAGGAAGCCAGGTCTTAACACCCACGTGCAACCACTTCAGGCTGCACACGGTCTTGGCGTGGAGGTGCATGCTACCTCTTGAGCACTGCGTTGGTTTTCCCTTGAAGAGGAAAGGGTGATGCATCAAAGTAGCGTAAGTATTTCCCTTAGTTATTGAGAACCAAGGTATCAATCCAGTAGGAGGCTCCTCAAAAGTTCCTCGTACCTACACAAACAAACAAGAACCACGCAACCAACGCGATAAAGGGGTTGTCAATCCCTTCACCGTAACTTGCGAAGGTCAGATCTGATAGAGATAATAAGATAAGATAAATATTTTTGGTATTTTTATGATATAGATTGGAAAGTAAAAGATGCAAATAAAAGTAAATCGGAAACTTATATGATAAAAGATAGACCCCGGGGCCATAGGTTTCACTTGTGGCTTCTCTCAAGATAGCATAAGTATTACGGTGGGTGAATAAATTAGTGTCGAGCAATTTATAGAAAAGTGCATAGTTATGAGATTATCTAGGCATGATCATGTATATAGGCATCACGTCCGCAACAAGTAGATCGAAATGATTCTGCATCTACTACTATTACTCCACACATCAACCGACTCCTGCCTGCATCTAGAGTATTAAGTTCATAAGAACAGAGTAACACATTAAGCAAGATGACATGATGTGGAGGGATAAACTCAAGCAATATGATATAAACCCCATCTTTTTATCCTCGATGGCAACAATACAATACGTGCCTTGCTGACCTGTTGTCACTGGTAAAGGACACCGCAAGATTGAACCCAAAGCTAAGCACTTCTCCCATTGCAAGAAAGATCAATCTAGCAGGCCAAGCCAAACTGATAATTCAAAGAGACTTGCAAAGATAACCAATCACACATAAAATAATTCAGAGGAGATTCAAATACTTCTCATAGATAAACTTGATCATAAACCCACAATTCATCGGATCTCGACACACACACCGCAAAAAGAGTTACATCGAATAGATCTCCAAGAAGATCGAGGAGAACTTGGTATTGAGATTCAAAGAGAGAGAAGAAGCCATCTAGCTAATAACTATGGAACCGAAGGTCTGTGGTAAACTACTCACAACTCATCGGAGATGCCTTGGTGATGAAGTAGAGGCCCTCCATGGTCGACTCCCCCTCTGGTGGAGCGCCGGTGAAGGCTCCAAGATGGGATCTCGCGGATACAGAAGGTTGCGGTGGTGGGATTAGGTTTTCGTAGTCCTCCTGGATGTTCTCGGGGTACGTGGATATATATAGGAGGAAGAAGTGGGTCGGTTCAGCCACGAGGGGCCTATGAGGGTGGGGGCGCACCCACCCCCCTTGGGCGTGCCAGGAACCCTCGTGGTCGCCTTGTTTGTTGCTTGACGTCCACTCCAAGTCTCCTGGATTGCGTTTGTTCCAAAAAGATCGCTCCCGAAGGTTTCATTCTGTTTGGACTCTGTTTGATATTCCTTTTCTTCGAAACACTAAAATAGGCAAAAAACAACAATTTAGGCTGGGCCTCCGGTTAGTAGGTTAGTCCCAAAAATGATATATAAGTGTAAAGTAAAGCCCATAAACATCCAAAACGGGTAATATAATAGCATGGAACAATCAAAATTATAAATACGTTGGAGACGTATCAAGCATCCCCAAGCTTAATTCCTGCTCGTCCTCGAGTAGGTAAATGATAAAAATAGAATTTTTTATGTGGAATGCTACCTAGCATATTTCTCATTGTAATTTTCTTTATTGTGGCATGAATGTTCAGATCCAAATGATTCTAAAATAAAAGTTCATATTGACATAAGAGTAATAATACTTCAAGCATACTAACAAAGCAATCATGTCTCCTCAAAATAACATGGCTAAAGAAAGCTATCCCTACAAAATCATATAGTCTGGCTATGCTCTATCTTCATCACACAAAGTATTTAATAATGTGCAACCCTGATGACAAGCCAAGCAATTGTTTCATACTTTAGTATTCTCAAACTTTTTCAACTTTCACGCAATACCTGAGCGTGAGCCATGGACATAGCACTATATGTGGAATAGAATGGTGGTTGTGGAGAAAAAAAAAGGAGAAGATAGTCTCACATCAACTAGGCGTATCAACGGGCTATGGAGATGTAACACCCCGGATGTATCTTTCCATCTTTGTAACTCCAACTCTTGCCATTTTCGGCTATGTGTTATGATATTCCCTCCGTGGTTGGGTTTTTGTCTTTTATTTTGCATTTTATTCATGTCATGCATCTCATATCATGTCATTTGGAGCTCGTTTGATACTCCAATGGTTAACCGCATAACCGCAAAGGCCTCTTTTGGGTTGCAGCCCAACACTCCTCCAAAACAGACCAATAACCCATCTAAGTCACTTCCATGCTCTCCGTCATCGGATCACGATCGTGTTGGCGAAAACCACACTCCATTTGGAGCCTCCTAGCTCCTCCTACCTATAAATATGTCCTCGCCGTCCAATTTTCGGACGAAACCCTAGACAACTCCTCCCCGCCGCCACCGGACGCATCCGGACCGGGCCGGACACGTCCGTCCGCCGCCGCCACGTGCCCGCGCCCACATCGCCGCGCCGCCGGCCCGCCGAGGCCCGTCTCCGCCGCCCGCTCGTCTCCACCGCCGCCCTGCCTCGCCGGACCACCGCGCCGACCGCCTCCCCAAGCGCCGGCCGGCCCGGCCACCGCCGGACGTCGCTGCCTCGCACCCTGGCCGCCGCGCCCCGTCGCCTCCCCGTCGCCTCCTCGCCGCCGATCGCGTCCCCGGCCGGATCCGGTCGCCCCGGCCGGCCCCGACCCTCCTCTCCGACCTCCTCCTCGCCAACTCCGGCGGGCTCGCTCCGGTGAACCTCGATCCGCGCGCCCGAGCCGGATCCAGATCTGGAAACCCTAGGTTGACTTTGTTTTTTCGCTGTCTGCATTATTTTTTAGCCTTGTTCATCGCATCATAACTCCGTCATCGTAGCTCTGTTTCATGCATATGGTATATGGAAATGTTCATCAGGTTGTGCTCTTCATTTTCTTACATTGGGCCATGTTCATTTGAGGTCATCTCGATGCCCAAATCTCTGATGCAAGAGTGCTATATAATGTTAGTTTCTGTTTCTTAACAGATTGTGGGCATTTGTCATTTTTGCTATATTTATTGTGTGCATCTTATGGGCATGAGATCCACATGTGTTATGAACTATGCCATGTCTTCTTTACAGAGGTTCTTGACATGTATTTTTGTGATCTATGTGGTGACTATCACAAGCGTGCAAACTAGGCTTCATGATGTTGCTGATTTTAGTCCCTGCTCTGCTGTTATTTTTATGCCATGTAAACTTGATGCTACAAAGAGATGCATGCTTATTTTGAGATACTTCAGTAAGGATGTTTTGAACATATGGTTATGCTCTATCCAATAATGCCCCTGTTTGCAATTATGGAGTAGTCTAGCATGTCATTTTGCTGCTCTACTTTTGCTATAAAATGTTTCCTGGCAGATTTTTTACATGTTATTCAATTTTGCGAAGGTTGTTGTAGTTGATCCTTGCATACTATGAACTTGTTCTTGTCATGGTTAGCTTAATAAACATGTCATCTAAATGTTGCTATGCTTATAGTGTCATGCAATGACTTGCGGTGAATGAATCGACCTCGCGAAGATGCCTTCATAATACTGTCAATGTCATGCCCTGTTTGCTGAATCTGTTAACGAAACTTGCTATGTTTACATGGGTGCTATTATATCTTCTGATCCTTTTTGTCTCATGGTCAGTAAGGGACTTTTGTTCTATACTTTGAGTAGAATCATGCCGTATCTTTTTTTGATATTATAAGTTCCTGTAGCATGTTGATTGCTTGCTCTGAACATTGCTACCTGATGTTGTTTATGCCATGTCCAAGCTGATATCGTTTGCACTTTTGCCATGCTTGTTTGAACCTGCTATTGTGTGATTTAGCCGTAGCTCAGTGTTCCTATTTTGTCAAGCATCTCCTGTAGATCCCTGCAATATGTTTTGTTTTTATGTTGGGGTGCTGTAGCATAGTTTCTTGTTGCATGCTAAGTAGCATCGTGCTGTTAATCGCAGATTTGTCATTCTTGTTTTGCTTGCCATTTGCAAACCATGCATCCGTTTTCGGTGATCTTTATATCGATTTCAACCGAAATCATCTCATCTTTCCAGCGGCATACTTGGTTTGCCAAGTTGATGCCTTGTTCATCATTTTTCCTTCCGGAGCCAGCATATGCATTGCATATCACATCTCGCATATCATGCCATGTATTGCATCATGTTGCTTGTGCATTGCACCATGATTTATTGTGGTTCCATTGCTTGTGTTCTTGCTTTGGGTAGAGCCGGGAGATGAGTACGTGAACGAGGAACCTGTTGAGAACTCTTATGAGGATCAAGCCTTCGACAACTCTGAGAGCTTTGCAGGCAAGATGACCATACCTTCGATATCACTTCTATCTTTGCTTTGCTAGTTGCTCGCTCTATCGCTATGTTAGCTCTACCTATCACTTGTTTATAATGCCTCCCATATTGCCATGTCAAGCCTCTAACCATCATGTCCTAGCAAACCGTTGTTTGGCTATGTCACCGCTTTTGCTCAGCCCCTCTTATAGCGTTGCTAGTTGCAGGTGAAGATGAAGTTTGTTCCTTGTTGGAACATGGATATATTGGGATATCAAAATATCTCCTGTTTAATTAATGCACCTTATATACTTGGTAAATGGTGGAAGGCTCGGCCTTATGCCTAGTGACTTGTTCCACTCTTGTCGCCCTAGTTTCCGTCATACCGGTGTTATGTTCCTTGATTTTGCGTTCCTTATGCGGTTGGGTTATTTATGGGACCCCCTTGACAGTTCGCTTTGAATAAAACTCCTCCAGTAAGGCCCAACCTTGGTTTTACCATTTGCCACCTAAGCGTTTTCCCTTGGGTTTCCGCGAGCCCGAGGGTCATCTTTATTTTAACCCCCCCGGGCTAGTGCTCCTTCGAGTGTTGGTCCGAACCGAGCAGCCTGCGGGGCCACCTCGGGGAAACATGAGGCCTGGTTTTACTCGTAGCTTGACTTATCCGGTGTTGCCCTGAGAACGAGATATGTGCAGCTCCTATCGGGATTTGTCGGCACATCAGGCGGCTTTGCTGGTCTTGTTTTACCATTGTCGAAATGTCTTGTAAACCGGGATTCCGAGACTGATCGGGTCTTCCTGGGAGAAGGTATATCGTTCGTTGAACGTGAGAGCTTGTGATGGAATAGGTTGGGACACCCCTGCAGGGTATTATCTTTCGGAAGTCGTGCCCGCGGTTATGAGGCAGATGGGAATTTGTTAATTTCCGGTTGTAGAGAACTTGACACTTGACTTCATTAAAATGCATCAACCGTGTGTGTAGCCGTGATGGTCTCTTCTTGGCGGAGTCCGGGAAGTGAACACGGTTTCGGTTATGTATGAATGTAAGTAGTTTCAGGATCACTTCTTGATTGGTTCTAGCTTCTCGACCGATGCGTTGCCTCTCTTCTCGCTCTCACTTGCGTATGTTAGCCACCATATATGCTTAGTGCTTGCTGCAGCTCTACCATATTACCCCTTTTCCTACCCATGAGCTTAAATAGTCTTGATCTCGCGGGTGTGAGATTGCTGAGTCCTCGTGACTCACAGATTCTACCAAAACAGATTCAGGTGCCGAGGATACCAGCGCAAGTTGCGCAACCGAGCTCAAGTGGGAGTTTGATGAGGACCTTGGTCGTTACTATGTTTCGTTTCCAGATGATCAGTAGCGGAGCCCAGTCGGGACGATCGGGGATCTAGCATTTGGGGTTGTCTTCTTTTCATTTGAATTTGACCATAGCCGGTCTATGAGTGTATTTTGAATGATGTATGATCTTAATTATGTATTGTGTGAAGTGGCGATTGTAAGCCAACTCTCTCTTTATCCCACTCTTGTTCATTACATGGGATTGTGTGAAGATGACCCTTCTTGCGACAAAAATTGTTTTGAGTTTTAGGATTACATATATCGGAGAGTAGGATTCTTTTTGCTCCTCAGTCTCTTCGTCGCTCTAGTGAGGTCTCCTGACGTAGAAGTTTTGACTCTTCTCTTCTCAAATTTCACTAATTTTTTTTAGGATCACGCGGGTATCTTTGAATCGTTCTGATGGTTTTGTGACAAGAACATTGTTCTTGGTGCCTCTTGACATTTAGGGGTTGTGGCAGTGTCCTAGGGAGTTGAGCTCCGAGGTGTTGTCGTCACAATTTTATCGTTGCAGTTCTGGACTACCTGAGTTTTGCCGACATCGAAAATCTCTTTCATGCAGTTGTTGGTGAGATAACCTCGACGCCACCCAGTACTAGGGCGGGAGTTCGGGAGTATTGCCATAACTCGTATAACAGATGCTTTTCGAAGGTTGAGGTACACGATTTCCAAAGGTTTCTTGGTTATGTGTTGACGGATGGATACAGCTGGATGTAGGGATTGTTAGTTTGGGTGAGATATATTGGTTCCCCTGTATCCCCAACACCTGATTGCATAACCAGAAAGTTTCGGGAGTTTATAGGTGGGTTTCAAGTAGCTCTAGCATTTCTTCTCACGAATATTTGGTTTGTGATTGGGTAATCCTTACCACTTATTTGTTCCAGTTGTACCTTGTTTATTTCATTCATCAACCTCTTATCAAGTGGCTTCTCACCTCAATGAACGTGATGTTTGCTTTGGAATTCATTCGTTCATCCTTGTTTGAATGTTTATTGTGCAGACTATATGTTGCAATTTCTATCCGTTAATTCAACTTGTCTATCTGTCTATCAAGATGCTAACAGATGTCACCCTCTTTAGGATGGCTCCGCCAACGCGTCAGAATCCAGAACGCAATGATGGGAGTCAGGCAAACCCTCCACCTCCACCTCCAACCCCGGAGGCATGGCAAGCTTTGATGGCAGCCACAAACGCCAATGCTTAGATGATGATTCAGCTCATGCAAGAGCGCAACCAAGGCCAAGGCAACCAAGGGAATCAAGGTAAAGGGCAGTTCAACCATCAGCCTCAATTTCCTACCCTCAACCAGTTCCTGGCAAATCAGCCGAAGTCTTTCAGCTACTGTGCCGAGGCCATAGACGCCAATGATTGGCTCGTGGATATCAACAAGCATTTTGAATGTAGCAATGTCAGGCCTGAGGACTACGTCAAGTTCGCTTCTTTTCAGCTCAAGGACCAAGCAGCTGATTGGTTCCAGCAATACAAGGATTCTAGAGGAGGCCGAGTGATTAGTTGGACTGACTTCTGTCGGGACTTTAAAGCTCACCACATTCCTACTAGTGTTGTTGAGAGCAAGCGTGAGGAGTTCCGCAATCTCATGCAAGGCAACATGTCAGTGTACGAATACAACAAGCAGTTTCAGAAACTTGCTCGCTTCGCTAAACAAGACGTTCCTGATGAGAAGAGTATGATTTATCAATTCAGAGGTGGCCTCAGAGAGGATCTGCAGTTATCTCTCGTTCTTGTTGAGCCTACTCAGTTTGATCAATTCTACAATATGTCCCTCAAGCAAGAAGGTGCTCAGCTCAAGTGTGAGGCTTCTAAGAAGAGAATCAGGGATGCAGTGCAGTCTTCTTCTTCCTCACAAGTGGTAGCTAAGCAGCAAAAGTTCTACCTTCCTCCTCCTCCATTTTGTCAGCCTTACCAGCAAAAGAACTCAGGTGGTCGTGGATCTTCCCACTCACCCAACCCAAGCTATCATAACAAGTCTCAGCCTCAAGCACCAAGGTCAAATGCTCCTTATCATCGTCCGCTCTCAGAGGTGACTTGCAACAAGTGCCAGCAGAAAGGTCACTGCGCGAACAAGTGCTTCAACGAAAGGCGCCTTCCTCCTCCTCCTCCTGTGAGATCTTCAAGTAATGCAGTGGTCAAGCATAATCCAAAGCATGCAAAGGTGAACATGATGAATGCAGCGCAAGCGGAGGAATCTACTGATGTGATAATGGGTAATCTCTCAGTTAATGATTTTCCTGCAAATGTGTTATTTGATACTGGTGCATCGCATTGTTTCATGTCAAGACTGTTTTTTGCCAAGCATGAATTCACTTCTTCACACTTGGGTAAACCCATGGATGTCGTTTCTCCGGGTAAACGGTTGAGCTCCAGTTTGGTGGTTCCGGATACCACAATCAAGATGGGAGACTATAAATTTCTGTTTAAACCAATTGTCCTTGGTGACTCGGACATTGATCTAATTCTCGGGATGGACTGGCTTTCTAAGCACAAGGCTCAGCTTGATTGTGCTGCCAGGGAAATTCAGTTGACACACTCTTCTGAGGATATTATCATCTATGCCGCTCGTGATGAAACCATTCGGTTGTTTTCTCTCAATGAGAAGGGCGAGTTGGATGCTATTTCTCAAATTCCAGTCATTTGTGAGTACCAAGATGTCTTTCCAGAAGAGCTTCCGGGTATACCTCCTCATCGGCCAGTCGAATTCTTTATCGATCTTGAGCCTGACACTGAACCCGTTTGCACGCGTCCTTACAAGCTTGGACCCAAGGAGCTGAAGGAATTGAAGAAACAGCTCGATGAACAAGAGCGTCTGGGTTTGATCAGACCGAGTTCATCTCCATGGGGTTGTGGAGTTCTTTTTGTCCAGAAGAAGGATGGCACGGACCGACTGTGTGTCGATTACCGTCCATTGAACAAGAAGACAATCAAGAACAAGTATCCACTTCCCAACATCAATGAGCTATTCGAGCAACTCAAAGGTGCTAAATTATTCTCCAAGCTTGACCTTCGTATGGGTTATCATTAGATTCGCATTCGTGAACAAGATATTCCCAAGACAACATTCAGAACAAGCTTTGGTTCTTATGAATATACTGTCATGTCTTTCGGCCTTGTCAATGCTCCTCCAACATTCTCTCGAATGATGAACTTTATCTTCAACCCCTACACCAATGAATTCGTTCTGGTGTATCTTGATGATATCTTGGTCTTCTCCAAGAATAAGAAGGATCATGCCAAACATTTGCGATTGGTCCTCGACAAGCTCAGAGAGTATCAATTCTATGCGAAGTTTTCAAAATGTGAGTTTTGGCTTGATGAAGTTCTTTATAATGGTCACATCATCTCTGCCAAGGGCATTGCTGTTAATCTCGCGAAGGTGTCTACAGTTGTGAATTGGGGACCTCCTTAGAATGTCAAGCAGCTCCACCGTTTTCTTGGTCTTGCAAGCTATTGCCGAAGATTCATTGAGAACTTCTCTAAGATTCCAAAGCCTCTTTCGAACCTCCTGCCGAAGCATGTCAAGTATGTTTGGACGCCCGAGTGCGACGTTGCTTTCAACACCCTCAAAGAGAAGCTAGTCACAGCTCCTGTCTTGACTCCTCCTAATGAATCCAAGCCATTCAATGTTTTCTGTGATGCTTCTCTTCAAGGTCTCGATGCTGTGTTAATGCAAGATAAGAAAGCTGTGGCCTATACCTCTCGTCAGTTGAAGCCCAACTAAAAGAACTACCACACTCACGATCTTGAGTTGGCGGTAGTTGTCCATGCATTGATAACATGGAGATATCTCTTGTTGGGAAGGCAAGTGGACATTTTCACCGATCACAAGAGCCTCAAGTATATCTTCGCTCAACCCAACCTCAACCTCAGGCAAACTCGATGGGTCGAAATGATTCAAGAGTACAATCCAAGTATTGAATATACTCCTGGCAAGGCGAATGTGATTGCAGATGCTTTGAGCAGAAAGACTTATTGCAACAGTCTAATTCTCAAGCCATTTCAACTGGACCTTTGTGAAGCTTTCCGCAAGCTGAATCTTCAAGTTGTTCCTCAAGGCTTTCTTGCCAACCTCATAGTCTCTCCTACTTTGGAAGATCAAATTCGTGAGGCATAACCCCTGGATACCATGGTGAAGAAGGTGAAACGTGGTATTGACAAGGGCATTTCCAAATACAAGTGCTATCGCTTGGATGACAAAGATACTCTATTCTTCGACGATCGAATTGTGGTTCCTAAAGGCGATCTGAGAAAATTCATCATGAACAAGGCACACAATTCCCTTCTATCCATTCATCCTGGAAGTACGAAGATGTACCATGACCTCAAGCAGTCGTATTGGTGGACTCGAATGAAGCGAGAAATTGCTCAATTCGTGAATGAATGTGATGTCTGCCGAAGGGTGAAAGCAGAACACCAACGACCAGCTGGTCTCCTCCAACCTCTCGCTTCCAGAATGGAAGTTTGACCATATCGAGATGGACTTCATGACTGGTTTTCCTAAGACCAAGCGTGGAAATGATGCTATCTTCGTTGTCATTGACAAGCTTTTACAAGTGGCTCATTCCCTTCCTATCAAAGAATCTATCACAGCTGCTCAGCTGGCAGAGCTATACACCTCCAGAATTGTCTCCTTGCACGGCATTCCTTAATTGATATCTTCAGATCGTGGAAGCATCTTCACTTCTAAGTTCTGGGACTCCTTTCACAAGGCCATGGGCACCAACATTTGTTTCAACACAGCTTTCCATCCTCAATCAAGTGGCCAAGTCGAGCGAGTCAATCAAATCCTTGAAGATATGCTCAGAGCTTGTGTCATTTCCTTCGGTATGAAGTGGGAAGATTGTCTTCCATATGCCGAGTTCTCCAACAACAACAACTTCCATGCGAGTTCGGGCAAGGCCCCATTCGAGATTCTCTATGGCAAAAAGTGCCGTACTCCTCTCAATTGGTCCGAGACAGGTGAACGCCAACTTCTTGGCAACGACTTCATCACAGAAGCCGAGGAAATGTGCAAAGTCATTCATGAGAATCTCAAAGCCGCGCAATCACGCCAGAAGAGCTATTATGATGACAAGCACCGTGATCTGTCTTTTGAAATCGGAGACCATGTCTACCTCCGCGTCTCTCCAATGAAAGGCACTCGTCGCTTCGGTACCAAAGGGAAGCTTGCCCCTAGATACGTGGGTCCTTTCAAGATCATTGGCAAAAGAGGCGACCTCGCCTATCAACTTGAATTTCCGTCCAACTTTGCAAACGTGCACGATGTGTTTCACATGTCACAGCTTCGCAAGTGCTTCAAGACTCCTGAGCACACTATCAATTTTGAAGAAATTTACCTCCAAGAAGATCTCTCTTATCATGAGCACCTCATTGCTATTCTTGAAGAAACCGAGCGCAAGACTCGCAACAAGTCAATCAAATTCCTGAAAGTGAAGTGGTCACACCATTCCGACCGAGAAGCCACCTGGGAGCACGAGGATCACCTTCGTTCTGAATATCCGGAGTTCTTTCAGTCCTAGATCTCGGGACGAGATCCTCTTGTAGTGGTGGAGTGTTGTAACACCCCGGATGTATCTTTCCATCTTTGTAACTCCAACTCTTGCCATTTTCGGCTATGTGTTATGATATTCCCTCCGTGGTTGGGTTTTTGTCTTTTACTTTGCATTTTATTCATGTCATGCATCTCGTATCATGTCATCATGTGCATCTCATTTGCATACGTGTTCGTCTCATGCATCTGAGCATTTTCCCCGTTGTCCGTTTTGCAATCCGACACTCCCACGTGCACCGGTGCACCTCTCTTGTCTCTTTTCGTGTGCGGGTGTTAAACATTCTCGGAATGGACCGAGGCTTGACAAGTGGCCTTGGTACATCACCGGTAGACCACCTGCCAAGTTTCGTGTCATTTGGAGCTCGTTTGATACTCCAACGGTTAACCGCATAACCATCAAGGCCTCTTTTGGGTTGCAGCCCAACACTCCTCCAAAACAGCCCAATAACCCATCTAATTCACTTCCATGCTCTCTGTCGTCAGATTACGATCGTGTGGGTGAAAACCACACTCCATTTGGAGCCTCCTAGCTCCTCCTACCTATAAATATGTCCTCCCCGTCCAATTTTCGGACGAAACCCTAGACAACTCCTCCCCGCCGCCACCGGACGCATCCGGACCGGGCCGGACACGTCCGCCCACCGCCGCCCGGCGAACCGCACGCCGCCACGTGGCCGAGCCCACGTGGCCGCCGAGGCCCGGGTCGGGCCCCCCGCGGCCCGTCTCCGCCGCCCGCTCGTCTCCACCGCCGCCCTGCCTCGCCGGACCACCGCGCCGACCGCCTCCCCAAGCGCCGGCCGGCCCGGCCACCGCCGGACGTCGCCGCCGCGCGCCCTGGCCGCCGCGCCCTGACGCCTCCCCATCGCCTCCTTGCCGCCGACCGCGTCCCCGGCCGGATCCAGTCGCCCCGGCCGGCCCCGACCCTCCTCTCCAGCCTCCTCCTCGCCAACTCCAGCGAGCTCGCTCCGGTGAACCTCGATCCGCGCAGCCGAGCCGGATCCAGATCTGGAAACCCTAGGTTGACTTCATTTTTCCCCAAGTCTGCATTATTTTTTAGCCCTGTTCATTGCATCATAACTCCGTCATCATAGCTCCTTTTCATGAATATGATATATCAAATTGTTCATCAGGTTGTGCTCTTCATTTTGTTCCATTGGGCCATGTTCATTTGAGGCCATCTCGATGCCCAAATCTCTGATGCAAGAGTGCTATATAATGTTAGTTTCTGTTTCTTAACAGATTGTGGGCATGTCAGTTTTGCTACATTTATTGTGTGCATCTTATGGGCATGAGCTGTACATGTGTTTTGAACTATGCCATGTCTTCTTTACAGAGGTGCTTGATATGTATTTTTGTGATCTATGTGGTGACTATCACAAGCGTGCAAACTAGGCTTCATGATGTTTCTGATTTTAGTCCCTGTTCTGTTGTTATTTTTATGCCATGTAAACTTGATGCTATAGAGAGATGCATGCTTATTTTGAGATACTTCAGTAAGGATATTTTGAACATATGGTTATGCTCTATCCATTCATGCTCCTGTTTCCAATTATGGAGTAGTCTAGAATGTCATTTTCGTGCTCTATTTTTGCTATAAAATGTTTCCTGGCAGATTGTTTACATGTTATTCAATTTTGCCAAGGTTGTTGTAGTTGATCCTTGCATGCTATGAACTTGTTCTTTCCATGGTTAGCTTCATAAACATGTCTTCTTACTGTTGCTATTCTTATCTTGTCATGCAATGACTTGCGGTGAGTGAATCGACCTCGTGAAGATGCCTTCATAATTCTATGATTGCCATGCCCTGTTTGCTGAATCAGTTAACGAAACTTGCTATGTTTACATGGGTGCCATCATATCTTCTGATCCTTTTTGGCTCATGGTCAGTAAGGGAGTTTTGTTCTATGCTTTGAGTAGAATCATGCCATGTCTTGTTTTCATATTATAAGTTCCTGTAGCATGTTGATTGCTTGCTCTAAACATTGCTACCTGATGCTGTTTATGCCATGTCCAAGCTGATATCTTTTGCACTTTTGCCATGCTTGTTTGAACCTGTTATGATGTGATTTAGCCGTAGCTCAGTGTTCCTCTTTTGTCAACAATCTCCTGTAGATCTCTGCAATATGTTTTGTTTTTCTGTTGGGGTGCTATAGCATAGTTTCTTGTTGCATGCTAAGTAGCATCGTGCTGTTAATCACAGATTTGTGTCATTCTTGTTTTGCTTTCCATTTGCAAACCATGCATCCGTTTCCGGTGATCCTTATATCGAGTTCAACCGAAATCATCTCATCTTTCCAGCGACATACTTGGTTTGCCAAGTTGATGCCTTGTTCATCATTTTTTTCGGGAGCCCGCATATGCATTGCATATCACATCTCGCATATCATGCCATGTATTGCATCATGTTGCTTGTGCATTGCACCATGATTTATTGTGGTTCCATTGCTTGTGTTCTTTCTTTGGGTAGAGCCGGGAGACGAGTACGTGAACGAGGAACCTGTTGAGAACGCTTACGAGGATCAAGCCTTCGACAACTCTGAGAGCTTTGCAGGCAAGATGACCATACCTTCGATATCACTTCTATCTTCGCTTTGCTAGTTGCTCGCTCTATCGCTATGTTAGCTCTACCTACCACTTGTTTATCATGCCTCCCATATTGCCATGTCAAGCCTCTAACCATCCTGTCCTAGCAAACCGTTGTTTGGCGATGTCACCGCTTTTGCTCAGCCCCTCTTATAGCGTTGCTAGTTGCAGGTGAAGATGAAGTTGTTCCTTGTTGGAACATGGATATTTTGGGATATCACAATATCTCCTATTTAATTAATGCACCTTATATACTTGGTAAAGGGTGGAAGGCTCGGCCTTATGCCTGGTGACTTGTTCCACTCTTGCCGCCCTAGTTTCCGTCATACCGGTGTTATGTTCCTTGATTTTGCATTCCTTACGCGGTTGGGTGATTTATGGGACCCCCTTGACAGTTCGCTTTGAATAAAACTCCTCCAGCAAGGCCCAACCTTGGTTTTACCATTTGCCACCTAAGCCTTTTCCCTTGGGTTTCTGCGAGCCCGAGGGTCATCTTTATTTTAACCCCCCCGGGCCAGTGCTCCTTCGAGTGTTGGTCCGAACCGAGCAGCCTGCGGGGCCACCTCGGGGAAACTTGAGGCCTGGTTTTACTCGTAGCTTGACTTATCCGGTGTTGCCCTGAGAAAGAGATATGTGCAGCTCCTATCGGGATTCATCGACACATCGGGCGGCTTTGCTGGTCTTGTTTTACCATTGTCGAAATGTCTTGTAAACCGGGATTCCGAGACTGATCGGGTCTTCCCGGGAGAAGGTATATCCTTCATTGACCGTGAGAGCTTGTGATGGGCTAAGTTGGGACACCCCTGCAGGGTATTATCTTTCGAAATCCGTGCCCGCGGTTATGAGGCATATGGGAATTTGTTAATGTCCGGTTGTAGAGAACTTGACAATTGACTTCATTAAAATGCATCAACCGTGTGTGTAGCCGTGATGGTCTCTTCTCGGCGGAGTCCGGGAAGTGAACACGGTTTGGGTTATGTATGAACGTATGTAGTTTCAGGATCACTTCCTGATTGCTTCTAGCTTCTCGACCGATGCGTTGCCTCTCTTCTCGCTCTCACTTGCGTATGTTAGCCACCATATATGCTTAGTGCTTGCTGCAGCTCTACCATATTACCCCTTTTCCTACCCATGAGCTTAAATAGTCTTGATCTCGCAGGTGTGAGATTGCTGAGTCCTCGTGACTCACAGATTCTACCAAAACAGATGCAGGTGCCGAGGATACCAGCGCACGTGGCGCAACCGAGCTCAAGTGGGAGTTTGATGAGGACCTTGGTCGTTACTACGTTTCGTTTCTAGATGATCAGTAGCGGAGCCCAGTCAGGACGATCGGGGATCTAGCATTTGGGGTTATCTTCTTTTCATTTGGATTTGACTGTAGTCGGTCTATGAGTGTATTTTGAATGATGTATGAATCTTATTTATGTATTGTGTGAAGTGGCGATTGTAAGCCAACTCTCTTTATCCCATTCTTGTTCATTACATGGGATTGTGTGAAGATGACCCTTCTTGCGACAAAACCACCATGCGGTTATGCCTCTAAGTCGTGCTTCAACACGTGGGAGATATAGCCGCATCGTGGGTGTTACAGGAGATGCCCATTAATAAATATCAATGTGAGTGAGTAGGGATTGCCATGCAACATATGCACTAGAGCTATAAATGTATGAAAGCTCAACAAAAGAAACTAAGTGGGTGTGCATCCAACTTGCTTGCTCACGAAGACCTAGGGCGTTTTGAGGAAGCCCATCATTGTAATATACAAGCCAAGTTCTATAATGAAAAATTCCCACTAGTATATGAAAGTGACAACATAGGAGACTCTCTATCATGAAGATCATGGTGCTAGTTTGAAGCACAAGTGTGGTAAAAGGATAGTAGCATTGTCCCTTCTCTCTTTTTCTCTCAATTTTTCTTTCGTTTTTTCTCCTTTTTTTATTTGGCTTTCTCTTTTTTAGCCTTTTTTTGTTTGGCCTTTTTATATATATAAAGTCCGAAGCCTCATCCCGACTTGTGGGGGAATCATAGTCTCCATCATCCTTTCCTCACTCGGGACAATGCTCTAATAATGAAGATCATCACATTTCCATTTACTTACAACTCAAGAATTACAACTCAATACTTAGAATGAAATATGACTCTACGTGAATGCCTCTGGCAGTGTACCGGGATATGCAATAAATCAAGAGTGACATGTATGAAAGAATTATGAAGGTGGCCTTGCCACAAATACGATGTCAACTATATGATCATGCAGAGAGCAATATGACAATGATGAAGCGTGTCATAATAAACAAAACGGTGGAAAGTTGCATGGCAATATATCTTGGAATGGCTATGGAAATGCCATAATAGGTAGCTATGGTGGCTTTTTTGAGGAAGGTATATGGTGGGTGTATGGTACCGGAGAAAGTTGCGCGGCACAAGAGAGGCTAGCAATGGTGGAAGGGTGAGAGTGCGTATAATCCATGGACTCAACATTAGTCATAAAGAACTCATATACTTATTGGAAAAATCTACAAGTCATTGAAAACAAAGTACTACGCGCATGCTCCTAGGGGGATAGATTGGCTGGAAAAGACCATCACTCGTCCCTGACCGCCACTCATAAGGAAGACAATCAATAAATAAATTATGCTCCAACTTCATCACAAAGCGGTTCACCATACGTGCATGCTACAGGACTCACAAACTTCAACACAAGTATTCCTCAAATTCATAATTACTCCACTAGCATGACTCTAATATCACCATCCTCACATCTCAAGCAATTATCGAGCATCAAATTGATCGTAGCATCCAATTCACTTTCTATCATAGCTTTTATTATACCCAACTTGTATGCCCATCATTCTAGGACCAATTTTTAACCATAGAAAATACCAAGCTGTTCTAAAAGACTCCCAAAATGATATAAGTGAAGCATGAGAGATCAACAATTTCTACAAAATAAAGCCACCGATGTGCTCTAAAAGATATAAGTGAAGCACTAGAGCAAAAATTATCTAGTTCAAAAGATATAAGTGAAGCACATAGAGTATTCTAATAAATTCCAAATCAAGTGTGTCTCTTCCAAAAGGTGTGTACGGCAGGGATGATTATGGTAAACTAAAAAGCAAAGACTCATATCATACAAGATGCTCCAAGGAAAACACATATCATGTGGCGAATAAAAATATAGCTCCAAGTAAAGTTACCGATAGACGAAGACGAAAGAGGGGATGCCTTCCGGGGCGTCCCCAAGCTTAGGCTTTTGGTTGTCCTTGAATATCTTGGGGTCCCATGGAAATCCCAAAGCTTTGGCTCTTGCCACTCCTTATTCCATAGTCCATCAAATCTTTACCCAAAACCTGAAAACTTCACAACACAAAACTCAATAGGAAATCTCATAAGCTCCGTTAGTGCAAGAAAGAAAAACCACCACATAAGGTACTGTAATAAACTCATTCTTTATTTATATTGGTGTTAAACCTACTTTATTCCAACTTCTCTCTGATTCATACCCCTGATACTAGCCATAGATGCATCAAAATAAGCAAACAACACACGAAAAACAGAATCTGTCAAAAACAGAACAGTCTGTAGCACTCTGTAACTATCGAATACTTATGGAACTCTAAAAATCCTACCAAAATAGTAAGTCCTCGTAAATTTGTCTATGGATCTACTGCAAAAACAATCAACGCAGAATGACATTTCTGTTATTTATTAGAATTATTCTCGTGCGTGCAAAAGTTTCTGTTTTTCAGCAGAATCAAATTAACTATCACCGTAGGTTGTCCTATAGGTTCTACTTGGCACAAAGACTAACTAAAACATAAAACCAAATCTAAACAGAATCTAGAAGAATTATTTATTACTAAACAGAATAAAAAAGCAAGAAACAAAAATAAAATTGGGTGGCCTTTGAGGGAGTCCTGGATTAGGGGGTATCCTGACAGCCGGACTGTGTACAACGTCCGGACTATTGAAGTGTGAAGATACAAGACTCAAGACTTCGGCCCGTGTACGGATGGGACTTTCCTTGGCGTGGAAGGCAAGCTTGGCGATCCGGATGTTATATTTCCTTCCTTGTAACCGACTCCATGTAAACCCTAGCCCTGTCCAGTGTCTATATAAACCGGAGAGGCTGGTCCTTAGAAGGCCGATCACAATTACATTCATACCATCTTAGGCTAGCTCCTAGGGTTTAGCCTCTACGATCTCGTGGTCAAGCAGGAAGTAGGGTTTTACCTCCATCGAGAGGGCCCGAACATGGGTAAACATCTGTGTCCCTAACTTCTTGTTACCATCGGCCTTGACGCACAGATCGGGACCCCCGACCCGAGATCCGCCAGTTTTGACACTGACAGCCTCCCAACAAGCGCTATCGTTTAACGCCCCTAGCTAGGCATAAAAGCGAGAATAGATCAAAGTATTGCCATCTTTGGCATTCAATTCATAAGTGGCACGCATAATAGATTCATAAGGTAATTTGACTTTCTTTCTAGGGAAGTGTTCCATGTCTTTCCTTAATGGAAATTGGAATCTAATATTCCCTTCCTTCATATCAATAATTGCACCAATCATTCTAAGAAAAGGTCTACCAAGAATAATAGGACATGAAAGATTTCAATCTATATCAAGAACGATAAAATCTATGGGAACATAATTCCTGTTTGCAACAATATGAACATCATTGATCCCTGCCATAGGTTTCTTAATGGGGGAATCCGCAAGGTGCAAGTTTAAAGAGAAATCATCAAAATCATGGAAACCTAACACATCACATAAAGTTTTCAGATTCGTGGAAACACTAGCACCCAAGTCACACAAAGCATGACATTCATGATCTTTAATTTTATTTTTTTATAGTAGGTTCCCACTCATCATAAAGTTTTCTAGGTATAGAAACTTCCAATTGAAGTTTTTCTTCATAAGATTGCATCAAAGCATCAACGATATGTTTGGTAAAAACTTTATTTTGACTATAAGCATGTGGAGAATCCAACATGGATTGCAACAAGGAAATACAATCTATTAAAGAACAATTATCATAATTAAATTCCTTGAAATCCATAATAGTGGGTTCAATGCTATGTAAAGTTTTGATCTCTCCAATCCCACTTTTACCAAATATTAGCATCAAGATCTAAAAACTCCGAATCATTGGGATGCCTTTTAACTAAAGTTGACTCATCTCTAGTCCTATCATTATCAAGATTCATATTGCAAAACAAAGATTTAATAGGGGACACATCAATAACTTTTAGATCTTCATCATTATTTTCATGGAAACTAGAAGAACACGCTCTTACAAAGAAATCTTTCTTAGCACGCATCCTAGCGGTTCATTCTTTGCACTCATCAATGGAAATTCTCATGGCTTTGAGAGACTCATTGATATCATGCTTAGGTGGAATAGATCTAAGTTTCAAAGAATCAACATAGTCTATCAACGCTCCTTCCCAATTCATCAAATTTAAGCAATTTTTCTTCAAGCAAAGCATTGAAATTATTTTGAGAGATCTTAAATTCTTTAACACTCTTCTCAAAATCAAAGGGCATCTTACTAAAATTTCCATAAGAGTTCTTGTAGGAATTACCATAGTTATTCGAGGAATTACTAGGGAATGGTCTAGAATTAAAGTTTCCTCTATACGCGTTGTTACCAAAATTATTCCTACCAACAAAATTCACATCCATAGATTCATTATTATTCTCAATCAAATTAGACAAAGGCATATCATTGGGATCAATAGGAGCACTCTTAGTAGCAAATAATTTCATAAGTTCATCCATCTTTCCACTCAAAACATTAATCTCTTTTACTAGTAGATCTTTCGGTGTGCCATTGAGAATAATTAACCATAAATTATCAAGGAGTTTAGTAGCTTCTCCTAAAGTGATTTCCATAAAAGTGCCTCCCGCGGCCGAACTTAAAAGATTTCTAGAAGCAAAATTCAATCCAGCATAAAAATTTTGTATGGTCATCCATAAATTCAAACCATGAGTAGGGCAATTGCGAATCATTAATTCCATTCTTTCCCAAGATTGGGCAACATGATCATGATCAAGTTGTTTAAAATTCATGATATCGTTTAAAAGAGAGAAGATCTTAGCGGGAGGAAAATACTTAGAGATAAAAGCATCTTTGCACTTATTCCATGAATCAATACTATTTTCAGGCAAAGACAAAAACAAGGTTAGCACGATGTCTAAGTGAAAACGGAAATAACTGCAATTTAACAATATCATTATTTGTATCTTTCTTCTTTTGCATATCACACAAATCAACAAAGTCATTTAGATGAGTAGCGGTATCTTCACTAGGAAGGCCGGAGAATTGATCTTTCATAACAAGATTCAACAAAGCAGCATTGATTTCACAAGATTCGGTATCATTAAGAGGAGCAATTGGAGTGTTAAGGAAATCATTATTATTGGTATTGGAAAAGTCACACAATTTGGTATTATCTTGCGCCATCGCGACAAGCAATCCAACACACAAGCACACAAGAGGCAAGCGAAAGAGAGGGCGAATAAAACGGCAAGTGTGAAGTGGGGGAGAGGAAAACGAGAGGCAAATGGAAAATAATGTAATGCGAGGGAGATGAGTTTGTGATGGGTACTTGGTATTTCTTGACTTGAGCAAAGACCTCCCCGGCAACAGCGCCAGAAATCCTTCTTGCTACCTCTTGAGCACTGCGTTGGTTTTCCCTTGAAGAGGAAATGGTGATGCAGCAAAGTAGCGTAATTATTTCCCTCAGTTGTTGAGAACCAAGGTATCAATCCAGTAGGAGGCTCCTCAAAAGTCCCTCGTACCTAAACAAACAAACAAGAACCTCACAACCAACGCGATAAAGGGGTTGTCAATCCCTTCACGGTAACTTGCAAAAGTGGGATTTGATAGAGATAATAAGATAAGATAAATATTTTTGGTATTTTTATGATATAGATTGGAAAGTAAAAGATGCAAATAAAATTAAATCGGAAACTTATATGATAAAAGATTGACCTGGGGGCCATAGATTTCACTAGTGGCTTCTCTCAAGACAAGTGTTACGGTGGGTGAACAAATTACTGTTGAGCAATTGATAGAAAAATGCATAGTTATGAGATTATCTAGGCATCATCATGTATATAGGCATCACGTCCGCAACAAGTAGATCGAAAAGATTTGTCATCTACTACTATTACTCCACACATCGACCGACTCCTGCCTGCATTTAGAGTATTAAGTTCATAAGAACAGAGCAACACATTAAGCAAGATGACATGATATAGAGGGATAAACTCAAGAAATATGATATAAACCCCATCTTTTTATCCTCGATGGCAACAATACAATACGTGCCTTGCTGCCCCTGCTGTAACTGGGAAAGGACACCGCAAGATTGAACCCAAAGCTAAGCCCTTGTCCCATTGCAAGAAAGATCAATCTAGTAGGCCAAACCAAACCAATAATTCGAAGAGACTTGCAAAGATAACCAATCACACATAAAAGAATTCAGAGGAGATTCAAATACTTCTCATAGATAAACTTGATCATAAACCCACAATTTTCAGATCTCGACAAACACACCGCAAAAAGAGTTACATCGAATAGATCTCCAAGAAGATCGAGGAGAACTTGATATTGAGATTCAAAGAGAGAGAAGAAGCAATCTATCTAATAACTATGGACCCGAAGGTCTTTGGTAAACTACTCACAACTCATCCGAGAGGCCTTGGTGATGATGTAGAGGCCCTCCGTGGTTGATTCCCCCCTCCGCCGGAGCACCAACGAAGGCTCCAAGATGGGATCTCGCGGATACAGAAGGTTGCGGCGGTGGGATTAGGTTTTCGTGGTGCTCCTGGATGTTCTCAGGATACGTGGATATATATACAAGGAAGAAGTACGTTGGTTGAGCCACGAGGGTGGCGGCGCGCCCACCCCCCTAGGGCGCGCCAGGCACCCTCGTGGCCGCCTCGTTTGCTGCTTCATGTCCACTCCAAGTCTCCTAGATTGTGTTTGTTCCAAAAAGATTGCTCCCGAAGGTTTCATTCCGTTTGGACTCCGTTTGATATTCCTTTTCTTCGAAACACTGAAATAGGCAAAAAACAACAATTCAGGTTGGGCCTCCGGTTAGTAGGAGGAGCTGGGCCTCCGGTTAGTCCCAAAAATGATAGAAAAGTGTAAAGTAAAGCCAATAAACATCCAAAACGGGTAATATAATAGCATGGACCAATCAAAAATTATTGATACGTTGGAGACGTATCAGTGCAGGAGGATTTGGGAACACACGCGCCTCTGCCTGACGCCGCTGCATGACCCGACAACTTTCTTTGTCGCGCGCGGGAGCCCTGCGCGGCTGGTCGCGCTGGGGGCCTCGCACCTTGGCTCGGGGTGGCATCTTGCCAGAGAGGAGGAGGAGGCGTGTTGTGAGCTACGGCGCTGCCTGGGGCTGCGAGGGAGGTAGCGAACAGGAAAGCGCCGGAGCCTCTCCAGCAGCACTGGCGAGTTCGGCGATGCGGTCCAGCCAATCCTTGTAGAGGTCGTTGGCCGGATGGTAGCGCCAAAGCTCATGCACCATGAGCAGCGCCGACTGCGCGGTCGCTAGCCCGTGACAGACGTGGGAGGATGAAGCAGTGGCCAGGGTCAGTGATGGAGTGGCGGTGCGGCCGTCGCTTCGCACGGAGGGTGGTGACGACGAATCCTGCTGCTCTTGGGCGGCAGGACCAGTGGCAACATTGGCCACAGGAGACGGGGAGCACTGAAGAGCACCATTGCCCACAGGCGCCGTCTGGGCGACGTGCACGGCAAGGGCTGCCCAGCGCTCGGCACGAACTCGACGAGCGTCTGCCTTGAGAACGACCGGGCGGCGGTGAAACAACTGGCGGAAGAGAGGCTTCGACATGCCCCCTACCCGGCGCGCCAAATGTCAGATTCCGTGCTCCGCAAACCCAAGAAAGGTTCGAACTCAGGGGCATATGCGAAGAACTCAACCTCTCAAGCCTCTCGATCTGCTGCTCCCACAACCTAGCTCGAGAACAGGATAGAGAAAGACACAACAGTTTACCCAGGTTCGGGCCACCTTGCGGTGTAATACCTTACTCCTGCTTTGTGGTGGATTAGCCTCGCGAGGGGCTAAGGATGAACTAGTACAAGTGGAAGAACAGCCTCAGGAGGCGTGTTTTTGTGATGGGTTCTTGGTGGTTCAATGAGCTGATCACCTGGTGAGTCGCTCTCTCTCTCTCTCTCTACGGCGGTGGCTAGGCTCTATTTATAGTGGCCCTGGTCCTCTTCCTCTAACACTTAGGCGGGAAGGGATCCCACAACGGCCAAATTTTAAGGGGAACAAGAAGTACATCTAATCCTGACGAAAGGTGGTCTTCGCCTGCAAAGCCTCTGAGCGTGACATCATGGTGGGCTCGGCGATGACATTCATTCTGCCGTTCTGGCGGTCTTGGTCTCATTGCATGCAAATGGCAACCTTTGGCTAATTCCTTGGCACTGCACTCCTGCGCCTGCCGCCTTTGCACCAAAGAGGAAACCTGCTACTCTGTGCCCGCTGGCGCGTGCCTTGCCTGGGTCGTCATGGCTGATGTCATCCCAGCCTCATGAGGCTAGTCTTGCATAGAAATCTCTGCTCCGCTCAGGAGGCATCCTAAGGAGGCCGCTCCCTCGGGAGGTGTTGTTGTCGCCCACCTCACGAGGCTTGGCCCCTCGTGAGGGTCTTGTCTTGCCGTAGTCGAAGCTGGGTCGTACCGGGCCGTCAATGAAACCATGTCGTGGGCCGCAGGCAGGCAGATCTGGGTACCCTAGTTCCCAAAACACCGACAGCCCTCCATGATCGAATCCCCCTCTGGCAGGACACCGGAAAAGGCCCATAGATGGGATCTCATGGGTACAGAAGGTTGCGGTAGTGGAAAAGTGTTTTCATGGCTCTCCCTGATGGTTTTGGGGTATAAGAGTATATATGCGCGCAAGAATTATGTCAGGAGACCTTCGAGGGCCCCGCGAGGTAGGGAGTGTGCCCTACCCCCCTGGGCGGGCCCTCCAGACTCGTGGTCGCCTCGTGGATCCTCCGACTTCATCTCCAAGTCTCCTGGTTTGCTTCTGGTCCAAGAAAGATCATCACAAAAGTTTTATTCCGTTTGGAGTCTGTTTGGTATTCCTTTTATGCGAAACTCTAAAATAGGTAAAAACGGAAACTGGCACTGGGCTCTAGGTTAATTGGTTAGTCCCAAAAATAAAATAGCATCTCAATGCATACTCCCTCCGTCTCAAAATAAGTGTCTCAACCTTAGTACAACATTGTACTAAAGTTAGTACAAAGTTGAGACACTTATTTTGAGATGGAGGGAGTACAAAACATCCAAAACAGATAATATAATAGCATGGCACAATCAAATATGGATACGTTGGAGATGTATCAAGCATCCCCAAGCTTAAGTCCTTCTCGTCCTCGAGTAGGTAAATGATAAAAATGAAAGTTTTGATGTGGAATGCTACCTAACATATTTATCCATGTAATTCTCTTTATTGTGGCATGAATGTTCAGGTCCGTAAGATTCAAAACAAAAGTTTTATTTTGATATAAAAACAATAATACTTCAAGCATACCAATAAAGCAATCTTGTCTTCTCAAAATAATATGGACAAAGAAAGCTATCCCTACAAAATTATATAGTCTGGTTATGCTCTATCTTCATGACACAAAATATTTAAATCATGCACAACCCCAATTACAAGCCAAGCAGTTGTTTCATACTTTTGATGTTCTCAAAGTTTTTCAAC
The DNA here is from genome assembly GCF_002162155.2 of Triticum dicoccoides. Lineage (NCBI taxonomy): Eukaryota > Viridiplantae > Streptophyta > Magnoliopsida > Poales > Poaceae > Triticum > Triticum dicoccoides. The sequence continues at coordinate 152,644,051 of NC_041387.1, read as the reverse complement.
TTTCACAGAATACATGAGCGTGAACCATGGATATAGCACTATGGTGGAAGAGAATATGGTGGTTGTGGAGAAGACAAAAAGAGGGAGATAGTCTCACATCAACTACGTGTATCAACGGGCTATGGAGATGCCCATCAATAGATATTAATGTGAGTGAGTAGGGATTGCCATGCAACGGATGCACTAGAGCTATAAGTGTATGAAAACTCAAAAAGAAACACGGTGCGTGTGTATCCAACTTGCTTGCTAACAAAGACCTAGGGAAATTTGAGGAATCCCATCATTGGAATATACCAGCCAAGTTCTATAACGAAAAATTCCCACTAGTATATGGAAGTGACAAAATAGGAGACTCCCTATCATGAATATCATGGTGCTACTTTCAAGCACAAGGTTGGAAAGAGGATAGTAACATTGCCCCTTCTCTCTTTTTCTCTCATTTTTTTCTTTTTTCTTTTTTCTCCTTTTTTTATTTTTTTTTCTTTGGCTTCTTTGGCCTCTTTTTTTATTTTGGCTTCTTTTGCCTCTTTTTTAATTTCCTCACATGGGACAATGCTCTAATGATGATGATCATCACACTTCTATTTACTTACAACTCAAAAAATTACAACTTGATGCTTAGAACAAAATATGACTCTATGTGAATGCCTCCGGCAGTATACCGAGATGTGCAATGAATCAAGAGTGACATGTCTCAAAGAATTATGAAAGGTGGATTTGCCACAAATACAATGTCAACTACATGATCATGCAAAGCAATATGACAATGATGAAGCGTGTCATAATAAACGAAACGATGGAAAGTTGCATGGCAATATATCTCGGAATGGCTATGGAAATTCCATAATAGGTAGGTATGGTGGCTTTTTTGAGGAAGGTAGATTGTGTGTGTATGGTACCGGCGGAAGTTGGCGGGACAAGAGAGTCTAGCAATGATGGAAGGGTGAGAGTGTGTATAATCCATGGACTCAACATTAGTCATAAAGAACTCACATACTTATTGCAAAAATATATTAGTTATCGAAATGAAGTACTACGCGCATGCTCCTAGGGGGATAGATTGGTAGGAAAAGACCATCGCTCGTCCCCGAGCGCCACTCATAAGGAAGACAATCAAACAATAAATCATGCTCTGACTTCATCACATAATCGTTCACCATACGTGCATGCTATGGGAATCACAAACTTTAACACAAGTATCTCTCAGGTTCACAACTACTCACTACCATGACTCTAATATCACCATCTTCTTATCTCAAAACAATCATAAAGAATAAAACTTCTCATAGTATTCAATGCACTTTATATGAAAGTATTTACTATATCCATCTTGGATGCCTATCATATTAGGACTAAATTTATAACCAAAGCAAATTACCACGCTGTTCTAAAAGACTCTCAAAATAATATAAGTGAAGCCACCACCGTGCACTAAAAAGATATAAGTCAAGCACTAGAGCAATATTGCCTAGCTCTAAAGATATATGTGAAGCACATAGAGTATTCTAATAAATCATGATTCATGCGTGTCTCTTCCAAAAGGTATGTACAGCAAGGATGATTGTGGAAAACTAAAAAGCAAAGACTAAAATCATACAAGATCCTCCAAGCAAAACAAATATCATGTGGTGAATAAAAATATAGCCTCAAGTAAAGTTACCAATAGATGAAGATAAAAGAGAGGGTGCCTTCCCGGGCATCCACAAGCTTAGGCTTTTGGTTGTCCTTGAATATTACCTTGGGGTGCCTTGGGCATTCCCAAGCTTAGGCTGTTTCCACTCCTTATTCCATAGTCTATCAAATCCTTACCCAATACTCGAAAACTTCACAACACAAAAATCAACAGAAAATCTTATAGGCTCCGTTAGTATAAGAAAATAAATGACCACTTTAAGGTACTGTTGCAAACTTCTTTATTTATATTGGTGTAATTTCTATCGTATCCCAACTTTTCCATGGTTCATACCCCCCGATACTACCCATAGATTCATCAAAATAAGCAAACAACACAAGGAAAACATAATCTGTCAAAAACAGAACAGTTTGTAATTGTAACTCTCGAATACTTCTGTAACTCCAAAATTATACAAAATTAGGACAACCTGAGTAATTTGTGAACCAATCTAGAGCAAAAAGAATCATATCAAAAGCACGTTTCAATAAAATCCTAGAATTATTTACTAGGCGCAAAACTTTATGTTTTTTAGCAGGATCAACACAACTATCACCGTAAACTATCCTAAAGGTTTAACCGGGCACAAACAATATTAAAACACAAAACCACATCTAAACAGAGGCTAGATGAATTATCTATTACTAAACAGGAACAAAAAGCAAAGAACAAAAATAAAATTGGGTTGCCTCCCAACAATCGCTATTGTTTAACGCACTTTGCTAGGCATAAAACACGAATAGATCTAGGTATTGTAATCTTTGGTATCCAATCCATAAGTGGCTCCAATAATAGATTCATATGGCAATTTAATTTTATTCCTAGGAAAGTGTTCCATGCCCTCCTTAACGGAAATTGGAATCTAATGTTTCCTTCTTTCATATCAATAATTGCACCAATCGTTCTATGGAAAGGTCTACCAAGAATAATAGGACATGTAGGATTGCAATCTATATCAAGAACAATGAATTCTATGGGCACATAATTCCTATTTGCAAATATAAGAATATCATTAATCCTTCCCATAGGTTTCTTAATAGTGGAATCCGCAAGATGCAACTTTAAAGAACAATCATCAAATTCATGGAAACCTAACACATCGCACAAAGTTTTTGGAATCATGGAAACACTAGCACCTAAATCACAGAAAGCATGGCACTCATAATCTTTAATCTTAATCTTAATAGTAGGTTCCCACTCATCATAAAGTTTTCTAGGCATAGAAGCTTCTAATTCAAGCTTTTCTTCAAAATATTGCATCATAACATCAATGATATGTTTAGTAAAAGCTTTGTTTTGATTATAAGCATGGGGAGAATCCAACACGGACTTCAACAAGGAAATACAATCTATTAAAGAACAATTATCATAGTTAAATTCCTTGACATCCAAAAGTGTGGGTTCATTGCTACTTATAGTGTTGACCTTCCAATCCCACTTTTATCAATTTTTGCATCTAGTTCTAAAAACTATGAATCATTGGGACGCCTTTTAACTAAAGTTGACTCATCTCCAGTCCCATCTTTATCAAGATTAATATTGGAAAACAAAGATTCAATAGGAGTCACTTCAATCACTTTTAGATCTTCATTATTATTCAAAGCCTCCGGTTAAGCGGCCACCTTATTTACTAAGATAGCTTGTTTATCGGAAATTTGGCCTATTAAATTTTGAAGGTGAGAAAATTGAGATGTCAAACTATAAAATTCCTTGGACATATTATCGAGCTCTTTATTCATGTACTCCATAAAACTTTTTTGCTCTTGAAGCTCGTTTCTAAAGAAACTATTTTTCTCAGATTGTAAGGACATAAAGCTTCTAACATTATTTTCAATTTCTTCCAACCTCCTCAGGTGAGGATCAATGCTTTTTGGTTGAGCCATAAAGGCAAACACGAACACCAACACAGAAGCACACAAAAAGCGAGCGAAGAAGACGAATGGAATATCGGCGAAGAAAAGGCACATCTTTTCAAAAATCGTTTTAGAGGTGGGGGAGAGGAAAACAAGAGGCGAATGGTGAATAATGAATGCAAGAGATGAGAGTTTATGATGGGTACTTGGTATGGCTTGACTTGGCGTACATCTCCCCAGCAACGCCACAGAAATTCTTCCTGCTACCTCTTGAGCTGGCATTGGTTTTTCCCTAGAAGAGGAAAGGGTGATGCAGCAAAGTAGAGTAAGTATTCAATCAGTTTGAGAATCAAGGTATCAATCCAGTAGGAGATGATGCACAAGTCATCGAATACCTGCACAACAATCAAACAAACTTGCACCCAACGCGATAAAAGGGTTGTCAATCCCTTCGCGGTTACATGCAAAAGTGAGATATGATATAGATAAACGGTAAAGTAAATATTTTTGGTATTTTTGGTTTATAGATCGAAAAGTAAAAGATTGCAAAATAGTGGATCCAAAATTAATATGATAGAAAATAGAACTTATATGATGGAAAAGAGACCCCGGGGCCATAGGTTTCACAAGTGGCTTCTCTCAAGATAGCAAATAATATACAGTGGGTGATCAAATTACTGCCGAGCAATTGATAGAAGAGCACATAATTATGACGATATCTAAGGCAATGATCATGAACATAGACATCATGTCCGTGTCACGTAGACCGAAACGATTCTGCATCTACTACTATTACTCCCCACATCAATCGATGTCCAGCATGCATCTAGAGTATTAAGTTCATAAACAACGGAGTAATTCATTAAGTAAGATGACATGATGTAGAGGAATTAACTCAAGCAATATGATGAAAATCCCATGTTTTTATCCTCGATGGCAACAATATAATACGTGCCTTGCTGCCCCTACTATCACTGGGAAAGGACACCGCAAGATTGAACCCAAAGCTAACCACTTCTCCCATTGCAAGAAAAACCAATCTAGTAGGCCAAACTAAACCAATAATTCGAAGATACTTGCAAAGATGTCATATCATGCATATAAGAATTCAGAGAAGATTCAAATAATATTTATAGATAATCTGATCATAAATCCACAGTTCATCGGATCTCAGCAACCTCACCACAAAAGAGCATTACATCGAATAGATCTCAAAGAAAATCAAGGGGAACATGGTATTAAGAATCAAAGAGAGAGAATAAGACATCTAGCTACTAGCTATAGACCCGTAGGTCTGTGGTAAACTACTCATGCTTCATCGAAAGGGCAATGGTGTTGATGTAGAAGCCCTGCATGATCGAATCCCCCTCTGGTAGGATGTCAGAAAAGGCCCTAGATGGGATCTCACGGGTACAGAAGGTTGCGGCGGTGGAAAAGTGTTTTCGTCGCTCTCCCTAACGGTTTTGGGGTATAAGAGTATATATGGGTGAAAGAATTAGGTCAGGAGACCTTCAAGAGGCCCACGAGGCACGGGAGCATGCCCTACCCCCTAGGTGCGCCCTCCACCCTCGTAGCCGCCTCGTGCTCTTCCGAATTCATCTCCAAGTCTCCAGTTTTGCTTATGGTCCAATAAAGATCATCGCTAAAGTTTTATTCTGTTTGGACTCCATTTGGTATTCCTTTTACGCGAAACTCTAAAACATGCAAAGAACAAAAACTGGTACTGGGCTCCAGGTTAGTAGGTTAGTCCCAAAAATAATATAGCATATTAATGCATATAAAACATCCAAACAGATAATATAATTGCATGGGACAATCAAAAATTATTGATACGTTGGAGACGTATCAGATTACCAAAGTCCTTCATGCAATATGTTCATGCCCTCAGAAGAAAGATCCCATTTTCCTCTGTTGCACATACCAGAAGCAATGGGCAAGCTGAGACGGAGAACGCTGAAGTGTTGCGAGGACTGAAGACAAGAACATTTGATAAGCTGCAGAAGTGCGGCAGGCTATGGTCCCTCAAAATGACACCAAATCGGTCTATCGGGCAGACTCCCTTCTCCCAAGCCTATGGGGCAGAAGTAGTTATCACCAAGGATCTCATTTATGGGTCAGCATAGGAACAACACCGGCATGACGATGTTGTGCTTCTCAAGAAGAACCGTCTCCCGGCTGCTACACATGCTCCACGCTACCAGCAAGCCCTGCGTTGCTATCACAGCCGCAGGGTTCATGCCCGGTGTTTTGAGGAAGGCGACCTTCTCCTTAGACGCGTTCAGTCTGCCAATGGTACAAACAAGTTGACGCCAAAGCGGGTGTCGGAGTAAATGACCACGGGTAGCCCTATCTGCTCCTCATGATGTTTCAAGATATCGGGGCCGCCTGCGCCCCTCAAGCATCAAAGACAAAGGACATCCTTCTTATGGCCGGCTGGTCCAAGCGGCTGGCTGCATGAAGGCGGCAAGGCCCAAAGAGCGGCCCCGGTGCGGGCCGACTCCAAGATGGTGGCCACCAAAGCAGCCGAATCCTGACAGGCGGACACCAAATCGGCTGACTCATAGCAGGCGGCCCACTCATGCACCCTCAAAGTTTGCACCCACATAATGGCGACGAGACGGGGCGTGGAAACAGTACAGCCTGCCACCCCCGAATCCAGGGGCAGACGTGGCCACAGTGCAGTGTACCGGGTGGCCATCCCTAGCCTGGCGTGGCACTGTTGCCACGCTGCCCATGACATCACCCGTGGCAGAGGCAGCCATACTCCCATGACGGCCTGTAGGTACGGCCCACAAGCGACGGGCCCTACCTGTCCGTGGGATGCCTGAAAGCGGCAAGCCCTAACCAGGCGGCAAAGTGGGAGGACGACTCCCAGGAGCCGGCCCTCCCCTCCCCTTGAAGTTTGTGCACCATTAACCAGATAAGACGGGGTGTGGCTGTAGTGAACGCCCACCAGGCAGCGGTACTGTAGCCACGCTGTCCCCAGCCAAGCGCTCATCATCATAGGCAGGGCTATAATAATGAGTAGCTGATAGGACCCACAAGCGGCGGGCCCAACCTGCCGACCGAGAGCCGGCAACCGGCGGGAACCACCAGGAGATGGGCCCCAGCGACCGGCGGAGAAGCCGGCGACCGTAGACACTGACGGCTCGGGCCTACACCTGGGGGTTAGGCCTATATAAACCCCCAGGGCACCCATGCAAAGGGTTGAGCCTCTTAGAGATTACACACACGTACAGAGGGTTGTTGAGCTAGCCTTGCCCTTCTTCCTCCTCTAGCAAAACAGCTCAAGGAGCAAGCTTGTAGCTACTTGTTGATCTAGTGATCATGCGGAGACCCCGTAGAGCAGGACTAGGGGTGTTATCTCCTAGGAGAGCCCCGAACCTGGGTAAGATGCGTCGGTGTACATGTTTACGCCTTATCCCGTTTCCTGGCACCAGCGATGTCTTACTAGATCCGACCATGATAAGCCATCCCTTGGCATATGTCGCACCAAACACCCAACATTTGGCGCCCACCATGGGGCTTGGTGCACCATCGTCCGGAGATCTATTCTGGACGGGAACCTTGTTCCTCCCTGGCGAGAGCAGCCAGTCCGGCATGCCCGATGGTGTTTGCACCAACGCCTGCATGGCGTGGAAGTCGCCTGCATGGCGAGCTGCCTCGCTGATCTCATCGGCGAGATTCGCCTCTCCGACGAGCCCGTGCCAGGCGCGGGCACAGCCACCTCCGAGAGCTTCCTCATCGACCTCCTTGGCAAGATCGACATTGCCAACGAGCCCACCTCCAACCTAGAGTCGATCAGTTCCATGATACGTCTCCAACGTATCTACTTTTCCAAACACTTTTGCCCTTGTTTTGGACTCTAACTTGAATGATTTGAATGAAACTAACCCGGACTGACACTGTTTTCAGCAGAACTGCCATGATGTTGTTTTATGTGTAGAAAACAAAAGTTCTCGAAATGTCCTGAAAATTCACGGAGGCACTTTTTGGAAAATATAAAAAATACTGGCAAAAGAATCAAGACTAGGGGGCCCACACCCTGTCCACGAGGGTGGGAGGAGCACCCACCCCCCTGGGCACGCCCCTTGTCTCGTGGGCCCCCTGAGGCTCCGCCGACCTCAACTCCAACTCCATATATTCCGTCACGCGGAGAAAAAAATCAGAGAGAAAGTTTCATCACGTTTTACGATACGGAGCCGCTGCCAAGCCCTAATCTCTCTCGGGAGGGCTGATCTGGAGTCCGTTCGGGGCTCCGGAGAGGGGGATTCGTCGCCGTCGTCATCATCAACCGTCCTCCATCACCAATTTCATGATGCTCACCGCCGTGCATGAGTAATTCTATCGTAGGCTTGCTGGACGGTGATAGGTTGGATGAGATTTACCATGTAATCAAGTTAGTTTTGTTAGGGTTTGATCCCTAGTATCCAATATGTTCTGAGATTGATGTTGCTATGCTTAATGCTTGTCACTAGGGCCCGAGTGCCATGATTTTAGATCTGAACCTTTTATGTTTTCATGAATATACGTGTGTTCTTGATCCTATCTTGCAAGTCTATAGTCACCTATTATGTGTTATGATCCAACAACCCCGAAGTGACAATAATCGGGATATTTCTCGGTGATGACTCTAGTTTGAGGAGGTCATGTATTCACTATGTGTTAATGCTTTGTTCCGGTTCTCTATTAAAAGGAGGCCTTAATATCCCTTAGTTTCCGCTAGGACCCCGCTGCCACGGGAGGGTAGGACAAAAGATGTCATACAAGTTCTTTTCCATAAGCACGTATGACTATTTACGGAATACATGCCTACATTACATTGATGAACTGGAGCTAGTTCTGTGTCACCCTATGTTATAGCTATTACATGAGGAATCGCATCCGACATAATTATCCATCACTGATCCAATGCCTACGAGCTTTTCACATCTTGTGCTTCGCTACTTTTCCATTGCTATTGTTATAATCACTACAAAACCCAAAAATATTACTTCTGCTACCATTACCTTTATTATCATACTACTTTGCTACTAAATACTTTGCTGCAGATACTAAGTTATCCAGGTGTGGTTGAATTGACAACTCAACTGCTAATACTCAATAATACTCTTTGGCTCCCCTTGTGTCGAATCAATAAATTTGGGTTGAATACTTTACCCTCGAAAGCTGTTGCGATCCCCTACACTTGTGGGTTATCAAGACTAATTTCTGGCGCCGTTGCCAGGGAGCATAGCTCTATTCTCTGAGTCACTTGGGATTTATATCTGTTGATCACTATGAAGAACTTGAAAGACACGAAAGAACTAAGATTTTGCCCTCAACTACGAGGGGAGGTAAGGAACTGCCATCTAGCTCTACACTAGATTCTCCTTCAGTTTTCAGTAAGCTTGCGACACCTAAACCTTAATGGTGGAATGAAACCTGACCCTGCTTTCACTACTTCACCTATCCGTGTTACTCATAACGATTATGAATTCTCTGTTGATCCTGAGATTATTACTTTAGTTGAATCTGATGCTTTTTATGGCCTTGAACCTGAAACTGTTGTGGCACATCTCACCAAGTTGAATGATATAGCCAACCTGTTTACTCATGATGATAAAAATCTCGCTATTATTTTATCCTTAAGATGTTTCCTTTCTCATTAAAGGGTGATGCTAAGACTTGGTATAATTCTCTTGCTCCTGGTTGTGTGCGTAGTCCCCAGGATATGATTTATTACTTCTCTGCTAAATATTTCCCTGCTCATAAGAAACAAGCTGCCTTGCGGGAAATATATAATTTTGTGCAAATCAAAGAAGAGAGTCTCCCACAAGCTTGGGGGAGGCTTCTCCGATTACTTAATGCTTTGCCTGATCATCCTCTTAAGAAAAATGAAATACTTGATATCTTTTATAATGGACTAACCGATGCTTCCAAGGACTACTTGGATAGTTGTGCTGGTTGTGTTTTCAGGGAAAGAACAGTCGACGAAGCTGAATTACTATTGAATAATATGTTGACTAATGAAAATAATTGGACTCTTCCTGAGCCAATTCCTGAGCCAATTCCTGATCCAATTGAGCCAACTCCTGGGCCTATTCCTAAACCCACTCCGAAGAAGAGAGGTGTTTTATTTCTCAGTCCTGAAGATATGCAAGAGGCAAAGAAATCAATGAAAGAAAAGGGTATTAAAGCTGAAGATGTTAACAATTTAAATCCTATTGAAGAAATACATGGTCTTAATATACCGCCTATTGAACAACCATATTGTCTTGATAACCCGACACAGGTAGTAAAGGTAAATTCTCTCTATAGATATGATAAAGATGAAATCCCCTATACTAAATTTCATAGCCCATGCTTAGATGAATTTGACGACTTTATGGCTAGACAAGAAAGTTTTAATGCTTATGTTGGTAGAGAGTTAAAGAATAATGCTTTCGAGATAGGACGCGTGAGCGATAATATGGCTAGAGTTAAAGGTGAACTCAAACTCATTAGTAAATATGCTTCTATGGTTGCTACTCAAGCTGAGCAAGTACTTAAAGCTCAAAATGATTTGCTTGATGAATTAAATAAAAAAATGACTTTGCTGTTAGAGTGGCTACTAGAACTGGTAGAATGGCTCAGGAACCTTTGTATCTTGAAGGCCACCCTAAGAGAATCTAGCAAGACTCTCAGAGAAATAATTCAGAGGAACCTAGTTCTTCTAAAAAGAAGAAAAAGAAAAACGTTAGGACTTTGCATGCTTCTAGTGAACCCATTGTAGACACACCTCAGAATCCCAATGATATTTCTATTTCTGATGCTGAAACACAATCAGGTGATGAACATGAACCTAGTGATAATGTTCATGTTGATGCTCAACCTAGCAAAAACAATGAAGTAGAGATTGAACCTGCTGTTGATCTTGATAACCCACAATCAAGGAATCAAAGTTATGATAAGAGAGATTTTGTTGCTAGGAAGCATGGTAAAGAAAGAGAACCATGGGTTCAGAAACCCATGCCCTTTCCTCCTAAACCATCCAAGACAAAGGATGATGAGGATTTTGAGCGCTTTGCTGAAATGATTAGACCTATCTTCTTACGTATGCTCTTAACTGATATGCTTAAAATAAATGCTTATGCTAAGTATATGAAGGGTATCATTACAAATAAAAGAAAGATACCGGAAGCTGAAATTTCCACCATGCTTGCTAATTACACTTTTAAGGGTGGAATGCCAGAGAAACTTGGAGATCCGGGGGTACCAACTATACCATGCTCCATTAAAATAAATTATGTTAGAACTGCCTTATGTGATCTTGGAGCCGGTGTTAGTGTTATGCCTCTCTCTTTATATTGTAGATTTGAATTGAGTAAGTTGACACCTACTTAAATATCTTTGCAAATGGCTGATAAATCAACTGCTATACCTGTCGGTATCTATGAGGATGTGCCTGTTGTGGTTGCAAATGTCACTATCTTAACGAACTTTGTTATTCTTGATATTCCCGAGGACGATAGTATGTCGATTATTCTTGGTAGACCCTTTTTGAATACTGTAGGGGTTGTCATTGATTGCAACAAAGGCAATGTCACTTTTCATGTTAATGGTAATGAGCATACGGTACACTTTCCGAGGAAACAATCTCAAGTTCATAGCATCAATTCTATTGGAAAAGTTCCAACTATCATTATTGGAGATTTTGAATTTCCTCTCCCTACTGTCAAGAAAAATTCTGATATTCTTATTGTTGGGGATGTTCATATCCCTGTTGAGGTAACTTAGTGTTATTCGAAATTTCTCCGATTCCGTGTTATTCGGAATGAGTTTGTTAACAAGACTTGATCAACCTTGTTAGTAGATTCATTTTGATGATCACGAGATGGATGAAACTAGAAGGCACAACCTTCTGTACCCTCTTTTTACTTTCTGTTATTTAGAATAAATAAAGCAAAAATAATATTATTCGTCTGTTTTCTGAATCATCCGTGCAATAAAAAAAATATCCCCAAAATAAAAGTGCTCCAAATGCCCTGCAAATTTAGTATGATTTTTATGGAATATTTGAGGATTTTAGGCACTGAAATCACTCCAGGAGGGGCAAGCACCAGGCCACGAGAGTGGAGGGCGCGCCCACCTACCCTGGGTGCGCCCCCTGTCCCGTGGGCCCCTGGTGGCCCCCCTGCACTTATGCCAGCACCCACACACTCCATCTTCTTCCCAAAAAAATCCCCATCTAGCTCAAGCACGAGTTCTAGCTCATTTCGCTGCGAGTTTCGATCTCCTTGCTCAAAGCTCCCTTCACAAAACTGCTTTGGGATATTGTTGCTTGGTATATGACTCCTCCATTGGTCCAATTAGTTTTTGTTCTAGTGCTTTATTCATTGCAAATTTTTGCTGCATAGGTGACCATGTTCTTGAGCTTGCATGTCAAATTTATGAGGTCCCAAGTAATTCTGATGCATGATATAGGCTCTAGGCACTTGTAGGAGTAGTTGCTACCAATCTTGTTTAGTTTTATTCACTTCTATTTTGAAGTTACTAAAATTTCAGAAATTTTTCAGAAAAAGAATTATGTCTAGGAGAATGTACCAAGGTGGTTCCTCGGTAAAGAAAGGACCCATGATTGCTATACGTGAGCAAGACGTTTAATTACAGAGGGACGCAGATGTACGAGCTTGTGAGTGGCCATCTGATGATTTTATGGTCGAAGCAGGCTTCAAGGAGGAATTTGACGCGTATGTCCGTAATGCTGAGCTGGAGGACTTCTTACAAGATAAGTGTCCTCAGTACTACCAATTGACTGATTCCTTCGTGCGGAGGTTTAAATATAACTGGACACGTAATTCTCCTAGTGTCCTATTTGATATCTATGATACATCTTATACCATGGACTTAGAGGATTTTAACACTACTTGCGAACTTTCGCAGTGGGGTAATATTAATGATCCTCAAAAATCTGAATTTAGAGATTTCCTTGCTAGTATTACTGTGGGAGAATCCAGAACATAGCACAAGCTATGTAACTCCCGGATCCGATGCGCCAGGTGTCTGCCAGTTATTGATAGTCGTTGCCATGTCATTTGCTTGCATGTTGCATTTTATCATGTCATCATGTGCATTTCATTTTGCATACGTGTTCGTTTCTTGCATCCGAGCCTTTTCCCCGTTGTCCGTTTTGCAATCCGGCGCTTCTAAGTCATCCGACGTCCCCTTCTAGCCTCACTTCGTGTGCGGGTATTAAACTTTCTCGGAATGGCCCGATGCTTGCCAAGTGGCCTTGGTATTGCACCGGTAGACCGCCTGTCAAGTTTCGTGCCATTTGGAGGTTGTTTGATACTCCAACGGTTAACCGGGTAACCGCAAAAGCCTCTTTCTCTTTGCATCCCAACACCCCTTCCAAAGTGGCCCAAAACCCACCTAACTCACCTCCATGCTCTCGGTCATTCGATCATGATCGTGTGGGCGAAAACCACTCCTCATTTGGACTCTCCTAGCTCCCTCTACCTATAAATAAGTCTCCTCCCCCGAAATTCGCGGATGAAACCCCCCTAACCCTAGTTTTCTCCTCTGCGCCGCGCCGGACATGTCCGTCCCTGGCCGGACATGTCCAGCCGCCGCCCCCGACCAATCAC
>NC_041387.1:152560539-152630334 GCF_002162155.2 Triticum dicoccoides | reverse complement strand
CCGCGCTTGGCCGCTCCCGGGGCCGCCGCTGCCTCCCGCGCCGGCCGCGGTCGTCGCCTCAGCTCGGCCCCGGCCAGATCCGGCCGCGGAGAGGCCGGATCCGGCGCCCCCTTCGCCGGCCCCCTCCTCTCCGGCGCGCTCTCCCTCGTCTCCGGCTGCCTCAGCCCGCAACTCTGGCGAGCCTCGTCCTCCGCGCCAGATCCAGATCCGTTTGAGGTTGACCCCGAAATCCACTAAGTCCCCATTTCTGTGTAATTTTCATGCCATGTTTGACCTGCTGTATCTCTGCGCATGTAGCTCCATTTCATGCGTGTAATATGTCAAATTGTTCGTCTCGACGAGTACATCATTTCATTCCATTGCATCATATTCATTTGAGTTCATCTTGATGCCGGAATCATCGTTGTAAAAGTGCTTCATGATGTTTTCTGCTGTCTGTTATCAGAATGAGCTCTTTTGTCATTTTTGCCATGAATGATGTGTGCATCCTATGAGGTTGATGTCTACATGTGTTTTGAACTATGCCATGTCTTCTTTACAGAGGTGCTTACCATGTATTTTTGTGATCAATGTGCTGACTAGCACAAGCATGCAAACTAGGCATCGTGATGTTGCTGATTTTAGTCTCTGTTCTGCTGTTATTTTGATGCCATGTAAACATGATGCTACAGAGAGATCCATGCATATTTAGAGATACTTCAGTAAGGGTGTTTTGAACAATAGGTTATTGTCTATCCATTCATGCCCTTTGTTGCAATTATGGAGTAGTCTATCATGTCATTTGAGTGCTCTACTTTTGCTTCAAAATGTTTCCTGGCAGATTGTTTACATGTTATTCAATTTTGCCAAGGTTGTTGTAGTTGATCCTTGCATGCTATGAACTTGTTCTTGCTTTGGTTTGTTTCACAAACATATCTTCTTGATGATGCTATGCTTATCTTGTCATGCAATGACTTGTGGGGGGTGAATCGAGCTTGTTAAGTAGGGTACTCGCTGTTGCTGTTTTGCTAGGCCGAATCTGTTATTTCGCGATGCTATATAAACATGTTGCTACTAATCATTCTATGCATAATCTGGTGATGTTCTATAAACATGTTTTGATCTAAATGTCATCCTCTAACCATACATGCCCCTGGTTGCATTTATAGCTTGCTGTAGATTGTTCATATCTTGCTCCAAAGTTGCTTCATAATGTTGTTGTCAGCCTGTTAACATTAAGTTCACTTGTTACCATGTGTTTTCCTAGTGATCCATGCACCCTATGGACTTGATCTTGCCATGCTTAACTTCACAAATATGTCTTCTTACTGTTGGGTGCCTTGCCATGCCATGTAATGATCTGTAGTGAGTTGCACAAGCTCATCTACATGCCTTCATAATTCTGTTTCTGCCATGTATGAATCTATAATATAACTTGCCATGTTTACATCGGTGCCATCATATTTTCTGATCCTTTTTGGCTTATGGTCAGTAAGGGACTTTTGATCTATGCTTTGAGTAGAATCATGCCATGTCTTGTTTTGCCATTATAAGTTCCTGTAACATGTTGATTGATAGCTCTAAACATTGCATCGTGATGTTATTTTCTGCAAAGTCTGAAATTGTTATAACTTGCAATCTTACCATGTGTGTTTGAGCATGTTCTAGTGATTTATGGAGATAGCTCAGTGTTCATGTTTTGTAATGCTTTACCTGTACATCATGACCATGCCTTTTGTTATTATATTGTGGTGATGTGGCTTATTGTTTTGATGCTTGCAATATGCCTAGTCGCTGTTTTGGACAGCTTCTCCTTTAAACTTGTATGGAGTGTATGTGTTGGACCGTTGCTCCGTTTTGAGTGTGCTTTATATGAAACTTGCTTAGAATTGCATGTAGCTTCATATTATCATGTTGCATCCATGTTTTGAGGTGTTTGCTTGTTGTTTGTATGCATTTTGCATCAATGCCATGTTTGACTTGTTTTGCTCATATCTTCTAGACCGTAGCTCCGAACTAAATGATCTTTATATGTAACTTGACTAGAATCTCGTGTAGATCATCGTTGTGCATCTTAACTTGCTGTTTAACAACTTGAACATAAGGTTTATTCAGATCTGGACTAATTTCGAAATTTGCATATGAGGACTTACCGAAATTGTCATATGTTGTTCCCGGCCTCATTTAAACTTGTCTTGACGTGTTGCTCTTGTTTGCATCATCTCTTGCCATGAGTAGCCTCATGTAGTCTTGTCATGCATCATGCTCATGTGTGCATCATGCCTTGTTCATGTGTGGTGTGTTTACTATCTTGTGTGCTTCTTTTCGATAGTTCCTGTTTCGTTGTGATCGTGAGGATTCGTTCGTCTACGCTTGGTTCGTCTTCGTGGCTTCATCTTCTTCATGGACTCGTTCTTCTTCCTTGCGGGATTTCAGGCAAGATGACCGTTACCCTGGATCTCACTACTATCATTGCTATGCTAGTTGTTTCGTTCTATCGCTATGCTGCGCTACCTATCACCTATTTGTCCAGCCATCCCAAATTGCCATGAACCCCTAACCTTTGACACCTGTCCTATGCAAACCCTTGTTTGGCTATGTTACCGCTTTTGCTCAGCCCCTCTTATAGCGCTGCGAGTTGCAGGTGAAGTTGAAGATTTCTCCATGGTGGACAGGATTTTGGTTGGGATATCACAATATCTCTTAAATTATTAATGCATCTATATACTTGGTAAAGGGTGGAAGACTCGGCCTTTTGCCTAGTGTTTTGTTCCACTCTTGCCGCCCTAGTTTCCGTCATACCGGTGTTATGTTCCCGGATTTTGCGTTCCTTACGCGGTCGGGTGATTTATGGGACCCCCTTGACAGTTCGCTTTGAATAAAACTCCTCCAGCAAGGCCCAACCTTGGTTTTACCATTTGCCTCACCACCACCTATCCCTTTCCCTTGGGTCGGCCAACCTGAGGGTCATCTTTATTTTAGCCCCCTGGGCCAGTGCTTGTCTAAGTGTTGGTCCGAACTAGAGCCCTTTGCAGCGCCCCCTCAGGGAAACTTGAGGTCTGGTTTTAGTTGTACGGATTGCTCATCCGGTGTTGCCCTGAGAACGAGATATGTGCAGCTCCTATCGGGATTGTCGGTGCATCGGGCGGTTTTGCTGGTCTTGTTTTACCATTGTCGAAAGGTCTTGTAAACCGGGATTCCGAGTCTGATCGGGTCTTCCTGGGAGAAGGTCTATTCCTTCGTTGATCGCGAGAGCTTGTCATGGGCTAAGTTGGGACACCCCTGGAGGGTATAATCTTTCGAAAGCCGTGCCTGCGGTTATAGGCAGATGGGAATTTGTTAATGTCCGGTTGTAGATAACTTGACACCAGATCCGAATTAAAACGCATCAACCACGTGTGTAGCCGTGATGGTCTCTTCTCGGCGGAGTCCGGGAAGTGAACACGGTCTCTGTGTTATGTTTGACGTAAGTAGGAGTTCAGGATCACTTCTTGATCATTACTAGTTGACGACCGTTCCTTTTGCTCTCTTCTCGCTCTTATTTGTGTACGTTAGCCACCATATATGCTTAGTCGCTGCTGCAGCCTCACCACTTTACCCCTTCCTTTCCCTTTAAGCTTTGCTAGTCTTGATACCCATGGTAATGGGATTGCTGAGTCCTCATGGCTCACAGATTACTACAACAACAGTTGCAGGTACAGGTTCATGCGGTGATCATGACGCGAGAGTGATGCTTGCTTGCGTTGAGTTCTTCTTCTGCTTCTTCGATCAGGGGATAGGTTCCAGGTCGGCAGCCTGGGCTAGCAGGGTGGATGTCGTTTGAGTTTCTGTTTGTGATTCATCCGTAGTCGGATGATGCTCTGATGTATTGTGATGTTGTATTCGTGTGGCATTGTATGCCTCTTGTATGTATCCCCATCTATTATGTAATGTTGTTGTAATGATATCCACCTTGCAAAAACGTTTCAATATGCGGGTCTATCCTTGGTGGGACCTTTGAGTTCCTTTTGGATAGGGTCGCATATTGGGCGTGACAAGCTACCATAGGGAGCATTCATTTTCCTGCTATAAATTATTTTGCTCTCTTCATTGGTAGATGCATTAACGGTAAAGACGAAGCATGTCATGTGTGTGTCCCCGATCTTTGTGTCCTCAAGAGTGCTGTGTTAGGTTATAAAGGTTATAACTTGGGGGCAATAGTTGCACTTATGTTGCAGAATAATGGTAGAGCTGGAGATTTATTTGGAGGAATTTATGCAACCCGTGTGTGTAATTATCTTGGTATAGCCCCATGAGAGGGGGATATGATGTTACCTCCTGCTTGTTTAGATTATGACGCTATGTGTCGGATGTCGGGTTCCTGCAGACCCTTAAGGTTCGAACTCTGGGGTGCGCATGAAGATCTTTCCCCTATCGATCTACGTCCGATCGCCTCGTGTCACTACTAGGGAAAAGGCTAGCAGCAGCGCGGGTTTTAGGTGTATCAGTAGCGCGGGGGGAGGCGCTACTAATAAGGCGCTATAGCTAACACATAGCAGTAGCGCGTGCTCACCGGCGCTACTGCTACACAAGTGTAGCAGCAGCGCGGTTTGTGAGAGCTCGCTACTGCTAATAGCTCTAGCGCTCTTTGCCTGGACGCGCTACTGCTATCGCGGCGCTGCTGCTAACTTTTATACACTCGCTATTGCTAATTTAAGTAGTTTTTTGTTTTTTTTGGCATATTTGTTTTGTATTTGAACAGGCTTTATAGAAGAATCTTTAGCAGATAGAAATATCATCATGATACACATACAAATGTCTACGAGACCACAAATGTAATCATAGCATATACATACAAATAGTCTCATCATAATCATCATCCAACACAAAGTGATATCTTGTCATCATCTCGAAAATAGCGATACATGCAAGTCTCGAATACTAGCAACTACAACAACGTCATCCATCTAAACAAAGGTATACGTAAGAAGTGCTATCACTATGAGTGAGAGCGGAACTATGCAGTACATGAGGTGGCGGTTACGAGTCCTCTCTCGCGCTAGCGTGAACCTCAAGTAACTAGCTTCTCCTTCTTGTCTGCTTTTGAAGCCTTTATGGCTGCCGCCCGTGAACCCATTCACTTGCGCCTGACACTCATGCCACTCGTTGTACACCCCCGGAACCTTCCCTTTGTACACGACATAGCAATTCCATCTCGCCATCAAGAAACTAGGTACCTGTTAGAGATGCATGTTCATGAAGAGGATGTACAATCATATATATGCAACAAAATATACTAGAGCAACACCGAAAAAGAAAGGGTTAGCAACTAGATGCAACATACCGTACGCAAATTAATTAACTAGAGGTACGCAGGTCATCGTACGCAAACTAACAAAATAGCGTTACGCAAGTTCGTCAGGGACCATGGACATCACAAAGTTTCATCGCTACAACAAGTATACAAGTTCAACCGACACATATCATCATCATCGGCATCATAAATCACTAGAAGTTCCATCCTTCCATATCATCGAGGATGAACCCTAGCTTCTTGAACGGTGTGAGGTCTAGACATTGCATGCCTATGCAAGTTCGGACGTCAGCTTGCAATATAGGGCTGTGGTGGAACATCCCCTTCTCATCGATGACTTCTTTCATGATGATCGTCACAATGTCGCTTTGGATGCGAAAGAAGTCATCTCTAAGTTTATAATCCGCTTCTCCATGAGATTCTAGCCACTTGTGGATATGATCATCATTTCTGCTTGTCATGCGAAGCTTCTGGTGATCCGTGTTGAACTGAATCATGAGATGGACGATGTAGAATCCATCCTTCTTGCTTGGTTTTGGGACATGGATGCAGGAGAAGTTAGTTTTATGCGCGAAACCCATCTTCTTGTTCCTTTGTTTCCTTATCTGCACATGGCCACCTCTAAAGCTGAAGCCTTGGAGAGCATCATCTAGAATATTCATTATGTGGGTGTAGTATTTTTTCTCGTAGTCTCTGGAAGGGTCAAAATACACGGCGTGGGAGACTTGCGGGTAAAGAACGATAAGGACAGCGCGCCCGTTGCTGCGGGGAAAAGACACCTCAAATTATTCCCCATATGAGAGAGAAGGAATGATTGAAATGTACGAAAGGGTTGTCTGGAACTGACTTACTTTGGATGATAAGGCACGAGGACAATTTCCCGGTCCTTATTCTGTACCATGAAGTTTTGGAGGTACTCCCTAGTAGTTTCACGCTCAAAGTCGCCGAGACTCGAGAAAGACTCGTGCATGTAGTATGGATCCGCCACACAGATTTGCGAGACTTCTTCACACTTCATGACGGAGCTCATATGTAGCGCAAAAAGGCGGACGATAGTAAAATCGAGCCGCCTTGTTAGAAACATCTCAAAGATATGGTCAAACCGCAGGAAGAACACCTCCGCGGGCCGTGTGTCGACGTAGCACTTCCCCTCAGGCACACGAGCCACGTATGTCGGATATCCTGGATCCTTTGAGGCTAGTAGGCTTTTCTCAGTCGACAGCACATGGTCGTGCAGTCGCCTGAGATCCCCTGATAGTGCCTCCAGCGGTTTCGACGGTAGCATCGGCTCTCCCGTGAGATGGAACATGACCGCACCTTTCACGGGTACACGCTCTTCAGAATGCATAGTCTGGCTACTATGTGCTCTCGCTTGTTTGGAGGCAGTTATCTTTCTCGATCTCTTCCTCTCCTTTTTCTTGGGCACACCTTGTAGACCCTTCCTTAACCCCTGCCCCAGTGTTCCCAGGTTAAGTACTGTACGACCCTCGCGCCCGACTAGTTGAGCCTGTGTTGAGGCGGTATCTTTAGGCGTGTCCTGTGAGGATTTCATGAAGAGAGACTTTTTGCAATCCCTGCTACGACCCTTCCCGGGCATATCATCCATATCCTCATTAGCAAGCTGATAGCCCGATTCGTCATATGGTTGACTCATCATATCTATGTCACAGTCATATGCGTTTGTATTTATGAAATCCATAGGGTCGACCTCCGTCTCATCATCCATTCTCTGTTCGACACGAGAAATTACATCAGCCAGTACTATTGCACCCCCTTCATCATGTCGTCCGCCGCTCTCACCCGGCACTACAGGAGCTGGTAATTGCGTAGGCGGGGTGGTGGTCTCCGCACATGCTTGTTGATGTGTGGTAGTTATTGGTGTGCTCTCGGCCGGCTCCAAACGAATAAGATTCTTTGGCCATAGCAGCACCCAATTCTTGCAGCTTCCAATCTGCGGCGGGGTCTCGTCGTCCGCTCCCACATGCTGTACTGGAGGAGGCAAATCCTCGTGCCCTGATTTCACACTGGTCAAGCTAACCTTGAAGTGCCCAGCGGGGATCGGCTGGTTGTGGAACGTGCGTTGCGAGGGGTCCATTATCATCCCCTTTCCCACGTCCACCTTCTGACCTTTGATCAAGTAGAGTATGGTGCACGGGGTTTCTTTCGCCTGCAAACGCATATGTCTGTGGCGTAAAACAACCGAAAGGCAACAAAAATGGAATAATATATATATATATATATATATATATATATATATGTTGGTGCGACATGTAATTACTGTGACGGCGTCGAGCTCAGCCAAAGACGAAGGCCCACCTAGCGCGCCTGAGACTGAGGACGGGCTGCTATGAGCGGGAGCGGCTGCGAGAGGAGGCCCGGTTGCGTGAGCAAGTGATGGTGCGATGATTTTGTTGTTCATGGAGTTGCTCCTGATGAAATTGGGCAACGGGAAATCATGTACCGTCTTGTATGGATTTTCCTTCGTCCAGTTGATGATAACCGGAACCAAGTTAATAGCGAAATCATTTCTGCAGGCAGTTACAGCTGCATTGACTGCCTGCTGTAGCAACTCATATTTTTCCTCGGCTGCTCTTTTCGCATCCTCAGCTGCTTTTTTCTCGACCACAAGCTTCACCTTTGCGTCGATGTCCGCCTGACTAAACTTCTTTTTCTGCTTCTTGGCCTCCGGGCCCTCGTTGTAAAACACCTTCCACGTGGCGCCGTCTCCAGCGCCGTGCACACGACCATATTGCGGCCGCTGGACCAAAGGGAGTCCCTTAAGTTCGTTCAAGGCCCGGTTGAGAGGGGTGTCCCACTTGGGCCTCATCGGAGAAGTAGGGCTTTCGGCTGCAATCTGGTGTTGCTTCTCCAGTAGTCTAATCAATTTCCTCGTGATCTTGTCCGTGTAAAAAACCTTTTTCTCCTTGTCCCACTTGTAGCAGGCCCTGATGAAGTCACGCTCCAAGGGGTTGGTGAACTTCGCTAAGGGGTCTGGGAGACCCGCGGCTTCACGTTCCGCATCCTCCTTATCCCATATGGGCCTTTTACCGAGGTAGCCACGGCTTCCGAGGCGATGGTTCCCCGTGTTCCTTTGCTGAAGGCTCTTGAACTTCACAACCTTAGCCTTGGCTGCCTTGGTAGCGCAAGTGTCCTTGAACTTTTCGAACTCCTCTTCCATAAGTGTCGGATTTTCCTCCAGAATCTTGGACAGGTGTTCATCAACCCTGGGGGATGCAGTGAGCGACATGTCCGACTGATTCCGCGCTTCCGCCTGTTCTTTGTCCTGCGCGGGAAGAGACTCGGGCGTGGCCCTAAAAGATGTGAGAGCATTTTGGGAGGGGAAGCCCCTCATGTAAAAAGATTGTTGCCCATGTGTTGTCGAGATTGTCGACGGATGGGCGCCTGCATGATGACATGATTTTCGTGATCAGTAGGTTGTCGTGGTTTTACCTTTGTCTTGGCGAGCCTAGAATGGGCTCGCAGCGTCCATCAGATGGCCTCACGAGTGTCCCGTTTAACCATGCTGCGAGAGTTTTTCTAGAGCGAACGTCGGCCACGGGACGGCAGGCGCAAATGCTGTGCCCTGCACTACTCGCGAGGGGCCCGCGAGAGGGAGGCAGCTAGTGTGAATTCCAACTTGAACAGAAATCGGAGCATGAGAAAGCACACGAATAAGACACGACACCCCTCCCCGCACACACAAACACAAATTCAACTTCAACTTAGATCTGAAATGAGAAAGCTTGTTCGCACGAAAATAAGCGAGAGCAAAAGGCCGCGTCGGGCACCTAGTCTAGTCTTCGGCGTCTTCTCACCAGTGCGGAGCTAAGTGCTGCCACTAGGCGTGGGAGGGAGCCCCCGAGGCCTGAGGGTGGCTCTTCGGAGACTCTGGGGCATGTACAACCCCAACTCATTATTACGTGACAGTGTCACGGGCGGCGAGCTTCACAGACACTGGGCCTTCTTCATAGGTACTGGCCTTGCTTCATATCGTCAGATGAGGGCCCCGCCTTGCGCCACCCTTGACCACCATCAACGGCGACCAGAAACCAGGACGACGCCAATGGGGAAAAGGGGATGCCAGCGGTTCCCCTGACGACCACGGGTCCTCTGCCGGGGGCAGGCCCTGGGGCACCTCCCTGGCAGAGGTCCTACCTCTGAAGAATGCATTGCTCCGCATGCCGTGGGGAGGAGCCTGGCTCCCGACCCCTCTCCTGCTGCCCCCAGTGCCCTCCCCTGAGGGGAAGGATATTGCCGCACTGGGGCAGCCATCCGCTGTAGCGACCTGAACCTCCTGAGCCTGCTCCTGAGGGATTACCGGTACCCGGTAGTTGTCGCCGCCAGCACGGTCGTCGAGGCTCCCGTGAGGCTCCTGAAAGAGCTCGGATTCTGGCGCCTCTTCCTCCCAGCCTGGCCCAAGGAACGAGTCGTGTCTTCTTCTAGTGCATACCCTCGATCCACCATGTGCGGCACATAGGCCTCCGGGTTCACCACCCCAAAAGCCTCGCCGTGATGCTCCGCACGCCATGTACTTCGACTTGAAGCTCCATCTTGGGGACGATAGGGTGGCGGCCCGCTGGGACCAAAGGCAGCGATGCACATGCCGTCGCTTACCAGTGACGGTGCCAGCGCAAGTTGCTGCCTGGTGCTGAAGTCCAGGCCGGTGTTGATGAAGCCTTGAGGCGCGCCCGGGGGAGCGTTGGCGCGGATCGGTCTGCCTCGTGATCGGCCCACGGCCTGGGGTGGAAGCTGGACGCAGGACGGGGGAGCCCCTGACGCAGTGGCATGCAGGAGCTTGGCGACGCGCTCCAGCAGCATGTCGCGGCCGCTTTCTTGCAGCCTGCACCGCAGCAGCTCTCGCTCCACCGTGAGCGCGGCCTTCATGTTTGCCTCCTCCTGTCGGGTGTGCGGTGCCTTGGCCACAGCGTGGCTCGAGGCCCTCGCTGGCAAACCTACCTGCCACAGAGTGAGGGCTGGCGACGCCTGACCGCGTCGCCCGCGCCCCGCAGCGTTCTGCGGGGCGCGGGCTGCCTGAGGTGCGGGGTTGAGGTCACCTTGGGCAGGCAACACGGCATGGGCAGGCCATGCCGCCCAGCGGTCGGAGTTGGCCATCGGGCCGCCGGACATGGAGGCGGTGAAGCGACGGAACGTAGGACGGAAGAAGGAAGATTCCGGCGCACCCCTACCTGGCACGCCAAATGTTGGATGTTGGATTCCGGCAGACCCTTAAGGTTCGAACTCTAGGGTGCGCACGAAGATCTTTCCCCTACCGACCTACGTCTGATCGCCTCGTGAGAATAAGCTAGAGCGATGAACAGCACAAGGGACACGAGATTTATACTGGTTCGGGCCATCGTTGTGGTGTAATACCCTACTCCAGTGTGTGGTGTGGTGGATTGCTTCGGATGCTGATGATGAACAGTACAAGGGAAGAACAGCCTCGCGAGAGGTGTTCTTGAGCTGGTGCGATGAACTGCTTGGGTGAGTTCGAACGCCTCTAGGGTGCTGATGAGCACTCTATCAGATGCCCTCTACTGTGTGGTGGCTAGTCCTATTTATAGAGGCCCTGGTCCTCTTCCCAAATATTGAGCGGGAAGGGCGCCAACAACGGCCATTTTGAAGGGGAACATCTAGTACAAGTTAACCTGACTAAAGATGGTCTTCGGCTGCCAAAGGCACTAGCGATGACGCCGTCCTAGGCTCCACGGTGACCTCCATCCTGCCGATCTACTGATCTTGGTATCGTTGCACCGAAATGGCAACCTTTGCTTGATGCCTCGCTACTCCACGCGTGTGCTTGCCCCCTTTGCACCAAAGAGGAAACAAGGACACTACGCAGGCCGGCGCCCACCTGGTCTCGATCATCATGGCTTGTGTCACGAGCACCTCGCGAGGTACCCTGCCTTGATCCCTCCGCCTCCTCGCAAGCCTGCCTGGCGAGGCCGTTCCTAAGGAAGTCTTGTGTCATTCGCCCCACGAGGCTTGGCCCCTCGCGAGGGTCTTGAGTCTTGTGCTGATGGAGATAGGCTGTAATTGGCTACCACTTGAGCCACACCGCAGGCTAGGCAGGCAAGTCTGGGGACCCCCATTCCCAGAATGCCAACACTATGGTCAACCATCATTTTCTTAGGAGGAATGAACAATTCCTCCAATATCGACTAATCTATGACAGACGCAACGTCGTCCATGTTACTCTTCCTGCTCCTCTCCTTTCTGATTATCAGGCAAAAGGAAGATATGTTGTTTCCAGGGAGGAAGCATCTGAACACGAGGGGAGAGCAGAGGCAGCTCGTGAACATGCTGCAGCTCAGGAGGCGGTTGCTGTTGCATCTCAGTATTACCCTAGCTACAACTACGGATATCAGCCAGGCGGTCCTTCGTATTAGACCAACTCAGGCCAAAAGCCTAAGCTTGGGGGAGTACATATTTCTCACCGACTTTACATTCATGTTCACACACTATTCTAGTCGTCGATGCTCATACTATTTCATTGTATTATCCATGTTAGTTTAATTTTTGTTTTCTCGCTTTCTTCTTGTGTGTTTGATAAACCTTAACAAAAACCAAAAAATTAGTTAGTTTAATTTCCATGCTTGTAGCACAAATTAAAATGAAAACCCAAAAAGATTTCTCGTTCTTCTTCTTACTTGTTGGGAGCTTTCCCGTGTAATTAGTTTTATTTTATTTTCTTCTCTTTAGGGGTCGAGAGGAGAAGACCATATTGAAAATGGTTAGTGGCTCTCATATGCATGATTGTTTATTTAACTTAGAGC
The DNA here is from genome assembly GCF_002162155.2 of Triticum dicoccoides. Classification (NCBI taxonomy): domain Eukaryota; kingdom Viridiplantae; phylum Streptophyta; class Magnoliopsida; order Poales; family Poaceae; genus Triticum; species Triticum dicoccoides. The sequence continues at coordinate 152,618,289 of NC_041387.1, read as the reverse complement.
CCATATTACCTTGTCTTGTCTCTTAAGTTGAATGCTTGCAGATTCTAGCTTAGTCCAATGGACGTGCACTATTATTATTATACACATCGTTCGGTCGTGCAAGTGAAAGGCAATAATGACGATATATGATGGACTTATTGGGATAAGAAAAGCTGGTATGAACTCGACCTCTCTTGTTTTTGTAAATATGATGAGTTCATCGTTCCTGATTCAGCTTATTATGAAGTAAACATATTTGCAATGACATTTAGAGATTATAGTTGCTTGTGCCATGCTTGGTTAGCTATGAGTTATAATGGTTTACCTTGTGTGCCAACCTGCTATTAGAATGACTATGATGTGGTATGATGGGATGGTATCCTCCTTTGAATGAATTGAGTGACTCGACTTGGCACATGTTCACGCATGTAGTTGAAACAAATCAACATAGCCTTCATGATATTTATGTTCATGGTAGATTATATCCTACTCATGTTTGTATTCGGTGTGAATTAATTTTAATGCATGTTCATGACTGTTGTCGCTCTCTCAGTTGGTCGCTTCCCAGTCTTTTGCTAGCCTTCACCTGTACTAAGCGGGAATACTGCTTGTGCATCCAAACTCCTTAAACCCAAGTTGTTCCATATGAGTCCACCACACCTTCCTATATGCGGTATCTACCTGTCGTTCCAACTAAATTTGTATGTGCCAAACTCCAAACCTTCAAATGAAATTCTATTTTGTATGCTCGAGGAGCTCATGTTTCAACTAGGGCTGCCTATATCTTCCATGCTAGGTGGGTTATTCTCAAGAGGAGTGGACTCTGCTCCTCATTCACGAGAAAGGGACGGTAACCGGGATGCCCAGTCCCATGATCAAAAGATCAAAGCAAATTAAAATAATTAAACAAAACTCCTCCAGGGCTGTTGTCAGTTGGAGGCACTCGTTGCTTCGAGCAAGCCATGGATTGATGCTTGTTGCTGGTTGGGGGAGTATAAACCTTTACCGTTCTATTTGGGAACTGCCTATAATGCATGTAGTATGGATGATACAGCCATCTCATAGTTGTTGTGTTGACAGTGAAAGTATGCCGCTCAAAATGATATTCAATCTCTATTTTAAAATTGAGCTCCCTGCTTCCCTTTGCGAAGGGCCTATCTATTTACTTTTATGTTGAGTCATCACCCATCTTATTAAAAAGCACCTGCTGGAGAGCACACTGTCATTTGCATTCATTGTTATTGGTTTATATTGGGTATGACTTGACTGGATCTCTTTTACCATGAATTACATTGTTTAGTCAGTCCTTGATCTTTAAAGGTGCTCTGCATTTATGTTTTGCGGTCTCAGAAAGGGCTACCAAATGTTGTCATCCGAGTTTTATTATTATGGCTCGCTAGCTTATTATGCTATTGATATGAGTAATTGTGAGACCTAGGTGTTATTTTGAGTATGGTTAGTTCATAATATTTGCTGAAACCTGAATGCTGGCTTTGCATGTTTACAATAACAAGAGCAAACAAAGTTCATAAAAGTTTTTCTTTATCACTTTCAGCTTATCAACTGAATTGCTTGAGGACAATGAAAGGTTTAAGCTTGGGGGAGTTGATACATCTCCAACGTATCTACTTTTCCAAACACTTTTGCCCTTTTTTTGGACTCTAACTTGCATGATTTGAATGAAACTAACCCGGACTGACGCTGTTTTTAGCAGAACTGCCATGATGTTGTTTTATGTGTAGAAAACAAAAGTTCTCGGAATTTCCTGAAAATCCACGAAGGCACTTTTTGGAAAATATAAAAAATACTGGCGAAAGAATGAAGACCAGGGGGGCCACACCCTGTCCACGAGGGTGGGGGGCGCGCCCACCCCCCTGGGCGCGCCCCCTGTCTCGTGGGCCACTGAGGCTCCGCCGACCTCAACTCTAACTCCATATATTCTGTCTCGTGGAGAAAAAAAATCAAAGAGAAAGTTTCATCGCGTTTTACGATACGGAGCCGCCGCCAAGCCCTAATCTCTCTCGGGAGGGCTGATCTGGAGTCCGTTCGGGGCTCCGGAGAGGGGCATTCGTCGCCATCGTCATCATCAACCATCCTCCATCACCAGTTTCATGATGCTCACCGCCATGCGTGAGTAATTCCATCGTAGGCTTGCTGGACGGTGATGGGTTGAATGAGATTTACCATGTAATCAAGTTAGTTTTGTTAGGGTTCGATCCCTAGTATCCACTATGTTCTGAGATTGATGTTGCTATGACTTTGCTATGCTTAATGCTTGTCACTAGGGCCCGAGTGCCATGATTTCAGATCTGAACCTATTATATTTTCATGAATATATGTGTGTTCTTGATCCTATCTTGCAAGTCTATAGTCACCTATTATGTGTTATGATCCGACAACCCCGAAGTGACAATAATCGGGATACTTCTCGGTCATGACCATAGTTTTAGGAGTTCATGTATTCACTATGTGTTAATGCTTTATTTCGGTTCTCTATTAAGAGGAGGCCTTAATATCCCTTAGTTTCCGCTAGGACCCCGCTGTCACGGGAGGGTAGAACAAAAGATGTCATACAAGTTCTTTTCCATAAGCACGTATGACTATTTACGGAATACATGCCTACATTACATTGATGAACTGGAGCTAGTTCTCTGTCACCCTATGTTATAGCTATTACATGAGGAATCGCATCTGACATAACTATCCATCACTGATCCAAAGCCTACGAGCTTTTCACATCTTGTGCTTCGCTTATTTACTTTTCCGTTTCTATTGTTACAATCACTACAAAACCCAAAAATATTACTTTTGCTACTGTTACCTTTATTATCATACTACTTTGCTACTAAATACTTTGCTGCAGATACTAAGTTATCCAGGTGTGGTTGAATTGACAACTCAACTTCTAATACTCAATAATATTCTTTGGCTCCCCTTGTGTCGCATCAATAAATTTGGGTTGAAAACTTTACCCTCGAAAGCTATTGCGATCCCCTACACTTGTGGGTTATCACTCCACCGAGCCGATGCTTGTCGACTCCGACACGGCCTCCCTCGATGCCTTCCTCACCAACGTGGTGGTCATTGACGATCCGCTCCCTCATGCGGGCAGCGGTGGCAGAACCATCACTGAGGTGCTTGTCATCAGCCACGGCGGAGCCTCCGGCACGGATGCCCAAGACCCGCTGCAGGCGACGATGCGGGACCTGTTTGTACCCACCACAGGTGACGCCAGCGCTGAGACGTTGGAAGCCCACCGCGTCGCGCTCATCGAGAGTAGCAACAAGTTAGCCACTATGAGACGCCTCACCAAGGCCTATCACCAGTATGACACCGCAAGGTTGATCGTGTGGCTGTGGCACGGCGGCTGTTGGCGAGCCTGGGTGCGTGGGCGTTGTCAAACAGTGTTGGACGACCATCACCAGTATGCTGGGGGCCGACCGCCCAGTCTACACCGTGCCCATCAAGAACCTGCATGCTGCCCAGGCGGCAGCAGACGAGGTAGAACACCTGGATGGTGACGGGCGATGCTGCATGACGGAGCGCGTTCAGCAGCTCATCGACGCGGCTGCCGCGCAGCAAGAAGCCGGCGCCCACGCCGAGAATTCTCTACCCCCCATCAAGAGCACGGCGCAACCTCTCGGACACCGACAACCGGTGCCCGTGCCGAAGAGATAAAGAGCCGGCTGCCAGCCATAGTCGGACACGCCTCACCATCGAGCATGATCAAGATGGATGCCCACGACCTGTGGAGCGGTGGGACGACTGACCGCCTCCCACTTCACCTCACAGGGAGAGGTATGCCTTCCTGCCGCCTACTGAGCACCCGACGCTCAGTGGCCCGCTGGGTCACCGTAAAGGAATTGGAGAAAACAATGCCCGCCATCGGATCGACTACTTGGCACGGTCCATGGCGCTGGAGAAAGAAAATGTGATTGGTCTGCCTTGTTTTGGGCCCCGCATTCACGATGAGCCCTTCCCCAAAGGGTTCTCGCTCGCAAGAGATACACCTAAGTACAACGGCTCCGTGAAGCCGAAAGACTGGCTGGGTAACTACTCCACCGCAGTCAACATAGCTAATGGCAACAAGCGCGTTGCCGTGAAGTACGTCCCCCTCATGCTTCAGGTCACGACGCGCACTTGGCTAAACAACCTCAAGCCCTACAGCGTCAACAACTGGGTAGATTTCACCGAAGTCTTCATCCGCAACTTCACCAGCACTTAAAGCGGCTGCCCAAGCCAAGCCAGCTCTCTCTGTGCGTCCAAGGTCCAGCCGAATCCACTCGCGACTACCTGACGCGGTGGGCCGAACTGCGCAACTCTTGTGAAGGGGTCCACGAGGTGTAAGCCATAGAGTACTTTACCTCCGGGTGCAGAGAAGGCACCCTACTCAAGCACCGACGCCTCTGCGACGAACCGGCCACACTCAACAAGCTGCTGATCATAGCAGACAAGTACGCCACAGCCAACTCCTCCATGAAGTCGAAGCTTCAGGTGGACGCATCTGGGAAGGTGCTTCCTCCGACTCCCTGAACTCCTGCTGGTGGCACGGGTCAGTGCCAGCAGCAAAACAACAACAAGTGCAAGGCCCCAATGCCGGCTTCCACTAGCCGACAGGTAGCAACAGTCAAAGATGAGCAGCCGGAGGGGCAACCCATGCCCAAGCGTCAGAAAGGCGGAAATCCGGCTTGGCATCCCGCCTTCTCCTATGAGCAAACCCTCAATGCACCCAGCAAGTCCGACAACAACACAAAGCCATCCAATCACACCACCCAGAAGTGCCACTGGCTCACCCGAATCTCCAAGGGCGAAGGGTTGCTGCCTCTGCCGCCCGCTGGCCAGTCGCCTCCACCTCCTCAGCAACCGGTGGACCGCCCAGCAATCGGTGCCATCCAAGATGAATTCCCTGAAGAACACGGAGCCTATGTTGTGTTCACAAGCCAGGCTGATGATAGACGCAGTCGGTGCCAGCAGCACCAAGAGGTCAACATTGTCGCCTCCAAAGTCCCGGTGTTCATGCACTGGTCCGAGAAGCCCATCAATTGGAGCCGAGCCGACCACCCGGAAGTGATGCCCTCTCTGGGTTCCTATGCCCTGGTGCTGGATGCCACCTTCGCAACAGAGAAGCGAGCTGCTCGCTTCTCCCAAGTCCTGATGGATGGAGGCAGCAGCATCAACATCCTTTACTGCGACACCATGGAGAAGGTGAACATCAAGGCGAAGCAACTCCACCCAGCCGGACTGTTTTCCATGGCATTTTACCCGGCCTTTCCTGCTCACCAATCAGCACGATCAAGATAGATGATCTCTTCGGAGACAAAGATCACTTCCACCGTGAAGCAATTTGGTTTGAGGTAGTGGACCTAGAGAGCCCTATCATGCCTTGCTTGGCGGACCTGCTCTATGCAAGTTCATGGAAGTACCTCATTATGTCTACCTCAAGATGAAGATGCTGGGAACCAAGGGCATCATCACCATAGTTGGAGACTACAAGAAGTCGGTCGCCTGTGCCGCAGCTAGCAGCCGGCTGGCCGAGTCCCTTGTGATTGCCGCAGATAAGAAGCTCCTTGACCGGGTTCTGGCCATGGACGGTAAGCAACCGGACCTTTCACCGGACCCCAAGGAGTCAGAGACCAGGGCTCCTTTCAGCCGGCCAATGAAACCAAGAAGATACCCTTGGACCCCGATCACCCGGAGAGGTTTGCCCTTGTAGGAACCACCCTTGACAGCAAATAGGAAAGCAAGCTCGTCGATTTCCTATGTGAAAATCGGGATATCTTTGCATGGTCCCCAAAGGACATGCCGGATGTTCTGACGGATTTCGCCGAGCACAAGCTACATGTCTGAGAAGATGCAAAACTAGTCAAGCAATCCCTCCACCGACTGTCGAAAGAAAAGAGAAGAATTGTTGGTGAAGAGATAGCCCGACTCCTACAGCCGGCTCCATTATGGAAGTGTTCTTTCTAGAATGGCTTGCCAATCCAGTCCTTGTACTGAAGAAGAACAATAAGTGGTGCATGTGCATTGATTACACCAGCCTCAACAAAGCTTGCCCCAAAGATCCGTTTGCCTTGCCTCAGATTGATCAAGTAATAGACTCCACAACCGGATGTGAGCTATTGATATCTTGGATGCCTACTCAGGGTACCACCAGATCAAGCTGAACCCGGCCAACCGCCTGGAAACCGCCTTCATCACACAATTTGGAGCCTTCTGTTACCTGGCCGTGACATTCGGCTTGAGAAGTGTCGGTGCCACTTCTGAGCGTTGCATGCAGAAGTCCCTCCTCAAATAGCTCGGTAGAAATGCCCACGTCTATGTAGAAGATATTGTGGTGAAGATGGAGAAGCACGGTACCCTTCTGGAAGATCTCGAGGGAACATTTGACAATCTGCACCATTTTCAAATCAAGCTCAACCCCAAGAAATGCGTCTTTGGAGTACCAGCAGGACAGCTCCTTGGCTTCCTGGTCTCTTAACGCGACATTGAGTGCAAACCCGTGAAGATCAAAGCCATCAAGAGGATGGAGATACCCACACAACTGCAAGACGTCCATAAGTTCATCGGATGCTTGGCATCCCTTAGTTGCTTCATAGATCGGCTGGGAGAGAAGGCCCTTCCCATGTACCAACTCATGAAGAAAACCACTCACTTTGAGTGGAATAACCAGGCGGACAAGGCCTTTCTCCAGCTGAAGAAGATGTTGAACACGCTGCCTGTCCTTGCGCCTCCGACTGACAAAGAGCCCATGCTTCTTTACATTGCCGCAACCAGCCAGGTCGTCAGCATAGTCATTGCGGTACAACGCCCAGAAGATGGCAAGGCATAGTAGGTCCAGAGGCATGTGTACTATCTAAGCGAGGTGCTGTCAGCCTCAAAGCAGAACTATCCCCACAATTAGAAGACGTGATACGGCGTGTACTTTGCCGCCAAGAAGCTCAAGACATATTTTCAAGAGCACCCCATCACAGTTCTTTGCGTTGCCCCGCTTGCCGAGATCATGGGCAGCCGGGATGCATCAGGCTGGGTGGCCAAATGGGCCATCGAGCTGGCTCCATACACCATCTTTTCCAGCCTCGCACCGCCATCAAGTCCCAAGCTCTGGCCGACTTCCTCATCGACTGGGCCAAGACCCAGTACCTGCCGCCAGCGCCGGATTCCACCCATTGGCAGATGCACTATGATGGCTCCAAGATGCACACCGGTCTGGGAGCCGGCATCGTCCTTACCTCTCCCAAAGGCAGCAAGCTCATATACACATTGCAAATCCACTTTCCATCCTCCAATAATGTGGCCGAGTACGAGGCGCTCATACACGAGCTCTGGCTGGCCAAAGAACTCGGCATCCGCCGGATCCTGTGCTATGGTGACTTGGACTTGGTGGTCCAATAGTCGTCTGATGACTGGGACGCCAAGGATGCAAACATGGCAAGCTACCGCTTCCTCGTCCAGCAACCTAGTGGATATTTTGAAGGGTGCGAGTTCCTTCATGCGCCGCGGGCCGACAATGAGCAAGCAAATGCCCTAGCACAAATCGGCTCCACCCAGCATGCCATACCAGCCGGTGTCTCCCTTCAGCACCTCCTCAAGCCGTCTATCAAGCCTTCGCCGGAATCAGATTCCATCTTCGTGTCGGCTGCCCCCGGAACAGTCGAATTCGACTTGGGGACCTCAGCAGTCGGCTCGGGGACTTCGGTAAGAGGCTCGGGGACTAATACAGCCGCACCCGACCCTGGGACTGCAGTATTCGGCCGGGGGACTTCTACGACACAGTAGGCGGTGGCTGACTCCTACCCACCACCTCCCAACCCAACCGCCCTAGTTGCAGTGGCCGTGTTGATAGCAGAAGAAGTCGCGGCTCCATCATGGGCGCAGCCCATTCTCAACTTTTTGGGGAACAGAGAGCTGTGGGCTGATGGGATCTCGGCCCGGCAAGTACAGCGCCAGGCAGGAGCCTACACGATAGTAAACAGAGAGCTTGTCAGGCATAGCATGACTGGAGTCTTCCAGCGTTGCGTGGAGCCAGATAAAGGCATGGAAATCCTCAAAGATATCCATCAATGGGAATGCGGCCACCACACAGCATCAAGATCACTTGTTGCCAAGGCTTTCCGCCATGGTTTCTTCAGGCCGACTGCTTTGGAAGACGCCAAATACTTGGTCAAGCATTGCAAGGGGTGCCAGAAATTCAGCTCCAAGCAACATCTGTTGGCTTCTGCACTCAAGACCATCCCCCTCACTTGGCCTTTTCCCATCTGGGGGCTGGACATGGTGGGCCCATTCAAGACAGCACGCGGTGGCATGACTCATCTGCTTGTTGCCGTCGACAAGTTCACGAGGTGGATCATAGCAAAGCCAATCAAGGAGTTGAATGGGCCGACTGTTGTGACCTTCATTGCAGAGATCACCATCCGGTACGGCATACCACACAGCATCATCACCTACAACGGCACAAATTTTGCCAATGGAGCATTGGCCCGTTTCTGCGTGACGCAGGGCATCCGACTGGACTTAGCGTCCGTTGCCCATTCGCAATCAAACGGCCAAGTCGAGCGAGCAAATGGCCTCATCCTCTCCAGCATCAAGCCCCGACTGGTCGAGCCACTAGAGCGCTCGGCCGACTACTGGATCGATGAGCTATCGGCCGTCCTCTGGAGCCTGCGCACCACTTCGAACAAGTCAACTGGCTTCACTCCTTTCTTCCTTGTGTATGGGGCCGAGGCTGTCATCCCAACTGACATCGAGTTTGACTGACCTCGCGTCACCATGTACACGGAGGCGGAGGCAAAGGAAGCGCGAGAAGACGGCGTTGATCTGCTGGAAGAGGGCCGGCTGTTGGCACTCAGCAGGTCCACCATCTACCAGCAAAGCCTGCGCTGCTACAACAGTCAGAAGGTCAAGCCAAGATCCTTCCCAGAGGGAGACCTTATGCACCGGCTGATCCAGCGAATAGCCGGCCAACACAAGCTCTCGACCCCTTGGGAAAGCCCCTTCATCATCAGCAAAGCCTTGGGCAACAATTCCTACTACATGATCGATGCACAGAAGCCTAGGGCACGCAAGAGGGACGACTCCGGCAAGGAATTAGAGCGCCCATGGAATGCAAGCCTCCTTCAAAGATTTTACAGTTAATGCAATATGTACCACGCTACCTTTTGTATTAAGTGAAAGACATCGGGTCCCCCGAGGAGCACTAGGGGACTACCCTTTTATCTATATGATTAATTTTATGCCTATGAATGTGTTATTTCATTCTTCTACCTGGCTCCGGTTTTGACCAGTCGGCCCGGGGGCTTGCCGCCTTGTATTATGTCAATGCTACCTGTAGTCGGACAAGTAATGTGCCGGCATCTAAGACCTCTCTTGCCACAAGCCGGCTGGCAGAGCGATTGGCTGGCTGGCAAGAGACAATGGTAGGAAACGATGCCCACGTGAAATATGGCTAAGGACAAAAACATTTACATAAGACAGGCCGGCTTCTCTCCGCGCCGATCGGCTGCTGAGCAGCAGGCCGGCCGGTTTCTTACTTACCTTGCTACGTCCTAAGCGGTCGAAGTACTTGTCCTCCCAAACAGCCAATTACTTGACTCAGCCGCGGTCCGTAGAGTGGCCGCCAGGTTGGCAAGGCGACAGCCAATGGAGGGCGGCAAAGGAAAAAGGCAAAATAACAGAAAGCAAGGAAAGTTGGAAATCGGTGCAAGCACAACACATGCGAGATAATATTTACATAGCAAGGCTTTCAAGCCGAAATTCAACAAGTTTGAATACACCCCCATCGGGTGGAACTGTGCGAATTTAACAATATTGTTCAAAAGACCGCAAAACAGGAAAAGTGTGATAAAAGTTGGCCGCCCAGGCCAAGGGAGCAGCAGGCATATCCAGCAGGCTGGTGGAGTCGGCGGCGCCAGCTGGTGGAGAGGTCGGCTGGAGAGTCTCGGTTTCGTCGTCTCCAGTAGCAGCCCACGCGCTCGCACATGGCTCGTTGCTCAAGACACGGTCGAGTTGAGACTAGCCGTCCGCTCCGTCCTCCGACACGACATCTTCACCATCGTCGCTCTCCTCGTCCTCTCCTTCGTCAGTGGAGGTGATCTCCTCTGCCGAGTCCTCGCCGTCTTCCAGGTTCATCCCGAACAAGTCCGGCGGCACCTCAGCACCTTCTTCGTTCCGCTTGGGGATGAAGAAGCCGTTCTGAGTGTACTCGGTGATTGCTGCGACACGATGAATGAGAGCAGGCCTCACCACCACAAACTCTTCATTGGCCTCCTACCGGAACATGGCCAACTAGGCTGGATCTAGCCCAGGATACCACTCCTTGACGAACTCCAAGGCCCGCCATGCACCTGCCCGAGCTGAGGAGCCCTTCCACGCCTCGTAGCGGCCGATAGCCACATCCAACCAGTAGGAAGTCCGACTGGGGGTGCGCGGAGCTTGGACGCCTGGACAGAGGGCGGAGATCACCTGGGCTCCGACATGCTGCAGCCGGCGGAGCATCCGATGAGCTGGCTGGAGACGAGCCTAGATTGCAAGAAGCTGCTCGTCGAGCGACTGACGGGCATTCGACGCGATCTCCACGCCAGCATGCCTTTGCTCTTCGCGGCGAGCTTCGATGGCTTGGCTGGCGTCAATGGAGTAACTAGGGAAGTACCCTATGCAAGAAGATAAAAAGAAGTATGAAGCCGGAAGCCGGATCATATAACAATCGACAGATGAAAGAAAGAAGAAAACAGCTCACCATTGACCATGTCCTCGATCCGGCCGTAGCCGCCATTCAGCGCCCTCTCCGTATCGGCCCAGTTTGAGCACTGAGTCTCAAACTTGAATTGGAGAGTGGCCTCACCGTCCTTTGTCATCTGAAGGGCTGCCTTGTGAAGCTTCGCCTAGTTAGCCAGCTCCTTGACCAGACTGTCATGCTCCTGGACCACCTTGCTGCATTCCTCTTCCTTGGCGCGCAGCGCGGTTTGGGCTTCACCCAGCTATTGCTACAAGGTGGCGTTGGCTTCTGCAAAGACAACAAAGAAAGATGGTCAGTAATCAATAAAGAAGACCAAAAGTTGCCAGAGAGATCCAGCCCGACTACTCAGCAGTCAGCCCGAATCTCGGGGACTACACCCTGCGGGTGCGCTGGCGCCCCCGCGAGAAAGAGAAGACGGAGTGCTTACTCCGGCTCTCGGATAAGTCAGCGGTCTGCTGGGCTAGCTCCTGGACTTGGGAGTTGATGGCGACCGCGCGGATGTTGTGATAATCCTGCAACAAAGATAACAGAAGAAAACGCAAGTCAGAACTAGGGCCTACTTGAAAGTTCCAGGTCACCTGCTCAGCAGCCGGCCTGGAACTCAGGGACTACATCCATCGGATGCATTGACGCGCCCACATGCAAGATTACAAGAAACAAAAGCAAGAAACATACCCGGATGGCCGCTCACGATGCCAGGAACTCCTGTGCGTAATGCTGAATTGTGGCGGCCTTAGCATAGAGCCAGGCCTTGACGTCTTTCGCGGCCATGTTTAGAATAGTCGTCCTGCCTCCAGGTGTCCACCTCCAGGGCCGGCGAGCTTGCCACCCCGACCTCCTGCAGCCGTGGCGCCGAAGCCGCCTTCGCTGCACGCCGGTGTGCTGGGGAGCGGACCGTGATGATCGCCCCCGTCGCTAGCTCGCCACCAGCTGGCGGCACCGGTGGTGTGTCACCCAGGCCACCTTGGTCCTCGACGGTCGGCACCGGAGGAGGCATCTCCGCCCCCAGTGTGACGCCATCTCCCCCTTCCCTCTCCATGACCGGATGGTGGTTGCTGGCTCCTCCAGTCGGCGCGGAGATCTCAGGCGCGGGTGGTGCGGCGCGAAGGGGGATGACCAGTTGCGGAGTCTAGCCGCGTGCGGCCTCTTCCGCTTGCGCTTTGGTCGCGTCGTCCGCTTGGGACTTGGTCGCGGCGTCGGCCTGGGCCTTTGCGGCTGCATCTGCCTCCTCCTGTGCCGCCTTGGCCGCCGCCGCCTTCCGCCGCTCCGCCTCTTTCCGCTCCTCACGTGCCTCCTGCGCGTTCCTCTTCGTCACTGCCTAGAGCTCAGCAGGCGGGTCCATGTAGCGGGTGTTGGCGGAGCCCTCCGCCGTCCTGACCACGAAGGCGGCGCCGGACCGCTCAAGAGAGATCGGGGCCCTGATCAAGCAAAATAAAAAATAATTCAGAATAAAGCTGCAAGGAAAAAGAAGAAAGGATGCGAGAAGGAATCAAATACTTACGCAGACACCATCTTGGGCTGCTTCACGGTCTTCTAAAATTGGGCCGCCATCACGGCGGCCTCCTCCTGCTTGGTCGCCGCCGTCGAGCTCTTGGATCTCTTCGGCCGACTGCCATACAAGGACGAGTCAGCTCGGCGCTTTGGTGCGCCGCCTGGGGCAGACGGCGTAGCTGATGAGCTCGTGCCCGCCTGATGGGCGACCGGTGGGCGGCGTGGCGCATTCTCCTCCTCGTGATCATCCAGCCAATCGTCGAGGCCGCCTCCACCTCCGGAGCCGCCTGCTCCGCCTCCGCCACCCGTGGCGTCGTCTTCTTCCAGGGCGGCCGCCCCCAAGTCGGGGTCGTCCGCATCACTCACCGACCAGTCGGGCAGGAACTTATGGCCCTGCTCCAGGGCGTCGGCTGCCGACTGGCTGGTGAAGATCTGCATCATCATAGACTGGTCAGGCGGCAAAGAAGTACCCAGCAACTAAAGAGGAAAAAGAAAAAGTTGAGTACTCACCACGGGCGGCGGGAGCGCGCGGGAGTACGGCTGCTTGCCGAACTGCCACTCCTCCTCCGAGAGTTTGCAGTTCGAGATGTAGTTCACCAGATGAGCCACCTCCGTGCGTGGCAACTCCCTGGTGCACATCCGGCACGAGTCTTGATGCCCACTCATCTGGCTGATCATGTGAGGCCGGCCTTGAAGGGGGAGAACCCAGCACACCACAAAGGCGGTCAGCTGATCCGACCCCTTGAGGCCTTCTAGCTCTGTCATCACCTTGAGCCGTGCGATGGTGGCGGAGGAGGCGGCCGACAACATTTTCGGTCGGAACACCCAGTTGGTGCGGGGCTCAGCTGGCGGGCCGGCTACAGAAGCCGGCAAGCTGATGAAGTCCACCGCCGGGTGGACGTTCTTGACATAAAAATAAGATTTTTGCCACAGCTTGACCGACTGAGTCAAGCTGATGGTCGGGAATCAGTTGTCGGCGCCTGGACACTGCACCGTGATGATAGCTCTGCACTCAACCGCCTTCCCCTTGGCGGCGGTGCCGAGCTTGGTGTAGAAGAATTCCCCCCAAAGCTCGAGGGTGGGGATGATGCCGAGGTAAGCCCCGCAGAGAGTTACGAAGGCCGACAACAGCACCACCGTTCTCGGCGTGAGGTGGTGCGGCTGCAATCAATAGAATTGGAGGAAGGAGCGGAGGAAGCCGCTCGCCGATAGGCCGAAGCCGCGAAGGAAGTGCGACCAAAATACGACGCGTTTGCCTTCCTCCAGCCCTGGCGAGATTTCGCTCTTGGGTGGTAGGCGTACGTCTACGTTGCCCGTGCCGGGAAGTCGCCGCAATTGGCGGAGGAAGTCGAGCTGGTCCTCATGGACATTGAAGCCATCCCAAGCCCCAGAGCTCGCCTGCTCGCGTGCCATGAGCACTTGGAGCTCGACGGTGGAGCGGTGCGGCAGTGAGTGCGCCAGCCCATGGCGGAGCAACGATAATGCGGGGTGGCTGGAATCGGCGGCGACGAACTGGGGCGGCACCGGAGAGAGGAAGAAGGAGATGGCGAAGGGAGAGGAGGGCGCGCGTGCGTCTGCTGCCCCCTCCTCCCCCTACTTATAGCCCTGGGCAGCGGAGCCGAGGGGGCCGGCCGTGGGGATCGTGGGATTAACTATGCCCGTGACCCCATGACCCCGCGTTTGCTGTGCAGTAATGGCGTGTATTTACTGTGCCCCGGAACACTAACCATCCGCCTTGGCCACCGCGGATCCGCGCGCGTGCCGAGGCCTGGTGGTGGCGGGCCCCAGACTGCAGCGACGTCCCGTCGCGCGCGTGGGCTGGCAGGCTGGTTCGGCCGGTTGGGGCCGTGTGGCGCGCGGCTGGCTCGGCGCCCGGCAAACGTGCCACCTAACTCCCGCCTTTGCATTTCGAAATCACCAAATAGCATGCTTGGTCGCGGTCGACTCCTAGCTGTTGAATCTTCGGAGTAGTAAGCTACTGAGGCCTCTTGCCCTTTCAGCCGCGACGCCCCACCAGCTTCGGGAACTACTGTCAGAGTAAATAACCACGGGTAGCCCTATCTGCTCCCCATGATGTTTCAAGACATCGGGGTTGGCTGCGCCCCTCAAGCATCAAAGACAAATAACCGCCTTCTTATGGTCGGCTGGTCCAAGCGGCCAGCTGCAGGAAGGCGGCAAGGCCCCAAGAGTGGCCCCTGCACGGGCCGACTCCAAGCTGGCGGCCACCAGAGTGGCCGACTCCTGACAGGCCGCCACCAAAGTGTCCGACTCCTAGCAGGCGGCCCACTAATGTGCCCTCAAAGTTTGCACCCACATAACAGCGACGAGACGGGGCGTGGCAACAGTACAGCCTGCCACCACCGAATCCAGGGGCGGACTTGGCCACAGTGGAGCATACCGGGCGGCCATCCCTAGCCCGGCATGGCACTGTTGCCACACTTCCCATGACATCACTCGTGGCAGAGGCAGCCATACTCCCACGAGGGCTGTCGGTACGGCCGGCAGGCGGCGGGCCCTACCTGTCCGTGGGATGCCAGATGGTGGCAAGCCCTGACTAGGCGGCAAAGTGGGAGGCCGACTCCCAGCAGCCGGCCCTCCCCTTCCCTTGAAGTTTGTGCGCCATTAACCAGATAAGACGGGGTGTGACTGCAGTGAACGCCCACCAGGCGACAATACTATAGCCACGCTCTCCCCGACCAAGCCCTCGTCATCACAGACAGGGCTACAGTAATGAGCAGCCGACAGGACCCACAAGCGGTGGGCCCTACCTATCGACGGAGAGCCCAGCAGCTCGCGGGACCCACCAGGCGGTGGGCCCCAGCGGCCGATGGAGAAGCCAGCGACCATAAACACTGACGGCTCGGGCCTACACCCGGTTGGATTACTATTGTACCCCTGGGGGGTAGGCCTATATAAACCCCCAGGGAACTCATGTGAAGGGTTGAGCCTCTTAGAGATTACACACACGTAGAGAGAGGAGTAGAGCTAGCCTTGCCCTTCTTCCTCATCTAGCAAAACAGCTCAAGGAGCAAGCTTGTAGATACTTGTTGATCTAGTGATCATGCAGAGACCCCGCAGAGCAAGACTAGAGGTGTTATCTCCTAGGAGAGCTCCGAACCTGGGTAAGATGTGTTGGCGTACATGTTTATGCATTATACTATTTCTAGGCCCCGGCGATGTCTTACTAGCTCCCACCATGATAAGCCATACCTTGGCATATGTCGCACCAAACCCCCGACAATGGGAAGGCGCTTACCGGGTAGTACGAGTCACCAGACCTGGCGCAATTCGTTTGGAGCCCGAAGATGGCATTCAATTGCAAAACTCATGGAATATTGAGCATCGCCGCAAGTTCTAATCGTAAGGCACAGCTGTCGGGCCCTGCTCGACAGCCACCCTTTTGTACAGGCTTTGCCTAAGTTGCATGTAACCCCTTCTACAAGCCCAGGCGCAGACCCTAAGCAACAGAGATACAAATGAAGCGCTGCCCCCCCCAACAAGTTTCATGTATGCATGATCATATCATGAGCATCGCATGTTCATGTAGATAAGATCGCATCCGGCATCATTTTCATCTGCATAAACTGCAGTCTCCTGCCATGGACTTGGTCCCCAAGAGGAGATGAGAAGACGAGCCTACATCGCGATCTCCGACAAGCGAAACAAATAAGTTCTTTCTCTTATCCATACGTGTTCTGTAAGCAAGGACTTGTGCATAGGAAAACCTCGCTGCCTTTCGAGACTTAGTTGCTCCCATCCCTTGACTCGAACATTGCTTTGGTCAGGATGGTCGCAATGGCCTTTGACGAAAAAGAATTGGCGGGGTGTTGTTCCCTCTTCGTGATTTGTGCCTGGTAGGCCTAACTCCGCGGCAACAACACTGGGGTTACTGGTAGGATAGCCTGCCAGGGGAAACTTGTTTACTTCAAAGTATAGAGGCATCCCACCTCTGCATGGACATACTACATGCATGAGTCCTCGGCAAGGTTTATCTTTTTTCATTAATATGTTGATCAAACAAGTACAAACCTTGTAGGACACAAACATGGATTAAAGAGATTACATAGTTTGAATTAATATTTGGCAAGTGCCGACAGATTTAAGATTGAAAAAAAGATAATTGCCCCATGATGCGCTTTCTTGTCCCTCTCCTCCTTGGAACTACGGAAGGAGGTGAAGAGGGCAAAAGGGGCGCCTAGGCAGAAGCCCAGCCTGACCCTGTCAGGCTCCAGGAGAGGTAGCCCGATAGAAGCAGGAGGGCGCGGACGAAGGTGATGGTGAAGAGATCGGTGGGGACAACCCATCGACTGCCACCACCAGGGCTAGCAAGACACGGCAGGGCAAACGGAGCTGCAGCCCATGAGGGAGCCTGTCGGGGTCCAACTGGAAGGCTACTGGAGGATCCAGGAGGGGCACCGCACCCACCCGTGCATCCAACTCCCTGGCAAATCGCCTTGCGAGGAAAGGGGTGCATGTGCAGATGATGGTGCCGCCGCCTATCAATGACGGTGTGGCTGGTGTTCAGCCGGAGTCGGACTCGTCTCCCTCCCGGTCGATGCCATCGTCATTGCTATCACTGTCCTCCTCCTCGCTACCGCTCGACGAGGAACTTTCGTCATTGGTCGATCTCTCGGCGCAGCACCCTAAAAGAGCACTCGAGCTCCCAATAACCTTGCCAGGAAGGAAACCGTCCTGCATTTACTTAAAATGGAGGACATGCCCTTCCAACAAGCTATGGGAATGAGCAAAAGTCTTCCAGCCTCGATGGAAGTACATGACATGAGGGGCGGGGAAATCTACATCCGCCCGTCGGCTGCCATTCCCACAGCCCCTCATGTGCAATCTCAATGCTCGCGGCTACTCAAGCTCCATCACCCTTGCAAATGGGGTAGGGAGGCGGAGATGGCCGTGCGGAGGCCTATACAGCTTGATGACAAACTCCAAGGGCTGATCTTCGACGTGGCCTTCCATCGGGGGATGAGCGTCCGATGCGGGTGTAATCAAGGCAACCCTCTCGGGCAAGAGTGTCACGTTCTCCACCATCAATCCACCAAAGAAGGAGTACAGTTTTACGCCTCGCGGCGGCCCGAACCTGTTTAAAAATTTCCCATGTGATCTCTATCGTGTTCTGTTATGCTTCTCTGCTCTTTGTGCAACATGCCCATCCCCCTGCCAAACCAAAAGGGGCTCATGGTCCCATAGGTAGCCATGGTTTCCCACGACATCCTATGACTCAAAAGAAAGAAAGAAGAACAACAAAATGAATACTATGTCTTCACTTTGTCTTCGACTTCCATCGTTGCAGTCAATTTCTTCGGACTAGAGTACTGAATCAAAAGCTTTTCTTTAGCAGAAATCATTTTGAGGGGTCGATTTGTTCACATCATTCTTCTCGACTATATGACTTCAAAAAATATAGCTCGTTCTTCTATGCAGGGTAGATATTCTTTAGTGAAGTTCCACGAACTCATCATAGGAGACATCATTCTCTTTGATTGTGTATGAACCTTTTCTTGCTGTATGCACTAGCAAACCAATCAGTCCGTACTTGTTTCTGTCAAGAATCTCCGAAACACAAGGTAGGCAGATACTGCACCAACAATCTCCCCCTTTTTGGACGATTGTTGACAAAACAAATTACATCGAAAGATAGATAATGATGGAAAGTAATGCAAAGAATAATGAAAGTCGAGAGATAATTATGACGATAAAATATTCTCCCCCTTAAGATGTTCACCAAATCTTGAAGAGCCAGAGGGAGATAGGATTATTCTTTGTATGAGTGTCATTGACAAATGATCTTATACTTGAGTTCTTTCAATGCACTCCGACGGTGTCTGAGGTGATTCCTATCACAAAATCTTCGAAGAAGATTAGATATAGTATATACTCAAAGATTTGTGAGGAAGAATGTAACATGAAGGTTTTCTCATAACACAATTTGAATCCACAGGAGATATAGACTTCCTACGTGTTACATATACAATGTGATCAGAGCAAGAAAAATAAACGAATATGTTGCTTGGAGTGGATGTGGTTCGGATGTGGTTTTCCTGCAGTACATAAGATAATAGGATGGAAAAGTTTTGAGGAAAAACACTTTGTTAGTGAAACAGATAGCCTACACATGAGGCATGAAAGCATAGATTACTTTTCTCTTCCTGCACGATTAGACAATGAATGATAACAATTAGAGCATATCCAGACACTACAGTAAAAAATACAAGAAGTACTGAAAGTATTTCTCCCACTGAATAATTTCCTGTTCTTCTTCGAGGAGAAAGTATTTTTCCCTGTAAGATAGATAAGTATCGACCGTAAACATTTCAAGGGAAAATAGTTGATGGTACCTGCAAATAGATGGTACGAAGCAAGTAACATTGCAAGGGGGGTTATTAACATTACATGACGTCTGATTATTTCAACACCATAAGTGGTGCATTAAGTTCATGAAGCAAATTGTTTGAGGGAAAACCAAAAAGCGAATAGAAACACCCAGCAAACACCCCGATGGACTATCACTCAATGTTATTCTCCCCCTTTTTGTCAACAAGTGTCAAAAAGGAATGAGAAAACATACGAGGAACTACTCCATGGGAGTGTCTTCTAAATCAGAATTAAAACCACTCGACGAATCAAAATCCAAAGAGTGTGGAATGGTCGTGGCAGAAGCAAGAGCTTCAGCATGGGCACTTGAAGACTTGGCATGATGATCATCTGGCTTGAAGATTAGAGTGTCGGCTATGTCCGCAATTTCATCATGCTTGACAAACAACATGTTAGTTGAAGTAGAATGCTATGGGAGCACTGGAGTTTGTCTCGGATGCAAGGAACAACAAGTGAGTCTAGATAATTATAATCTTTCATGATGCCCTTCTTGGCTAAATCCTTTCGAGAGAAATTCTTCCTTAGCAGAGTCCATGAGCGCTTCTTTGCTTGCTTCTCATGCGGAAGAATTTGACGAGTGTGATTGTGAAGCAAATTCAGCTCAGTAATTAGCTCTAGCTTCTCCTTTTTGTCTAGCTTGATGTGGCCTTCCAGTGACTGCTGAGTGTGAATGCAAATCTCATAGGGATATGGATTTTCCTTTTGAGGGATACAACCCGGGCTCTCTTGATCATCGATGCATTTTCAGAAGCAGACGCACCTGCATCAGTGTCAACATGTTCCTTGCCTTTTCCAATATCCTTCACAATGCGCAGAGTGTCACGAACATGTGGCAAAAATACCCTCAGAAATTTAAGCCTAGAAGAATTTCTCATTGACGAGTTGCTCGATTGCAAACATGATCTGTGGAGGGCTTAAAAGACTGAGGGTTGTCTGCTGCACATGCGAATTTCGAATGAAAAGATCAGGAATGTCAAACTTGATTCCTTGAGACATGGCCAGAAGTGGATTTCCCATGATGCCTTTGATGGAATTTGGCATGTTTGTTGACGTGAGGGTATTGCATAGAATGTGAAATAACACCTTGTTATCATAGGCCACTTCTTCGGATCAACATTAATGCATTCATCAGCAACCATGGTGGGATCCATCACCATGTGGAGTTGTGCTTCAGATACTTCCCAGAAATGCAGCATGTGTTTTCTATCCTTCTCAAACTCACTACGAGGAATATTTATCAAGGCCAAAAACTGATGTGTCGAACATTTAATCCTTCTCTGCTTGTCATCCATTCAAGTGTCCAGGATGAGGTGTTGCCAAGATCTCCTGAGATATATAGCATAGCATACAACTGAAGGATAACCTCTTTGTTCTAGCCATGACTGAAGCACATGATCCCTTCAGGAGAGCATGTCCAATATGCTCAATTGCATGATGAAAGAAGGGCATTCATTCTAGCTCAGCGATGTTCAAGATCATATGATTGAAGATTCTATCTTTACCGAACAGAATCCAAACATAATAAGCGGCTTGTTCCTCAGTCCAAAACCTTGGTAACGGTGATGTTTTTTCTCCTTCATAAGGGCTGACCCTAAAGAATGCAAGCTTCAAGAGATGAAGTTGTTCATTAAGTGCAGGGCCATTGGGGCCGTACTCAGCTGGAAATAGTGGAAATGATTCCTTGGGAGTTTTTTGAATTTCTTCATCACTGATTTCCATTGGCTGAACATCATGAGAAGATGGTACATTCTCATCCATTGGCTTTAATGGAGCAAGAGGCCTTTTGCTTTCTCAGGAGCTAATGGCATTGGGGCACTGATCTGACTTTGAATTTCCTTCGCTGGAACTCCTTCAGCGGCTTTCTCATTCTCAGGCACTAGGGCCTTTTCTTTCGGTGCATTCGCAATGGGAGGAGGCATAACCAGTCCTTTGATCACTTGAGTCACTACATTTTCTCCTTCAGTCTGCTGGACGGGAGCTTCTTGAGAGGGACATCAGTCTTGTCAACGTAATTCAGGTAATGCTAGTCCAATGGATCTTGCCGTGCAAACGTCGGCCTCTCCGGATGTGGGAGTTCAACCCGAAAGGTCCATGAACTATTCAGCACTTCTTTGGCATGACACTCGAAGGGATGTGTAAGTTATTCTTCGGACCACAAGTAAAGTGTCCGGACATCATCGAGGATTCGCGCCTGAGCTGCAACCGCCCGGATACCCAAGTAAGTAACCTAGAAACCGAACACTTCGTTTATATTGATCATAACATTATTCTAAAAACCATCCACGGCCAGGATTGGATCAGCAAGGTGGAGAGAATCAGGTGTCCGGCACCGCTTCCTGAAGGCTCGCCTAGTCCTGCCATAGCCAGGATGCTTAGTCGTGTGCTAAGTCAAGTGCCTTCGGGGAAAGACGAAGGGAAGAATAGAGAAGCAAATCTTCACACATTGCACATCCAAACCGGGGGAATTACTATCTCCATGAAGGAGGGTAGTCGGGGAGGGGAATCTACGGTCTCCTCCTCCCCCACGGAAAGAAGAGGGCTGCCTCCGAAGACTTGGAGACGGAGGTGCCTAAACAAGGGAAGAAAACTTCACCAGGGGGCCCTGCCCCAGAGGGCGTCCTCACCGCGCCATGCCCGCAAACGTGCGAGCCCTCAGCCGAGCGGTAAGTTAATCGTAAATACAAAGCTACTGCTTCCTCCTCCGAGAACAATAACCAGGATCCATTCTTTGTAGTCCGGCTAGCAGCTCTTCTCGATAGAGTTTGTTTTCGGGGGATCTTCTTCCGAAGATGATGGAGAGTGAAACCCCACCTGCCTCTCCGCCTCATGGGGCGGCGACCCCGAGGTGTCATCACGAAGGAGTCCAGATTTGCCGAGGCAAGAGGCTAATACTTTGGCTGCCCTGAGTCCGGAGCGTTCGGCTTCCACGGGGGCAATAAGAAGGGTCCGGCATAGTCCGGCGACCGGCCAGACACGCTGACAGGAATTCTGGAGCGAGCTCCTCTCTTTGAGGATCACCGTTTGTTAATGGGCACAGTGCTTGAGAAGACTTCATCTGTCACGAGCGGGTTGAATGAAGCTTTTATGAGCCTGCTCAAAGGCTTTGAGGTACATAATGAAATACATAATTTTTTGGTTGTTCTGCACACGGTAGGTGTGCTCCGTATAGATGGTAGCCCCTGAGACTCTAGTTGCCAGCCCTAGGCGGCAAACGTAGGATCACACTCTTCAGTAATGATCGCACTGCATTCATGCGTAGGTGGCTAAGGGTCCGGCGGCAGACCGGACCGCTGAAGTCACCGAACTAAGGCGACATATTGAAATTGTGGATGCCGACATCACGCTTCTGAATGAGTGGCTTAACGAGTCACAAAGTACGTGTTCTGCTTTCCTTGTTTTTATAGGAAATATTAAGAGGTGCATAATGTTAATGTGATATGCTTCGACTGCAGGCTGAGCTGCTGCCGTGGAGGCCCTAAGGGCGGAGCTTGCCCTAGCCAAGGAGCAAGCCCGGTCTAGCAATGTGGCTGCCCTAAAGGCGACCGAAGAGTTGAGAGCCGAACAGGCTGCTCATCGCCGAAGTGAAGATAAAATAGCCAAGATGGTAGTGGAGCTGAAAAACACCACCGACCGGTATGAGCTCGTTGAAAAGGAGAATCAGGCGAAGTCGGTTGACCTGAAGAAGGCCCTTGATGTGGCCAAGGAGACATGTTCTGAAATTAGGGATGCACAGGAGGAGCTTTGAGAGGCCGGGGAATTCGCGGCTGGAAGCCCCTATTTGTTGCGGATGATGTTCTTAGATCCAAAGTACGCTCCTTTGGATTGGCGCTGGAGCCCTGCATATGCGCATGCGGATCTGGCAAAGAGTACGGCTAATGCGGCCAAGTTTTTCGAGGATCAAAAAGATAGTGAAGTGGAAAGGTTGTTCTGGTCACAATTCAGTGGTCCAACGCGCCCGTTGCCATTGAGTGAAAGGATGGCCGCTGTGGCCGAGCTCCATAGGTTGTCCGGTCTTGCAAAGAGGTCTGTAATAGACCATCTATGTCCGAACAGTAATTTTGGTATAGTGCAACAATTCCTTGGTGTCCTATCACGAATCGATGCCATGAAGAGGTCGACGTGCATAGAGGGTGCGCGGATGGCTCTTGCCCGTGTGAAAACATATTGGGCAGATATGGAGGTGTCACGCCCAAGATGCGACCCTATCCTAAAGGAACTCGAAGGTCCCACCAAGGATAGAAGCGCATCTTGAAGACGCTTTTGCAAGGTGGATATCATTACATCAACATTACATAATAGTGGGGATACATCCGATACATACAATGTCACATGAATACAACAATACAACATACAAGAACAACATCCGACTATGGTTGAATCATAAACAGAAACTCAAACAATATCCACCCTGCTAGCCCAGGCTGCCGACCTGGAACCTATCCCCTGAACGAAGAAGCAGAAGAAGAAACTCCAAAACAAGCAACATCGCTCTCGCGTCATGATCATCGCATAATCTGTACCTGCAATTGTCGGTGTAGTAACCTGTGAGCCACGAGGACTCAGCAATCCCATTACCATGGGTACCAAGACTAGCAAAGCTTAATGGGAAAGGAAGGGGTAAAGTGGTGAGGTTGCAGCAGCAACTAAGCAAGTATGGTGGCTAACATACGCAAATGAGAGCGAGAAGAGAAACAAAGGAATGGTCGTGAAGATAGCAATGATCAAGAGGTGATCCTAAACTCCTACTTATGTCAGACATAACCCAGAAACCGTGTTCACTTCCCGGACTCCGCCAAAAAGAGACCATCACGGCTACACACGCGGTTGATGCGTTTTAAATTGGATCAAGTGTCAAGTTATCTACAACCGGACATTAACAAATTCCCATCTGCCTATAACCGTAGGCACAGCTTTCGAAAGATTATACCCTGCAGGGGTGTCCCAACTTAGCCCATGACAAGATCTCGCGATCAACGAAGGAATAGACCTTCTCCCAGGAAGACCCGATCAGACTCGGAATCCCAGTTTACAAGACATTTCGACAATGGTAAAACAAGACCAGCAAGACCGCCCGATGCGCCGACAATCCCGATAGGAGCTACACATATCTCGTTCTCAGGGCAACACCGGATGAACACTACATACAACTAAAACCAACCCTCAAGTTTCCCCGAGGTGGCGCTGCAAGTGGCTCTGGTTCGGACCAACACTTAGATAAGCACTGGCCCGTGGGGGGGGGGGGCTAAAATAAAGATGACCCTCGAGAGAGCGACTCCCAAGGGAAAAGTAGGTGGTGGTGAGGAAAATGGTAAAATCAAGGTTGGGCCTTGCTGGAGGAGTTTTATTCAAAGCGAACTGTCAAGGGGGTCCCATAAATCACCCGACCGCGTAAGGAACGCAAAATCTGGGAACATAACACCGGTATGACGGAAACTAGGGCGGCAAGAGTGGAACAAAACACCAGGCAAAAGGCCGAGCCTTCCACCCTTTACCAAAAATATAGATGCATTAATAATATAAGAGATATTGTGATAGCCCAACAAAACCCTGTCCACCATGGAGCAATCTTCAACTTCACCTGCAACTAACAATGCTATAAGAGGGGCTGAGCAAAGCGGTAACATAGCCAAACAACAGTTTGCTAGGAAGGGTGTCAAAGGTTAGAGGTTCATGGCAATTTGGGAGGCTTGAAGAGCAAATGATAGGTAACGCAGCATAGCGATAGAATGAAGCAACTAGCATAGCAATGATAGTAGTGAGATCCAGGGTAGCGGTCATCTTGCCTGAAATCCCGCTAGGAAGAAGAACGAGTCCATGAAGAAGACGAACGGGAGTAGTCGAACGAATCCTCACAATCGCAACATTACCGGAACTAAGAAGCAACACCGGAAAGAAACAAACAACATGGTAAATGCACAAGCATAAACATGGCATGATGCGCAAACAAGTATGATGCATGTCCGGTTTAATGAGGCATGGCAAAGTGCAACAAACAATACTACAAGTTAAGTGGAGCTCAATATGCAACGAGTTGCATATTGACAAAACACCACATCAATTATTTAGTTCTCTCTCGGTTATGCTACTCATCAATATTAAATGTTGTTAAACATGGCAAGGGGTGAATCAAAAGTAAACTAACTATTTAGTCAAGTTTAAATGAGGCCGGAACAACAAACAACAATTCCGGAAAATCCCCATATGCATATTTTGAATTAGCTACTGTTCTGCCCTAAAACATATTTGAAAGTTGTTAAACAGGAAAATAAAGTTCACCATGTTAATCTATGCATTTTTCCACCCCATTTACATATAAAGTTTATTTAAAATGGAGCTACGGTTATTTAGTTATGAAATAAATCATTTTAACATGGCAGTTGGGCAAATTTAATCAAACAGCAATTTAAATTTTTTTAACATGGATGAAAATAGCAGATTATGAAACTAGATGCAATTCTAATCATTTTACATATATGACCTGTTTAATTTGGATGCATGGATAATTACTTATTAACACTTTAAAATGATGGCATTTCCTGTAAATATGCATGCACTGGAAAAAAAGCTAAAATACAAAGGCTGGAAAAAAAATATGCGCGGGCCGGATTGCATCCAGTGCAGCTTCCCAGGAGATGAGCAGGCCTAAGTGGGTGTGGGAGTGCAAAATAACAGGAAACTAAGCAAAAATGGGGGCGGCTGGGACTCGAACCCCAGACCCCTCGAATGGATACAGGCTGCGCTAGCCACTGGGCTAACTGATATGCTTGCGGTGGAATATAGTGGCAACTCTAAATAACCTCTACATGCCAGAACGGATCTAGGAAAAATAACGAAACTTCAGAGATGGAGGAAGTTTCTCATAGCGGGGAAACAAAGAGGCTGGTGGCCATGGCAAGGCAGGGGCGCAGCTCGAGGTTGGGACTTGAGCGGCTGGAGCAGCTGGCGCGGTGGGGAGGTGGAGGAGGCCGGCGAGGAGGCGGCAGCTCATCTGCTGGGTTCGCCGGCGAGAGGATGCAGCGACTGCTGCTGTTGCCTGAAGAAAGGAAGGAGAGAGAGATTCAGAGAGGGAACAGGGGAAGGACGCACAGAGAGACGAGAGACAGGGAGGTGAGACGAGGAAAGCAGAGGAACCAACAGGAGGAGAAGGGCAGCGGTGCTTATCTCGTGGTCGTCGGCGGCAGCGCCGGTTCTAGGCGTGGGGGTTCAGTTCAGGGCAGCGGTGGACGGATCCAGCGAACGGAGCGGAGCTCCATGCTTCGGGCGCCATGGACGAGCTCCTTGCATCGCTCCTGTTAACCCACAGCAGAGAGAGGGCCGGAGAGATTAGAGAGAGCGAGGAACAAACGAGAGAGGGGAGGAAGGAGAGTGGGACGGCCTGGGGGTCCGGCGGCAACGACTCCGGCGAGGTGAAGTGGTCCTGGACGAGGACGAGGCTGCGGCCTCAGACGCTCGTGGCGCAGGGGCGCGCGAAGCATGCGGCTGATGGCGGCTGGGGCGACGCTCGTTGGTCGGGATGCAAAACGAGGAGGTGGACTTGGCGGGGCTTCGGGTCCATGAAGCAGAGGAAGCAGGGGAAGAAGATGTCGAGGAGGAGGACGATCTGTGGCTCGAATGAGTGCTTGCGAGGCCAAGGGAGACGCGGAAGGAGAAGGCCGGGCCGAGCTGATCAGGTCGAAGAGGAGCTCGGTCTCCTCTTGGTCATGGCGTCGGCGGGCGCGTGGGTGTCCTAACCTTGGCGGCGGCGAGGGCAGGAAATGGGAGAATGGATAGAGGAGGAGGACTAGGGCACCGAGGCATGTTATATAGGGGCCTAGGGGGGGTCTCCAGCCGTCAAATCACTCGGGAGGTCGACATGGCGTGCGTGGATGTCCTGCCCTACAGGAGGTAGAAGAAGAACAGAAGAGGTCGGTTCTGGTGGGCTAGTCGGGCTGAAAGAGGTAAGTGAGGTGGGCTGCGGTCTATGAGAGGCCCGGGTAAGGAGAATGTAAGTCTCCCTTTACTTATATTTCTGTTTAATAAATAAACAGTCTCCCAAGGAAAATGTCCAGGAGCTTTGGGGAAGAATATGAATGAGATAGAGATATACTTGGACTCCTGGAATTATGCTCAATCTGATAAAATTGGTTTGGGCATTTTTAGCGAAAGAAAATTATCGCAAGGCATTTAATTCAAACTTGAGGCAATTTTGATTCCAACCAAATCAAGTCCAAAGGAGCTGAAATTTGGCAGAGAGGGTGTAGGCAAGGTTAGAGAGTCAAAACTTGAAGAAGGAAAGGCCACGGGATTTAACATGCACGTGTGTTGTGGTAAATTCCAAATTAATGGAATATTATTTTATAGCTCCCTAAATATCGAGAGGATATGTTTTAAAGAGAATCACCATGTGAATTCCCTCGATTTGAATGGATCAAAGATCCATGCCATTTATTTAGTAGAGTTGCAAAAGATTTATGAGATGATGGCATGATGACATGATGCAATGCAAATGATGCAATGATGAATGCAACGAACAAAACAAATCACACGACAAAACCCGGAATATATGGAAGACTTCTCGAGCATCGGTCTCGGGGCGTTACAACACTCCACCACTACAAGAGGATCTCGTCCCGAGATCTAGGATGGCACCGGAGAGACACGGAAGAGGAAGAGGGAGGTAAAACTAAATTGCTTCTTCGACAAATGAGTGAAACCAAAGAATTTTGAGAGGTTAAAAAGTTGAAAGAAAGAACACAACAGAGATGAACGAGATTGCAAACAATCCTTAGAAAAGAGGAACAGGGAACATTACGAGAACATGAAGGTTGCAAAGACATGAATCAAGAGTTTAATGGACAAGATATAATTTGAAACCACTCCGGTTAAAACAAGATGAGAGAGGAAGAATGATATAATTTGGGCAGCACTCCGACTGTAAATGGAAGGAGTTGAACATGAACTTGACAAATGAGAGGATACTTGATGAAAACAACAACACACTGCCTCCGGAATTGAAAGAATGGCACAAGGGGTAAGAAACATTTCAGACCGCACTCCGGTTGAGAAGGGAGGCAAAACTTGATAAGATGAGAGAACTCGAATGAAAACACGACACTCCGGCTAAATGGATAAGCAAGGAAAATAACATGATCTTGACAAAACAAGATTATTGGTAGAAGAGAGCAACATCACAAAGCCTCCGGAAACAATGCATGATAGTTAGATAGTTGGAATGAATAGAACGAAGAATGAAACCAACGTCTCCTACCATAATTGAATTTGAAAGAGCATCCCTACGAAGTAGGATTGAACGGAGTTGTTTGAAAAAAAACAACAACGGTAAGAATAAGCTTGTAGCGGGCTTATGGAAACATCTCAAAATTATGAGGTGAGCTTCTGCCACCAACATAAAGAAATGATTGGATTGATATCAACAAGGAGACGAGAAACTTATTTCACCGGGAGGACAAATGAAGAACTTGGGTCATTTATAAGCACCATAAATAGCAACAATTCCTAGGGAAAGCTTTAGGTGAAATATAACCCAAGATAACTCCAATGAAGAGATTGATGGATTTAAATACCTCATTCTAGACAATAAGTGAATCATGAAGCACGAGGAGAAATTGCCAAGAGTGACATAACACCATCTCAAGAGACAAGGTAGAAAGAATTGCACTTCGGAATGCAAGAAGAAGAATACTTGAGCTCCTCGAAGCAAAACATGTGTTGAACACCATGTTTATTTTAGAGTATAGCTTGGCGGGTCATAACTTCAAGAGAAATCTTGAAGAACAAATCGAGAATGAAAGGAATCCTTGACGAACCACCATGTAGAGCCTCCATGAAGAACTCCGGTAATAAAAGGATGATAAAAAGAAAGAGAACTTGAAAACACAAGGTGAAGCCTTGCGATGATTTAGAAGGAGCTTCGCGACGAGATAATTGAGAGAGCTTGGAACTCCGAAAAGAAAGATGAACATCTTAGAACCGAGAATGTGATATGATGAACAAACACCGAAAAGAAGAGGTTAATCAACTTGGATGAAACAAGAATAAGAATTATGTTATGTGTATCCTTCACCAATTTAATTGATGATAAGCAACGGATTTGGCAGACTACTTATTCTTTTGCAAGGATTGAAGAGAGATATAGCGCCAACTTGAAGAAGTCTTCGACGAATCACCGAGAGGATTGGAAAGGACGAATGAAATGATATGGTAATAAAGGGAGAGGAATCTTGAACGGACCACCGTAAAAATTGAAAATGAACATAGCAAAGGCACAATTCACCGGGAAGAATTGGAAAACGAATGAAGATACTTGAGGGGATTTAAATACATAAGAACAAAGAGATCATGAACTGATTAGAGGGTATTTGAACGATGCACCGGTAAGATTTGGAGAATGATAGCTACACGCTGAGAATGAAGAATTATGACATGATGGCCTTCAGATGAAAGAAATGGAAACAACTCATGAAATGCTTCGGATGGTAAGAAAAGAATTGTCACAATCAAAAACAATTATGAGAGGATGGCATCAAGCTAGAACCATGAATCTTCAAGAGAATGGACCAAGATTTAAGAGAAACTCTTCTTCAGTCTTCCATGTTGAGAATGATCATGAGAACCACCATGACAATTGTTGAGGCACTCCGGAATGAAAATTGGAAAGGTTGTACCAACGATGAAAAGAATTTGAAAGATCTTGGAGAAAGACATATGACTGATGATAACCCATTCTTATGTCAAACTTTGAAAAGAATTTTAGAAGCTCCGGAAAAATTAGAAGAGTCGGGTAAGATCCCGGGAAAAGACCTGTGGGTTAGGGCCCACTGAAAAGAAACACACCGTTGAACAATTTTAAAGAGAGGTTGCACTGGTTGAATTAAATGTCTTGAATGAGATAACATCCTTGAAATATCTTGAGCGGATTGAGAATAGAACCACAAGTCTTGTGAGATATTTTCAGCACTCCAGAACAAATGAATAGGAAGAAGTGAATGATTAAGAGGTGCATCGGCATGAGAAAGCATTAGAAACGAGGAAAGGAATATGATGAATATCGAAAGCTTGAATTGGATCCACCGGAGAAGAAACAACAATGAAAGATGATGAACTTGAAACTGTTGAGCATCTTCATGGGAAATCACCGGATAAGAACATTGATTGAAAAGAGTGAAGAGACTTCACATGAATAAATGGATACTTGATTAAAAAAATCTGAGTCCTTGAAGAAAAAGGGTGGGAGGGCGGGAAAACAAAGACAACTTGGGATGGATGAAACAAACACCGTTCAGAAAACTTAGAATTGATCTCGTAAATGTTGGAATGATCGGATGCACTTGAAGAGAAACATGCCGGTTGGGAAAAGAATTAACATGACAACCTCAATGATCAAGAAGGATTAGTATTCACATAGAAATATGAGAACACCATTTAGGAAAAGGTATGGATTCAACATTTGACTTCAAAGCAACTTGAATACCACAAATAAAACAAAACAAAGGATTTGGCTTGCAGAATAAGCCGGAACAAATACATATGATAGAGATTTACCCAATCCCGTATCATGCATCTGTTGGAAAGATATTCTAGGATCTACTTGAATTCCCACCTATGAACTCCCGAAACTTTCTGGTTATGCAATCTGGTGTTGGGGATACAGGGGAAGCAATATATCTCACCCAAACTAACAATCCCTACATCCAGCTGTATCCATCCGTCAACACATAACCAAGAAAACTCCGGAAATCGTGTACCTCAACCTTCAAAAAGCATCCGTTATACGAGTTATGGCAATACTCCCGAACTCCCCAGTACTGGGTGACGTTGAGGTTATCTCACCAACAACTGCATAAAAGAGATTTTCAATGTCGACAAAACTCAGGTATTCCAGAACTACAACGATAAAATTATGACGACAACACCTCGGAGCTCAACTCCCCGGGACACTGCCACAACCCCTAAATGTCAGGAGGCACCAAGAACAATGTTCTCGTCATAAGAATATCGGAATGATCCCAAGATAGCCGCGTGATCCTAAAAAAAATTGAAGGGGAAGAGAAGTAATTCAAAACACCTACGTCAAGATTCCTTACCAGAGCGACGAAGGGGCTGAGGAGTAAAAAGAATTCCTACTCTTCGATATATATAATCCCAAGACTCAAAATAGTTTTTTTCTAGACTCAACAACAGCCAACAATCAAGGGGGCTCCTATGGTTGGTCGAGGCTCTGATACCAACTTGTCACGCCCAAGATGCGACCCTATCCTAAAGGAACTCGAAGGTCCCACCAAGGATAGAAGCGCATCTTGAAGACGCTTTTGCAAGGTGGATATCATTACATCAACATTACATAATAGTGGGGATACATCCAATACATACAATGTCACATGAATACAACAATACAACATACAAGAACAACATCCGACTACGGATGAATCATAAACAGAAAATCAAACAATATCCACCCTGCTAGCCCAGGCTGCCGACCTGGAACCTATCCCCTGAATGAAGAAGCAGAAGAAGAAACTCCAAAACAAGCAACATCGCTCTCGCGTCATGATCATCGCATAACCTGTACCTGCAACTATTGGTGTAGTAATCTGTGAGCCACGAGGACTCAGCAATCCCATTACCATGGGTACCAAGACTAGCAAAGCTTAATGGGAAAGGAAGGGGTAAAGTGGTGAGGTTGCAGCAGTGACTAAGCAAGTATGGTGGCTAACATACGCAAATGAGAGCGAGAAGAGAAACAAAGGAACGGTCGTGAAGCTAGGAATGATCAAGAGGTGATCCTGAACTCCTACTTACGTCAGACATAACCCAGAAACCGTGTTCACTTCCCGGACTCCGCCGAAAAGAGACCATCACGGCTACACACACGGTTGATGCGTTTTAAATCAGATCAAGTGTCAAGTTATCTACAACCAGACATTAACAAATTCCCATCTGCCTATAACCGCAGGCACGGCTTTCGAAAGATTATACCCTGCAGGGGTGTCCCAACTTAGCCCATGACAAGCTCTCGCGATCAACGAAGGAATAGACCTTCTCCCAAGAAGACCCGATCAGACTCGGAATCCCAGTTTACAAGACATTTCGACAATGGTAAAACAAGACCAGCAAGACCGCCCGATGTGCCGACAATCCCGATAGGAGCAACACATATCTCGTTCTCAGGGCAACACCGGATGAACACTACGTACAACTAAAACCAACCCTCAAGTTTCCCCGAGGTGGCGCTGCAAGTGGCTCTGGTTCAGACCAACACTTAGACAAGCACTGGCCCGGGGGGGGGGGGCTAAAATAAAGATGACCCTCGAGAGAGCGACTCCCAAGGGAAAAGTAGGTGGTGGTGAGGCAAATGGTAAAACCAAGGTTGGGCCTTGCTGGAGGAGTTTTATTCAAAGCGAACTATTAAGGGGGTCCCATAAATCACCCGACCGCGTAAGGAATGCAAAATCCGGGAACATAACACCGATATGACGGAAACTAGGGCGGCAAGAGTGGAACAAAACACCAGGCAAAAGGCCGAGCCTTCCACCCTTTACCAAAAATATAGATGCATTAATAATATAAGAGATATTGTGATATCCCAACAAAACCCTGTCCACCATGGAGCAATCTTCAACTTCACCTGCAACTAACAATGCTATAAGAGGGCCTGAGCAAAGCGCTAACATAGCCAAACAATGGTTTGCTAGGAAGGGTGTCAAAGGTTAGAGGTTCATGGCAATTTGGGAGGCTTGAAGAGCAAATGATAGGTAACGCAGCATAACGATAGAACGAAGCAACTAGCATAGCAATGTTAGTAGTGAGATCCAGGGTAGCGGTCATCTTGCCTGAAATCCCGCTAGGAAGAAGAATGAGTCCATGAAGAAGACGAACGGGAGTAGTCGAACGAATCCTCACAATCGCAACATTACCGGAACTAAGAAGCAACACCAGGAAGAAACAAACAACATGGTAAATGCACAAGCATAAACATGGCATGATGCACAAACAAGTATGATGCATGTCCGGTTTAATGAGGCATGGCAAAGTGCAACAAACAATACTACAAGTTAAGTGGAGCTCAATATGCAACGAGTTGCATATTGACAAAACACCACATCAATTATTTAGTTCTCTCTCGGTTATGCTACTCATCAATATTAAATGTTGTTAAACATGGCAAGGGGTGAATCAAAAGTAAACTAACTATTTAGTCAAGTTTAAATGAGGCCGGAACAACAAACAACAATTCCGGAAAATCCCCATATGCATATTTTGAATTAGCTACTGTTCTGCCCTAAAACATATTTTAAAGTTGTTAAATAGGAAAATAAAGTTCACCATGTTAATCTATGCTTTTTTCCACCCCATTTACATATAAAGTTTATTTAAAATGGAGCTACGGTTATTTAGTTATGAAATAAATCATTTTAACATGGCATTTGGGCAAATTTAATCAAACAACAATTTAAACATTTTTAACATGGATGAAAATAGCAGATTATGAAACTAGATGCAATTCTAATCATTTTACATATATGACCTGTTTAATTTGGATGCATGGATAATTACTTATTAACACTTTAAAATGATGGCATTTCCTGTAAATATGCATGCACTGGAAAAAAAAGCTAAAATACACAGACTGGAAAAAAAATATGTGCAAGCCGGATTGCATCCAGTGCAGCGGCCCAGGAGATGAGCAGGCCTAAGTGGGTGTGGGAGTGCAAAATAATAGGAAACTAAGCAAAAATGGGGGCGGCTGGGACTCGAACCCCAGACCCCTCGAATGGATACAGGATGCGCTAGCCACTGGGCTAACTGATATGCTTGCGGTGGAATATAGTGGCAACTCTAAATAACCTCTACATGCCAGAACGGATCTAGGAAAAATAACGAAACTTCAGAGATGGAGGAAGTTTCTCACAGCGGGGAAACAAAGAGGCTGGTGGCCATGGCGAGGCAGGGGCGCAGCTCGAGGTTGGGACTTGAGCGGCTGGAGCTGCTGGCACGGTGGGAAGGTGGAGGAGGTCGGCGAGGAGGCGGCGGCTCATCTGCTGGGTTCGCCGGCATGAGGGTGCAGCGACTGCTGCTGTTGCCTGAAGAAAGGAAGGAGAGAGAGATTCAGAGAGGGAACAGGGGAAGGACGCACAGAGAGACAAGAGACAGGGAGGTGAGACGAGGAAAGCAGAGGAACCAACAGGAGGAGAAGGGCAGCGGTGCTTATCTCGTGGTCGCCGGCGGCAGCGCCGGTTCTAGGCATGGGGGTTCAGTTCAGGGCAGCGGTGGACGGATCCAGCGAATGGAGCGGAGCTCCATGCTTCGGGCGCCATGGACGAGCTCCTTGCATCTCTCCTATTAACCCACAGCAGAGAGAGGGCCGGAGAGATTAGAGATAGCGAGGAACAAAAGAGAGAGGGGAGGAAGGAGAGTGGGACGGCCTGGGGGTCCGGCGGCAACGACTCCGGCGAGGTGAAGTGGTCCTGGACGAGGACGAGGCTGCGTCCTCAGACGCTCGTGGCGCAGGGGCGCGCGAAGCATGCGGCTGATGGCGGCCGGGGCGACGCTGGTTGGTCGGGGATGCAAAACGAGGAGGTGGACTTGGCGGGGCTTCGGGTCCATGAAGTAGAGGAAGCAGGGGAAGAAGACGTCGAGGAGGAAGCCGATCCGTGGCTCGAATGAGTGCTTGCGAGGCCAAGGGAGACGCGGAAGGAGAAGGCCGGGCCGAGCTGATCAGGTCGAAGAGGAGCTCATTCTCCTCTTGGTCATGGCGTCGGCGGGCGCGTGGGTGTCCTAACCTTGGCGGCGGCGAGGGCAGGAAAGGGGAGAATGGATAGAGGAGGAGGACTAGGGCACCGAGGCATGTTATATAGGGGCCTAGGGGGGGTCTCCGGCCGTCAAATCAATCGGGAGGTCGACGTGGCGTGCGTGGATGTCCTGCCGCACAGGAGGTAGAAGAAGAACAGAAGAGGTCGGTTCTGGTGGGCTAGTCGGGCTGTAAGAGGTAAGTGAGGTGGGCTGCGGTCTAGGAGAGGCCCGGGTAAGGAGAATGTAAGTCTCCCTTTACTTATATTTTTGTTTAATAAATAAACAGTCTCCAAAGGAAAATGTCCAGGAGCTTTGGGGAAGAATATGAATGAAATAGAGATATACTTGGACTCCTGGAATTATGCTCAATCTGATAAAATTGGTTTGGGCATTTTTAGCGAAAGAAAATTATCGCAAGTTTGAATTTAATTCAAACTTGAGGCAATTTTGATTCCAACCAAATCAAGTCCAAAGGAGCTGAAATTTGGCAGAGAGGGTGTAGGCAAGGTTAGAGAGTCAAAACTTGAAGAAGGAAAGGCCACGGGATTTAACATGCACGTGTGTTGTGGTAAATTCCAAATTAATGGAATATTATTTTATAGCTCCCTAAATATCGAGAGGATATGTTTTAAAGAGAATCACCATGTGAATTCCCTCGATTTGAATGGATCAAAGATCCATGCCATTTATTTAGTTGAGTTGCAAAAGATTTATGAGATGATGGCATGATGACATGATGCAATGCAAATGATGCAATGATGAATGCAACGAACAAAACAAATCACACGACAAAACCCGGAATATATGGAAGACTTCTCGAGCATCGGTCTCGGGGCGTTACAGGAGGCCACCATCATTGCAACCCAGAATTCGGCGGGAAGCCAGGATCCAGCCGAGCACTACTTGGAGAAGGAAATAGAAGGTGCTCGTTTAATAGAGGCTCAGTGCTCGAAGAGTGTCATGTTCGAGTGACAAATCTTTCCATTGTAAAAACAACTGTATTTTAATTATAGAGGCTATGTTTATACTTTCGCCCGAAAGTGTTATTGTGCCTCCTGTGCGGCCGTTTAATGTATATATAATCTGAAAGTTAGCAGTCATTGGCTTCAGCCCCCACGCATGCAATGCGGGGGTGTTCGCAAAAATATGCGTAATCACACTTGATCCAACGTCTTGGTCCATTAAGGAGGTGATCGCATGTCGAACTAGGCAACCGGACTATATAGCTTTAACACTTTCACTTAGCCATAGGAGTGTGACGGTGGGACTACTATGTAGCCCCTAGTACCTTCACCTGCATCCGGATACGGGCGCGTGTGTACATGACCGGGGAACGGACCTTAGTTAATGCGGAGGAATCCTAAATATTCCGATGAGTCCTCGAGTGGTTGACCAATCTCTCGCTGTATCATGAAAGTCGGTTTTCGGCTTTCTCTACTGAGGTACTCATCCGGAATAACCAAGGCACAATCGCAGTAGTTCTCCTTTGGCCGCCTTAGCCAATAGGAACGGAACGTAAGGCAGCAAATCCAGGAGCCGGGCAAGCGCAACATTTGACCAAAGACATGATTCGGAGCTGATGCATATAAGGCCAAACTTGCAACGCCGAACACTCCCGAGGGTATTCGGACTTTATAACATATACTGGGCTCAGTAGCGCCCTTGATTATGAACCCTGTATTTCTAGGTACGTGCGGTAGTTTGTCGTGGCGAAATGCCAATCACGCCCGTATCCCCTGTGGGTGTATAGAATACCCATGGGATGTCAAGCAACAAGAGACAATAAAGAAGGTTTATACAGGGGCTTAATCTAAAGAGAAACCTTTGAGCGGGGCCCTGCTGCACGTCTGCGCCTTTGTCTCCGTTGTGCCATGTCCTGGTAGGGTGTCGCACGAATGGTTTCTGTAAAGAGGAAAACTCATGTAAAAGAGTACGGCGTAATCGTGCGAAGAGTTGATTATTATCAATGGATAGTAGGGGTGTAAGACATTGGCCTATGAGTAAGGTCAAGGAAAGAGGTGGGCTTTATTGCATTTTTGCAGCCCCTGATGCCCTCTATGGGGTTACATATATAGCACCTAGCTCGGGTTTATCTGGGCTGTTACCGAGGGTGGTGTGCCGGACCCGTCCAACCATGTCCGTGGTCTTAACGACTGATCATGCGTTCTGATAGGAGAGGCTGCTTAGTGTCCGGCTGGTAGAGCCGCCGCATACTCTTCCGCACGTAAGGAACGCTCCGTATTTCCGCTGATGGTGATGACGCCACGTGAACCGGGCATCTTGAGTTTAAGGTAGGCGTAGTGCGGTACTGCATTGAAGCAAGTGAAGGTTGTTCTTCCGAGCAATGCATGATAGCCACTTCGGATGGGAGCGATGGTGAAGAGTAATTCTTCGCTTCTGAAGTTGTCTGGAGAACCAAATGTCACCTCTAATACGAGGGAGCCCATGCAGCGGGCCTCAACGCCTGGAATCACCCCTTTAAAGGTGGTGTTACTTTGGCTGATTCTGGATGGGTCTATCCCCATCCTGCGGGACAGTGTCCTGATATATTAGATTGAGACTACTGCCACCGTCCATGAGGACACTAGTGAGATGGTATCCGTCGATTATTGGGTCGAGCACCAAGGCAGCCGATCCTCCGTGTCGCATACCAGTCGGGTGGTCCTTGTGATCAAAGGTGATTGGGCAGGCCGACCAGGGGTTGAGTTTGGGGGCGACGGGCTCTACAGCGTATGCGTCTGTGAGCGTGCGTTTGTGCCTTCTCTTTGCTATGTGAGTCGCGTAGATCATGTTTACTATTTTTACCTCTGGTGGGAATTTTTTCTGTCCCCCAGTGTTCGGCTGGCGAGGCTCGTCCTCGTCTTCAATTGGTGTTTCCCTTCCCTTGTGTTTGGCATTTAACTTGCCGGCCTTCTAAAGACCCAACATTCTCTGTGAGTGTGGTTTGCAGGTTTTTCGGGCACAGTCTGTCCAGGACTTTGTTTAGGCCGGACGGTCCCTCTTTGTTGCCTTTAAATGGCTTCTTTTGTTGACCGGGTCGAGAGCTCCTGAATCCGGTGTTGACCGCCGTGTTGTCCATACTTTCTTCCTTTTTTCGACGCTTGTTTTTATTGCGCCGTGTCTTCCCATTACCATCCCTGATGTCGGATGTGCTCGCGTCGCTGCTGCCTCTGCGGGCCAACCAGCTGTCTTCACCCGCGCAGAAGCGGGTCATAAGGCTTGTTAAGGCTGTCATTGTCCTCGGCTTTTATTGGCCGAGGTGTCTGGTGAGCCACTTGTCTCGGATACTATGCTTGAAGGGTGCTAGGGATTCGGCATCCAGAAAATCGACAATTTGATTTTTCTAGTGAGGAATCTATTCCAAAGCTTGCGTGCGGACTCTCCGGGCTGTTGTATTATGTGACTTAAATCATCAGCGTCCGGAGGTCGGACATAGGTCCCTTTAAAGTTGGCCCTGAAAGCGTCCTCAAGTACCTCCCAACTTCCGATCGAATTTTCGGGGAGGCTTTTCAACCAGTGCCGAGCTGGTCCCTTCAACTTGAGGGGAAGGTATTTGATGGCGTGGAGGTCGTCCCCACGAGCCATGTGGACATGAAGTATAAAATCCTCAATCTAGACCCCAGGGTTTGTCATTCCATCGTATGCCTCTATGTTCACGGGTTTGAATCCCTGTGGAAATTCGTGATCCAGTACCTCTTCGGTGAAGCACACATGGTCCGCAGCCCCTCTGTATCTGGACATGTTGTGGTATGCTGTCGACTGTTGTTGTGTCCGGTGTTGATTCCGAACTGGTATTCGATCAATCTAATCGTTTTGGTGACCATAATCCTGCGCCGGAGCATATCCTCTAGATCCATTGATGGACCTGGTCGCGCCAGCCTTTTTGTCCAGGAGCTCAAGTAAATCATGTGTGGTGTCAGTAGCTGCTCTATTGCGGTCATGGAGTGGTTGGTATGGCCTACTGTCCATATTGTTCTTTGGCGGAATGGCCTCATCGTCGAATTCTGGCAGCAGCTTGCGCTTTGGGTAGCTCTTCATGTGGCGATCGTCGCCATATCTTTCATCAGTGTCTAGCACTTTATTCCATCTGCGATTGAGCGTTTCCTGCGTGGCCTTAAGCCTTTGCTTCTGCTTCTTTAGGCTTCTCGCAGTGGCCATAAGCCTTCTGTGGAGGTTATCTCATTCCGGACATTTTTCCGGGAGGATGAATGCATCGTCGTCCGGACTGTGCTCTTCTCCCGAGGCAGGTTGATGAGTTCGGCCCTCGGGATTGCTTTGATTGGTTGTCTGCTATGGACTGTGTTCAGCGTGGCCTGGCTCTTCCTGATCCATCCTTGGTCCATATGGTCGTTGTTGTCTTTGGAGTTGACTGGGGTGTCGATTTCTCTAGTGTTGTTATCGCTATTTTTACTGTGGCTGAACTTAGAGCAGCGTCTGCGCCGTCATTTTGCCTTTTGTCCCAGGGTTTTATCCTCCGTTGTGTCCTTTTTGTCGCCACTGTCCTCCTTAGGCGTGTCCACAATGTATATATCATATGATGAGGTGGCCGTCCAGCGCCCCGTGGGCGGTGGTTCCAAATCATCCTCTGCGCCAACGTCCATACCGTCGGTATCGTCGGAGTCGAAGTCAAGCATGTCTGTTACGTCATTGACAGTGGCTATGAAGTGGGTGGTGGGTGGGCGACTAATTTCTTCATCGCCTGCTTCCCACTCGAGATGGACATAGTTCGGCCAAGAGTCTCCTGACAAAGAGAGAGACTTTAATGAATTCAGCATGTCGCCAAAAGGCGAGTGCTGGAAGATATCCGCAGCGGTGAACACCATTACCAGAGCCCAACCAGATTCAGTGGGCTCGAGGGTGCGCGGTCTGGAACCTACAGCCGGATACAAGTCCGCGGGTCCAGTGACACAGACTTCCTTGGGGATGGAGTCCGTGTTCGGCTCTACCGCCAGTGAGTATGCGGCCTCCGGGGCGGGGTCCATCCACCCGTCCTCGGACGACCCGATATGCCCCGGATTTAGGTCCAGAGCTCTTGCAGGTGCGACATCCCGAGTATTGTCCGGCAACAGATCTAAGCCGTGCTCGTCGTGACTGTTCGGCGCTCCTGGCATAGGCCCGAATCCGTCGAAGATCAAGTCTCCGCGGATATCGGCCGTGTAGTCCAAGTTTCCAAACCTGACCTGATGGCCAGGGGCGTAGCTGTCGATCTGCTCCAGATGGCCAAGCGAATTGGCCCGAAGTGCGAAGCCCCCGAACATGAAGATCTGTCCGGAAAGAAAAGTCTCACCCTGGACCGCGTTGTTGTTGATGATTGAAGGAGCCATCGAGCCTTCCAGCAACGACACAGAGGAACTCTCAATGAAAGCACCAATGTCGGTGTCAAAATCGGTGGATCTCGGGTAGCGGGTCCCGAACCGTGCGTCTAAGGCTAATGGTAACAGGAGGCAAGGGACACGATGTTTTACCCAGGTTCGGGCCCTCTCGATGGAGGTAATACAACTTCCTGCTTGATTGATCTTGATGATATGTGCATTACAAGAGTAGATCTACCACGAGATCGTAGAGGCTAAACTCTAGAAGCTAGCCTATGATTCTAATTGTTGTTGTCCTACGGACTAAACCCTCCGGTTTATATAGACACCGGAGGGGCTAGGGTGACACAGAGTTGATAACAAAGAAGGAGATCTAACATCCGAATTGCCAAGCTTGTCTTCCACGCAAAGGAGAGTCCCATCCGGACATGGGTCTTGTATCTTCACGGTCCAACAGTCCGACCAAAGTATATAGTCCGGCTGTCCGGATACCCCCTTATCCAGGACTCCCACAGCAGGGCCCGACCCCGCGCATGCCTCAGCCGCCGTTGGGTCGTCCGGATTACCAGGATGAGCCCAAGGGGTGAGGGCATACATGGCCAGTTAAGCTCCTGAGACGCGATGCTCAGGAGTCCCCCTTGACGTACGAACTGACCATCATACCTTCTCCTCGCCGAGCTCTCGCTTGGGAGGGGTGCGTGAAGACCAGACCCGTGAGGCTTGGCAAGGTGGGGTACGCCTGGTGTGACTTGAGCGTAACCCCTGTGCCCAGCTCCCTCGCGCTACCCTCCTAAGGGAGGGTGGCGCGGTGAGGCAGGTCATTGAGCCCGGAGGCTCCCTGAGTTTAATGCGGCTGCAAGGCCACCCAAAGTTGTTTATCACCAGCACGGAGCATAGCGCTTCCACTCTTGCACGGGCATAGCCGCTCCTCAGCAGTGTCAACAGCTTGCACAGAGCATGGTGCTTGCACTGGTGCGTGGGAGGGGGCTCCCTCTAAGGAGAACCCCCGGGGAGTGTACACCCCGCCCTGACATGTGGCTTGCATGGCAGGGCTGGAGGAGGTGTGTATGGGTACCCATGAGCCAGTGCGGGACTCACGAGGCCCTACCTCAAGGTGGGTTGCGCCTAGTCTTGATTTGGGATGCTTGTGTTAATCCTGCGAGATGGTTAGGCAGCCTGCGCCGAATGAGTCTCCTGAGGTTATTGCATGAGAAGGCCAGACACCTACGACCCCAGGAGGTGATGTGAACAGGGCCGGCCCAACATACAGAGCTCAACCATTTGGTTTATCGATGCTGCAGGGACGGACCGATGCACATACGCCGTGCCCAGTCTTCTCATGAAAAGATAGTGAAGAAAAACAACCAGCGCACGGTTCTTGTGGCCACTTGGGCACCAGGTCGCGCGGCCTTACTCATCGGCCCGTGATTAGCTCATGCGAGAACAAGGCACCAAGTTCCATGGGAGGTGACGTACACGGGGGACTGGCCCATGAGCTAGAGCTCAGCCTCTTTGATTTAGCGATGCTACAGGGACGGACCCGAGCACAGACGCCGTGCCAGTCCTTAATCATGAGGCGGTCGCAGGAGGGTTCGTAAGGGCGCGAGGTGTTCTTAGCGACGAAGCATCGGTCAGGCAGTTAATAACTTAAAAGTACCTTGCGAGGGATTGTAAACTTGTTATGATAGATGCAGAAGGAATACATGCCATAGGGACGGACCCACACGGCCTGGGGATGATGCAGCCCGAGGGGCGCCCCAAGACTGAACGAACTAGAGAGATGTCACCTGCTATCGTCGCTGAAGAGGTGTTGAAGTAGCCAAAAAATGCGCGCCGCCGGAGTCGTTCCTCAGGAGCCGCTCTCATGTCGAGCCTCAAGAGGCCAAGAGGGCCCGGGAGGCTCCTGGAGGTGCTCCTCCATCTCCACAAGGATCGCCTGATGCCTGGCCTCGCAAGCCATCAGGCCGTCCCTCATGCAGCGTTGGAACACCTCAGCCGCGCC
Organism: Triticum dicoccoides; assembly: GCF_002162155.2. NCBI lineage: Eukaryota > Viridiplantae > Streptophyta > Magnoliopsida > Poales > Poaceae > Triticum > Triticum dicoccoides. The sequence goes on along the minus strand of NC_041387.1, from coordinate 152,576,597 downwards.
CGACAGGACGAAGGGCATGCGAACGTAGCTGTGAGGTGGACCCTCGCACAGGCCGACACGAGACGACTAGAGGAGCTTCCAAGACACGGCCCTGTTGAGCCCGGGGATATCGATGCAGACACGGAACCCCTTACCCTCACCGGGGCAGTGAGTTGCGGCTCGCGGCAGGCGATGATAGCCTTGCGGAACCCTTGCTTCTTGAATCTTATCGATTGCCTTGCTGATGAATTCCTAAACGAATGGTGCCTCACGCCTGCTACCTTCTCCTGGGAAGCATGCTCTGAAGAGCACTTCCACATGGTGCCCGAGCACCCCCCCTCGTGACCCTGGCTAGGTCTGAGGCCCTCCCGAGGAGAGCCCCCGAGCCCAGCCTGAGAGGGATGCCGAGGGCGACTTCCTATGTGATGGGTGAAGGTGCCGCGTCCAAGGACACGAGGCTCAATGTCACGTCCTCGAGTGATGCTACTTCATGAGACCCCTGTCCTAGATGCAATATCTTCATCTTGGGGTCACCACCCTCGTCTTCAGGGTTCTCGACCGCTGCAGCCTGGAAGGTGCGCTCGAGGGAGCACACCGCATCCGTCTCTTGGCACGCGACCGTGATGACGCCACCGCTTCCTGGCATCTTCAAGATGTTGTAGCCGTGGTGCGTAGCTGCCATGAACTTGGCCAGTGCTGGGTACCCTAGGATGGCATTGTAGGGCAGATGGATGTCGGCGACGTTGAAGTCGATGAGCTCGGTGCGGTAGTTGTTGCGCTCGCCGAAGGTGACAGGGAGGCGGACCTGCCCTATCGGGTGTGTAGAACCGTCGGTAACTCCTTAAAATGGCTTGGTTGGGTGAAGCTGGTAGTATGGCACTTGGAGCCCGTTGAACGTCTGAACAGACAGGACATTGAGTCCTGCTCCGCCATCGATGATAGTCTTGGTGACGACCATGTTGCTGATAACGGGGGAGCAGAGCATAGGGAGCGCACAAGCAATGGCTGCACACTTGAGCTAGTCTGAGGAGCTGAAGGTGATGGCGCACTTGGACCACCTGAGAGGGCGAGTTGCTTCGGGCTTGGGGAGCGCCGTGTTCACCTCGCGTGCGAACTGCTTGAAGATGCGGTGGGAAGCTGGGGCTTGTGAGCTGCCCAAGATTTAGACGATGGCTCAAGGCTCTTGGAAGTCCCCAGCCCCCTCGTCCTGGTGGTGATCATCATTCCTTCTTGGTGGTGGAGGTAGAGGAGGCAGAGCCGCGTTAACCTGAGGGCGCTCCTCACAAGGTTGCTCCCTCCAGGCACCCTCGCGAGGCTGGCCCTACCATTGGTCTTCACGAGGCTGGTCGCGCCACTCCTGACGATGGGCGCGTTCGTCCCAGCGTCCTCCACCTCGGCCGCCTCCACGACCATAGGGTGTCGACCGAGGCGCCCGTCACGGAGGGCCCAGAGCTCCTGACCGTCGTTGGTGTTGTGGTTATGAACATTGTGGAAGACGCAGAACAGCCGGTTGCTCTTGGATGACTTGAGGTGGTCACAGCCATGCTTCGTGTCTGGTTCAGCCCCAAGCATGGTTGGCCCCTTGCGCTTCACGTCCTTGTTCTTGGCCTTCTTGTCTTCTAGATCAACATCGGGGAGCTCGAGGAGGGAGAGGCGTCCCTCCTCAGCCCTTGCGCACTTTTTCGCAATGTTGAACATCTCCAGAGCTGTGTAGAGATCCTCGTGGATGGCGAGCTTGTCCTTCATCTTGACATCGCAGACGCCATCAGTGAACGCTGAAATGATGGCCTCGTCCGACACCTTGGGGATCTTGAGGCGAATGTTATTGATGCATTGGATATACTTCTGCAGTGTCTCTCCAGATTGATGCTTGATGCGACGCAGGTCACCCGCGGTCGGCAGACGGTCGCGAGTACCCTGGAAGTTGGCAATGAAGCGGCCACGCATCTCCTCCCAAGAAGAAACCGACCCCTCGGGTAGGTTCAAGAGCCAAGAACGCGCGCCATCCTTAAGGGCCATTGGGAACCAGTTTTCCATGATCTCCTCGTTGCCGCTGGCCGCCTCAATGCTCAACTCGTAGATCTGCAAGCACTCGGCCGGGTCGGCGGTGCCATCGTAGTGCGGAGTCAGGTCAGGCATGGACTTTCTTGGCCAAACGGCATTGCAGAGCTCCGGGGTGAACGCATGGCACCCTGCCATGGCCAATGGAGGTCGTTGAGGGGGTGGAAAAAGGTCCTGGTGCACACGCACCGCCACCTCCTATGGCGGTACGCGGGCCTGGTGCTGGGGTGCTGGAAGCACGCACACTTCTCCTTGAGATCGCTGCACCACCTGGCAGCTCACATCCTCCCGAGCCAGTGCAGGGCGAGGCGGGTCGCACCGTGGCGCCACACGCCTTGTCGCGATGATGACGCCCTGTGCCGGAGGCGGTGGAGGAGCCCCGTGCGCCATATCGCCCGCGGCAGGTGGCTCTTGAGGTAGCGAGCGAGCCGGATCGGTGGAGCCCCCGTGCGCCATGCTGAGGAGCTCAACGATCCGCTCGAGCCACTCCTCGTAGAGGTCAGCGACTGGGCGGTACCGAAGGATCTCTCACGCCATGAGCAGAGCGGCCTGCACGTTCGCCTGGCCGCGATGTCCGTGGGATGACGAAGCTGCTAGGGTTAGTGATGGAGTAACGGTGCGCCCGTCGTGACGCATCGACGGGTGCAGCGATGAAGCTTGTTGTTCATGGCCGGTAGGGCCCGTGGCTGCGTTGGCCACCGGAGACGGAGCGTGATGGGCACAACCATCACCTGCCAGAGCCGGCTGAGCAACGCGGGCGGCGACTGCGGCCCGACGCTCTGCGCGAGCTTGGCGTGCATCAGCCATGGAGGTGTCAGAGTAGCAGGAGACACCCTTGAGAGGTTTGAACTCTGAGGTGCGTGCAGAGATCTCAACCTACCCAGCCTGCCTACAGGAGGTCGGGCCACCTAGCGTTGTAATACCCTACTCCAGTGTTTTGGTGGATTACCTCGAGGGCTGAGGATGAACTAGTATAGTGCACGAACTAGCCTCAGGAGGTGAGGTGTTCTTGAGCAAGGGAGCTGGTGTGGTGTGAGCTAGTTCGACTTGACTTGTCCTTATGGCGGAGGCTAGTCCTATTTATAGTGGCCTTGGTCCTCTTCCCAAATGTTGGCGGGAAGGGATCCCACAACAGCCGGATTTCAAAGGGGACAAGTAGTACAACTTATCCTGACAAAAGTAGTCTTCGCCTGCGAAAAGTCTCTGGTCGTGACGTAGAGGTGGGCTCATCGATGACCTCCATCCTGCCATCCTGGCGGTCTTGGTCTCGTTGCACTAGAATGGAAACCTTTGGCTGATCCCTCGGCACTCCGCGCTTGTGGCTTGCCTCCTTTGCACTGAAGAGGAAACCCGCGCTCTGCGCCCACCTAGCGCCCGCTGGCCCTGGTCGTCATGGCTCATGTCAGCCGAGCCTCATGAGGAAAACCTTGAATAGAACTCTCCGCCCCTCGGGATCCATCCCGAGGAGGCCGATCCCCTCTGGGGTGTTGACATCGTCCGCTTGGCGGGGCTTGGCCCCTCGTGAGGGTCTTGAGTTGTTGATGTTGGAGCTGGGCCATACCAAGCCGTCGATGGAGCCACGTGGTGGGCCACATGCAGGCAGGGCTGGATACCCCCATATCCAGGACGCAGACAGCTGATGGTTACAACCATGTACGTGACTCATGCTAATGTTTTATGTTCTCCTGTGTACTGAAGAAAGATGCATGCCTTATGTAAACTTATTGTACTCATGAACTAGAACTGTCATATTTATTTGCAAGTAAGGAAGGTGGGAATGAACTTCAGTAGCCTGTTGTTTTTTCCCCGTACTTTGTAATGATGCGTGCTCTTATTTTAAGGTGAACTTATTGTAGCAAGAAAGTCGAACTAGTGTGTTTCTTACAAGTTTGGGCAGTGGATATAAACTTGAGTCCCTTCTTTTGTACTGAGTTGCTTACTCAATTAGAACTTATGATTGTCTTATCTGTTTGGACTTCTCTATTTCAATTTTTTCCCTTTTATTTATGGTTTTGGAGGCTTAATATTTTTGTTTCATTATAATTCTTGAATTCGTTTTTCTTCGGCGATTTTTTTGTCAGCTTATTTTCCCTACTTTTGATCTGCCGTCATTTGTGGGTGCCATGAAGCCTGGTGAACATGCTGGTCATTGGTGCTTCGTTGTTGTGAATTTGAGGTTCTGTCATTTCGAGTGTCTTGATTCACTCCGTGATGAAACCAAGAGTGATGCAGTTAGATTCTTAAGGACTATGACAACTAATATAAAGAAGCATTGGAGGGAGTCCAGTGTAGACATGGCCAAACCATTCTCGTTAGTGCATGTTGATGGTTTCTCTTGCGAGTTTGTGCATGTGCCGCAGCAGGAAAAAATGTGAGTATATGTTTTTAATGAATTTATTAGTTGTTTTTGTTGCTGGAATGCGTTGTTTTCAATTTTTTTGTTCTATTCATGTATTTTGAATTTGTAATGTACCCTTTGTTTTTTCTTTTGTTAACAAGCATGATTGTGGCTTATTTATCCTAAAACCTTCAAGACCTATCATTGCCGGAAGGATAGTGTGATTGAAATGTTGGATTACAGCCATGGAGACATTCTTGACATTAGAAAGACTTTGTTCTACACATGCGCGACTAGCGATGTGTTTGATGTTGACTTCCGGGATTTGTTTAGCATCGAACCCTGTACGTATGCATGAACTTTCGTATTTCTTTCCAGCTTGGACTTCTTGACTTGTACTGTCATGAATTACGTATTTGAAGTTACCCTTTTTGCACTCCTCCTTTTTTATTGCAGGTGAGTGGCTAGATCTTGGTGAGCCTGACAACATGATCTTTGGCAGCCAGTTCTTTGAGCTCGAGCGTGTTGCTATTGATTTGAGCCAGGGGTGTTCTCCCGAAAAGACAAGATCTGGTGTAATGAAGGGGCGGTCGGGAGCTCTCAAAGGTTCTACAGCTGCTTGTGCAGAGAGCCCCTCTACACCCAAGAAACCCATTGTGCAATTGATAGACAGTGACGATGACATGGTTGACAAGATCGCTGACATGGGAAGAGTCACAAGGAGTTCTGCTGCCAAGGGTGTATCTCCCCTTGCTGTAATAGTGGGCCGTAGAGCTGGTGTTGCTAGGAAGGATCCTGGTTTGAAGTCTAGAAATGTTGCAAGCACGAAGCGGGCACCCAGAGGTCCGATTAAGTTTTGCTCCCCTGTGCAGCAGCTTTACCCTCATAAATTCCTTCACCTAGACAAGGCTCAGAAGTTATATAATCTGTTGATTAGGGATGAAGGTCGTGAGAAGTACGCAAAGTGAGTATCTCTCATTTGTGTTTCCTCTTCTTTTGTTTTGGTTGTTTCCAACTGCTAGATAAATATGATCTGCAAGATTACGGATGTTGACATGTGAGTACCCTGCTTATGTTTCATGGATCAGGATAAGCTTTCCGATCTGGCTAATATAGATTTCATAAGAAGAGGCAATGCAGATCCAAGTACTTGGGTGTTTGGGAAGCTTCTAGTGAGTTTTATTTCTGTCCTGTCTTGCGACCCTTTTATTTTTTTAGGTTTTTTAGGAATGAACATGTGTACTGTAGAGTTAGTTGTTTAGATTTGTCTATTCTTAAGCTTGTGAGATTCTATGTATGATCTTTAGTATAGTTGTGTCATATGTGGTTGAACTGAATCTCTTGTTCATCTGACATGTTTGAAAATACTAACAAATTGGCACTAACAATGAAAGCTTGTTAGTACTGAGGATTTAAATATGTTAATTTAATGTTATTTTTCCATTTGTGTTGCATTGATTAATTAACTCTTTTCCCCTTGTTCATAGTGGAAAACTCAAGAGGAAGTTGTCTTTTTCTGGGTGTATAAACGTCTAGTCATGCAGATGCCATCTCAAGTTCCCAAGATTTCATCTCGGCAGGATAAGTTGAGAGATGGTCGTAGTGTTGAGTCTGCTGGTTATGTTCCCCTGGCCTTAGTAAGGCCAGTACCTCACAGAGGTAGGATTTTGGTATTGATGTAGTTGTTTCTGTGTTGGAGCGCACTGAGCATATTTTTATTAATGTGCGTTCTGAGCTAGAAAAGGTCCCAACGACAATTGAGCGTCTAAGGTGTATTACTTGTATCCTTCCTGACGGTCATCAATTTAATGCTGAGGAAGTAGTGGACTATATTGATATGGAGAGAAGTATAATTAGTGATATGTGTGATGTTGCTGCTTAACTAACTCAGAGCTCGGTGCGTCTGTTGAACAACATGAAGCGTTTCAAAACTTTGCAAGACTGTTGTTGCAAGCCATATGAAGAAGGTGCCAATGTTGTTATGAAGTAGATGGAGCAGGATGAGGCTGCTACCACTGCCAGGAGGGCTGGTGATGGTACTGAGGCTAATGTTTCTAAACACCATACGAATGATGTCGGTTTGGAGCCCCCTGTGCTTGAGGTGAGTTAGACCTTGATCTTTACATTTTTGCTATGTTCTTCTACTCTCAGTATTGTAGTTGAACTTGCTCATGTTCATTTGTTATTACTATTTTTTAATGCAGGGGACCAGTCATGGTGTTGAGGTAGCTGTTGACTGTGGAGTTAATGATCCATTTACTGATAAGAGCAAGGTTATTTTTATTTGTTTATTGTGTTTTTATATATTCTTGAATTTTTCGTAGGCACCACTATGCCTTACATGTTCATTTTTCTATCCCACACCATTAAGAATTGTATGTGATATCTACCTTTTGTCAGTGTAGTTTAACTTTTTGTGTGTTGTTGCTAATAAGAGCATTGTTTTTGCTTCATTACTATGAATCAGGATCCTGTTGTTGGTGATGAGCCTTTTTCTGTCGGATTAAGGGTTAATTAAACAAACCCTTGAGAGGTTGGAACTTTGGGGTGCGTGCGGAGATCTCGACCTGCCCAGCCTGCCTACTCGCGATCCTCCTAGGCCTAGCGCGTCAAGCTCGAAAGGACAAAGAGATGCAATAGTTTATACTGGTTCGGGCCACCGTTGTGGTGTAATACCCTAATCCAGTGTGGCGTGGTGGATTGCCACAAATGGCTGAGGATAAACTAGTACAATGGTTGAACAAGCCTTAAGAGGTGAGGTGTGTCTTGAGCTGGTGTGGTGTATGCTAGTTCTGCTTGTCTTTGTCTTGTTGTTTCGCCCCCTCCTATGGTGGTGGCTAGTCCTATTTATAGTGGCCTTGGTCCTCTTCCCAAATATGAGCGGGAAGGGATCTCACAATGGACAGATTTGAAAGGGGACAAGTAGTACAGTCTATCCTGACAAAAGTAGTCTTCGCCTGCGAAAAGCCTCTAGTCATGACGCTTCGGTCGGCTCGTTGATGACCTCCGTCCTGCCGTCCTGGCAGTCTTGGTCTTGTTGCAACAGAATGGAAATCTTTGGCGTATTTCTCGGGACTCCGCCCCTGTGGCTTGCCTCCTTTACACCGAAGAGGAAACCTGCGCTTTGTGACCGCCTAGCGCCCACCTGGCCTTGGTAGTCATGGCTCACGTCAGCTGAGCCCGATGAGGTAACCTGCATAGAACTCTCCGCCCCTCAGGAGCCCTCCTAAGGAGGCCGATTCCTTTGGGGGTCTTGGGGTCGGCAGCCTCGCGAGGCATGGCCCCTCACGTGGGTCTCGCGGTGTTGGTGTTGAAGCTGGGCCGTACCAGGCCATCGATAAAGCCATGTGGTGGGCCGTAGGCAGGCACGGCTAGATACCCCCAAATCCAGGACGCCGACAGTAGCCCCCGGGCCCAAGGCGCACTCGGACTTGGATTCCACGCAAAGCCAAACGGCATGTGCGGAGCACCACGGGCCCTAACAGCCTGCGACCTTGATGACGCATGGCGATTGATAGGACGTGGGCGACTCCGCTTGCCCATGCTACGTCGGCAATTTCTTGACTTGACTGGTCGATGCGGCATGCAGAAGGTCTTGATGGTGCAAGGTTGTGGAGGCCGGCGGTTGGCCTCTCTTAGCTATAAATGTGAGCCCCTCGCCCATCTTTCCTTTGTCTTTCTCCCGCCTGCTTTTCTCCTCTCGGTCTTGCTCCCATGGCGTCGCCGAAGAGGTTTTCAGCGGATGAGAAGGGGAAGGCCTCCAAGGAGGGGCCAGCCTCTCCTCCTCCCAAGAGGGGTCGTGGCCGTACCCGCAAGCACCCCGCGATCCCTCCGGCAACTTCCAGAGGGCACGAGCATGCGCCCCCTAGAGGCAACGTTGCTCTAGGTGCCCGCAATGGCACCTCTTCCCGTGGCGGGGGTCACCGGCTTCGGAGTAGCCCCCATGATGAAGGGAGGCGCGCCGTGATCGTGCGCCCGCGTCGGCCGTGTTTTTCCTCACTAGACGTGCTCCCTGAGTTCATGGTGTGGTCGGAGAGCCCAGCTGGCACCTCGCTCTAGCTCCCACGCTTCTTCTCCGGCGAGCTTCCTTCTTTGGGGCTTGATGGCCTCTGGCTGCAGGCTAACGGGTGTTGCAGCAGAGTTTCGTGGGCTGGTACCGAGGTCACCGCCTCCAGCAGCGTGGTCCTGACTCACGGCTGGCAGACCTTCGCCCGCGGGCGTGGCCAGGGCGGAAGGTGCAAGTCCCTGGGCCGGCTTCGACTGCGGCGTTCTTGGAGTCATTTGCAAGAATTCTCGTGCCGCCTACTGGGGCTCTTGAGTCGGATCCGACTTCTTCGGGGGGAGCCATCACAAAGATGGAGTCTGATTCTGGTGAAGGCTTGACAGCCGGCTTGAGAAGGCGCCAAAGGGCAACGCCAGATGGTATTCCTTGGCGGGTGGAGCCGATTCATGCCAGTGCGTCTGCTTGGTCGTTGTCATTTCTTGGCACGTGAAGGAAATCGGACCCCTCAAAATATCCACTTAGTTGCTGTACAAGGAAACGGTAGCTCGCCATGTTTGCATCCTTGGCGTCCCAGTCGCCATATGACTGCTGGACCACCAAGTCGGAGTCGCCATAACACAGGATCCGGCGAATGCCAAGTTCTTTGGCAAGCCGGAGCTCGTGAATGAGCGCCTCGTATTCAGCGACATTATTGGAGGCGGCGAAATGGATTTGCAGCGCATATCTAAGCTTGTCGCCTTTGGGGGAAGTGAGGACAACGCCGGCTCCCAAGCCGGTGCGCATCTTGGAACCGTCGAAATGCATCCGCCAATGGGTGGAGTCGGGCGCTGGCGGCAGGTACTGCGTCTCGGCCCAGTCGATGAGGAAGTCGGCTAGTGCTTGCGACTTGATGGCGGTGCGGGGCTGGTAGTAGATGGTGTAGGGAGCCAGCTCAATGGCCCATTTGGCCACTCGGCCCGAAGCATCTCGGATTTCGATGATCTCGGCTAGTGGGGCAGTGCAAACCACAGTGATGGGATGCTCCTGAAAGTAAGGCTTAAGCTTCTTGGCGGCAAAGTGCACGCCGTAGCACATCTTCTGGTAGTGGGGGTAGTTCTGCTTGGAGGTCGACAGTACTTCGCTCAGGTAATATACCGGTCTCTGCACAGGTAGCGCCTTGCCTTCCTCCTTGCGTTCGACTACAATGACTGTGCTGACTACCCGGCTGGTGGCGGCAATGTACAAGAACATGGGATCTTTGGGGGTCGGGGCCGCCAGCACAGGGGGAGTAGTCAATATTTTCTTCAACTGGAGAAAAGCTTCGTCCGCCTTGGGGTTCCACTCGAAAAAGGTTGTCTTCTTCATGAGCTGGTATAAAGGGAGAGCCTTCTCGCCCAGCCGACTGATGAATCGGCTGATGGACGCCAAGCAGCCGGTGAACTTTTGCACATCTAGTAGTCGGCTGGGTACCTCCATCCTCTCGATGGCCTTTATCTTGACAGGGTTGCACTCTATGCCGCGTTCAGAGACCAGGAAGCCAAGGAGTTGGCCGGCTGGTACTCCGAAGACGCACTTCTCAGGGTTGAGCTTGATCTGGAATCGACGCAGGTTCTTAAAGGTTTCCTTGAGGTCTTCCAGCAGTGTTCCACGCTTTTCCGTCTTCACCACCACATCGTCCACGTAGACGTGGGAGTTTCTGCCGAGTTGCTTGAGGAGGCATTTCTGCATGCAACGCTGAAAGGTGGCGTCGGTGTTCCTTAAGCGGAACGTCATGGTCAGGTAGCAGAAGGCTCCAAACGGCGTGATGAAGGCGGTCTTCAGTCTGTCAGCCGGGTTCAGCTTGATCTGGTGATATCCTGAATATGCATCCAAGAAGCTCAACAGCTCGCATCCGGCTATGGAGTCTATCACCTGATCAATTCTCGGCAGAGCGAATGGGTCCTTGGGGTAAGCTTTGTTGAGGCTCGTGTAGTCAATACACATCTGCCACTGCTTGTTCTTCTTCAGCACCAGGACCGGGTTTGCTAACCACTTTGGGAAAAATACTTCCATAATGAAGCCGGCTGCCAGGAGCCGGGCTATCTCTTCTCCAACAACTCTTCTCTTCTCTTATGACAGGCGGCGCAAGGGCTGCCTGACGGGCTTCACATCAGATCAGACATGTAACTTGTGCTCGGCGAATTCCGTCGGTACACCTGGCATGTCTTTAGGGGACCATGCGAAGATGTCTCGATTCTCATGGAGGAAATCGACGAGCTCGCCTTCCTATTTGCTGTCGAGGTTTGCACCTATGATAGCGTACTTCTCTGGGTGCTCCGGGTCCAAGGGTATCTACTTCGTTTCGTTGGCCGGCTTGAATGAACCTTCAGCTTCTGACTCCTTGGGGTTGGGCGACTGTAACGCCCCGGATCCGATGCACCAGGTGTCCGCCAGTTATTTGTCGTCATTGCCATGTCATTTGCTTGCGTGTTGCATTTTATCATGTCATCATGTGCATTTCATTTTTCATACGTGTTCGTCTCATGCATCCGAGCCTTTTCCCCGTTGTCCGTTTTGCAATCCGGCGCTCCTATGCCCTCCGGCGTTCCCCTTTCGTCTCTCGTTGTGAGTGGGCGTTAAACGTTCTCGGAATGGACTGAGGTTTGCCAAGCGGCCTTGGTATAGCACCGGTAGACCGTCTGTCAAGTTTCGTGCCATTTGGAGGTCGTTTGGTACTCCAACGGTTAACTGGGTAACCGTAAAGCCCCTCTCTCTTTGCAGCCCAACACCCCTTCCAAAGTGGCCCAAAACCCAGCAAACTCCCCTCCATGCTCTCGGTCGTTCGATCATGATCGCATGGCCGAAAACCGCTCCTCATTTAGACTCTCCTAGCTCCCAGAAACTATAAATATACCCTCCCCTTCCAAATTCGCGGATGAAAATCCCCCCTAACCCTAGCCCCGCTCCTCTCCGCCGCCGGACACGTCCGGATCGGGCCGGACATGTCCGCCGGACAGCTCACCCTGGCGAATCAGAGCTCGCCACGTCGCCTTTCCCGCCGCCTCGGCCAACCCAGCGCTGCCACGTCATCGCCCGCGCCTCCCACCGTGCTCCCCTCCACTACGCGGCCTGCAGAGCCCGCGCGCGGCCCGCCGTGGGCCGGAGCGGGCCCGACCCCGCCGCAGCCTGGGTGCCTCGCCCGATCGGCTCTGCGCCGCCCGAGCCGCCCCCGCGCTTCCTCTCCGGCGCCGCGCCGCCCGTCTTCGGCGCTCACGTCCGGCGCCGTCCCTCGGAGTCCGCGCCCGGATCCGGCGAGATCCGGCCGGATACGCGGCCCTGCGCTCTCCCCGCCTTCCTCCTCGCCGAATCCCGCCGCTCCGGTCATCTCCCCGCAACTCCGGCGAGTCTCTCCGGCGAGATCCACGCTGCATTGAAATCCGTGCCGAGAGGTTGACTTTTCCCCTTCCCCAAATCTGTCGTCCCCGTTTCTGTGTAATTTTCATGCCATGTTCGTCATGTCGTATCTCTACATCCGTAGCTCCGTTTCGTGCGTGTATTATGTCAAATTGTTCGTCTCGACGAGTACATCATTTAATTCCATTGCATCATATTCATTTGAGGTCATCTAGATGCCCAAATCATTGTTATAAGAATGCTTCATAATGTTTTCTACTGTCTGTTATCAGAACGAGCTCTTTTGTCATTTTGCCATGATTGATGTGTGCATTCTATGAGGTTGATGTCTACATGTGTTTTGAACTATGCCATGTCTTCTTTACAGTGGTGTATGCCATGCATTTTTGTGATCAATATGGTGGCTAGCACAAGCATGCAAACTAGGCATCGTGATGTTGCTGATTTTAGTCCCTGTTCTGCTGTTATTTTTATGCCATGTAAACATGATTCTACAGAGAGATTCATGCATATTGAGAGATACTTCAGTAAGGATGTTTTGAACATATGGTTATTGTCTATCCAACCCTGCCCTTTGTTGAAATTATGGAGTAGTCTGGCATGTCATTTTCGTGCTCTACTTTTGCTTCAAAATGTTTCCTGGCAGATTGTTTACGTGTTATTCAATTTGGCCAAGGTTGCTATAGTTGATCCTTGCATGCTATGGACTTGTTCTTGCCTTGGTTGGTTACATAAACATGTCTTCTTGATGATGATATTCTTATCTTGTCATGCAATGACTTGTGGTGAGTGAATCGAGCTTGTTAAGTAGTGTACATGATGTTGCTGTTTTGCTAGGCTGAATCTGTTATTTCGTGATGCTATATATACATGTTGCTACTAATCATTCTATGCATAATCTGGAGATGTTCTATAAACATGTTTTGATCTACATGTCATCCTCTGACCATCCATGTCCCTGGTAGTATTTATAGCTTGCCGTAGCTTGTTCATATCTTGCTCCAAAGTTGCTTCATAATGTTGTTGTCAGCCTGTTAACATTAAGTTCAGTTGTTTCCATGTGTTTTGCTAGTGATCCATGCACCCTATGACCTTGCTATTGCCATGCTTAGCTTCACAATTATGCCTTCTTACTGTTGGGTGCCTTGCCATGCCATGTATTGCTCTGTAGTGAGTTGCACAAGCTCATCTACATGCCTTCGTAATTCTGTTTCCGCCACGTATGAATCTGTAATATAACTTGCTATGTTTACTTGGGTGCCATCATATCTTATGATCCTTTTTGGCTCATGGTCACTAAGGGACTTTTGATCTATGCTTTGAGTAGAATCATTCCATGCCTTTGTTTGTCACTATAGGTTCCTGTAACATGTTGTTTGATAGCTCTGAACATTGCATCATGATGTTATTTTCTGCAAAGTCTGGAATTGTTATTACTTGCAATCTTACCATGTGTGTTTGAGCATGTTCTAGTGATTTCTGGAGATAGTTCAGTGTTCATGTTTTGTTGTGCTTTACCTGTACATCATGTCCATGCCTTTTGTTATTATGTTGAGGTGCTGTAGCATGTTGTTTTCATGCTTGCAATATGCCTAGTTGCTGTTTTGGACAGATTGTTGCTATAACTTGTATAGTGTGTGTGTGTTGAACCGTTGCTCCATTGTGAGTGTGCTCTATTGGAAACTTGCTTGATTTTGCATGTAGCTTCATATTATCATGTTGCATCCTTGTTTTGAGGTGTTTGCTTGATGTTTGAGTGCATTTTGCATCTATGTCATGTTTAACTTGTTTTGCTATATCTTCTAGGCCGTAGCTCCGAACTAAATGAACTTTATATGTAACTTGACTAGAATCTCGTGCATCTTAACTTGTTTAACTACTTGAACATAATGTTTATTTAGATCTGGACCAATTTCGCAATTTGTATATGAGGACTCACCGGAATTGTTATATGTTGTTCCCGGCCTCATTTAAACTTGCCTTGATGTTTTGCTCTTGTTTGCATCATCTCTTGCCATGAGTAGCTTCATGTAGCCTTGTCATGCATCATGCTTGTTGTGCATCATGCCTTGCTCATGTGTGGTGTGTTTACCATGTTGTGTGTTTCTTCTCGATAGTTCCTGTTTCGTTGCGATCGTGAGGATTCCTTCGTCTATGCTTGGTTCGGCTTCATCCATTCGTCTTCTCCATGGACTCGTTCTTCTTCCTTGCGAGATTTTAGGCAAGATGACCGCCCCTGGATCTCACTACTATCATTGCTATGCTAGGTGCTTCGTTCTATCGCTATGTTGCGCTACCTATTACCTGTTTATCAAGCCATCCCAAATTGCCATGAACCTCTAACCTTTGAGACCTTTCCTATGCAAACCGTTGTTTGGCTATGTTACCGCTTTTGCTCAGCCCCTCTTATAGCGTTGCTAGTTGCAGGTGAAGTTGAAGATTGCTCCATGGTGGACAGGATTTTGGTTGGGATATCACAATATCTCTTATATTATTAATGCATCTATATACTTGGTAAAGGGTGGAAGACTCGGCCTTTTGCCTGGTGTTTTGTTCCACTCTTGCCGCCCTAGTTTCCATCATACCGGTGTTATGTTCCCGGATTTTGCGTTCCTTACGCGGTCGGGTGATTTATGGGACCCCCTTGACAGTTCGCTTTGAATAAAACTCCTCCAGCAAGGCCCAACCTTGGTTTTACCATTTGCCTCACCACCACCTATCCTTTCCGTTGGGTCGGCCAACCCGAGGGTGATCTTTATTTTAGCGCCCCCGGGCCAGTGCTTGTCTAAGTGTTGGTCCGAACCGAGCGATGTCCGGCGCCCCCTGGGCAACCAGGGTCTATGTCAACCCGACGTCTGGCTCATCCGGTGTGCCCTGAGAACGAGATATGTGCAGCTCCTTTCGGGAATTGTCACCACAGCGGGAGGCTTTGCTGGTCTTGTTTTACCATTGTCGAAATGTCTTGTAAACCGGGATTCCGAGTCTGATCGGGTCTTCCTGGGAGAAGGTCTATTCCTTTGTTGATCGCGAGAGCTTGTCATGGGCTAAGTTGGGACACCCCTGCAGGGTATAATCTTTCGAAAGCCGTGCCTGCGGTTATAGGCAGATGGGAATTTGTTAATGTCCGGTTGTAGATAACTTGACACCAGATCCGTATTAAAACGCATCAACCGCGTATGTAGCCATGATGGTCTCTTCTCGGCGGAGTCCGGGAAGTGAACACGGTTTCTGGGTTATGATTGACGTAAGTAGGAGTTCAGGATCACTTCTTGATCATTGCTAGTTGACGACTGTTCCTTTTGCTCTCTTCTCGCTCTTATTTGCGTATGTTAGCCACCATATATGCTTAGTCGCTGCTGCTGCCTCACCACTTTATCCCTTCCTTTCCCTTTAAGCTTTGCTAGTCTTGATACCCATGGTAATGGGATTGCTGAGTCCTTGTGGCTCACAGATTACTACAACAACAGTTGCAGGTACAGGTTGTGCGATGATCATGAGCAAGAGCGATGCTTGCTTGCGTTGTGTTCTTCTTCTGCTTCTTCCTCGATCAGGGGATAGGTTCCAGGTCGGCAACCTGGGCTAGCAGGGTAGATGTCGTTTGAGTTTCTGTTTGTGTTTCATCCGTAGTCGGATGATGCTCTGATGTATTGTGATGTTGTATTCATGTGGCATTGTATGCCTCTTGTATGTATCCCTACCTATTATGTAATGTTGATGTAATGATATCCACCTTGCAAAAGCGTTTCAATATGCGGGTCTATCCTTGGTGGGACCATCGAGTTCCTTTTGGATAGGGTCGCATATTGGGCGTGACAAGTTGGTATTAGAGCCTCGACCGACCCTAGGAGCCCCCCTTGATTGATCGTGTAGTTTGGCCATTGTTGAGTCTAGAAGAAAACTGTTTTCGGAGTCTAGTTATATCGGAGAGTAGGAATTCTTTTTACTCCTCAGCCCCTTCGTCGCTCTGGTAAGGATTCTTGACGTAGGTGTTTTGAATTACTCCTCTTCCCTTTCAAATTTTCTTTAGGATCACGCAGTTGGTTCTCAGCTCTTTTCATCCGGTGCATTTCTCGCCAAGTCGACTCGAGCCTCTTCATCATTGAGTTCAATCCTCAGTTGTCTTTTTTTCCCACCCGCCCACCCCTTTTCTTCTTTAAACCGGAGTCCATAATCGAGTATCCATCCTACTCGTGTTAAGCCTTTGCTTTCTTCAACCGGTGTTTTTCTCTTCAAGATATTCGTCGATTTCCCCTTCCAAGATGATTTTGTTTTCCCGCCCTCCCACCCTTTTTCTTCTCGGAGTCT
>NC_041387.1:152551131-152560092 GCF_002162155.2 Triticum dicoccoides | reverse complement strand
GGAGTCTGAATCTCTGTCGACCATCTATCTCATTCGTGCGGAACCTCTTCAGTCTTTCGTAATCATTTCAACCGGTGAATTCTCGTCTCGTTCGTCATTCTTCATCCCTTTTTCTTCTCAGGTGGACTCAATTCAAGTTTTCGGTTGATCATATTCTTTTCCTCGGCTCAAGTGTTTTCCCTGCTCGTTCGCCTCTCGCCAGTTTAATCATTCCGGAGTTCGGAAGACCTCTCAGGAGATTCGCCTATGTTCCAATTAATTCGAGATTGTCACCTCCTTCAAATATTTCAATTGTTCCGGTGCATCATATATCTCTTCAACAATCCTTTCCAACGGTGTTTTCTCTTCAGTGGGCCCTAACCCAACAGTTTTTTCCTAGGATCTTACCTGACTCTTCTAATTTCCCCAGAGTTATTCTCAATTCTTTTCAAGTTGTGACGTAAGAATGGATCACATCAGTCACATTTCTTCTCCAAGATCACTTTCAAATTCTTTTCATTGTTGGCTTAACCTCTTCGCTTTTAATTATGCCGGAGTATCTTAGTAATTTTGGTGGTGTTTCTCGTCGTCATTTGAAGACCGAAGAAGAGTCTTCCTTTAAATCTTGTCCATTCTCTCGAAGTTTCGTCGTTCTAGCTTCATATTATCCTCTCAAATTATTCCATTTGTCAGATATTCTTTTCTTACCCATCCGGAGTTTGTCAGGAGTTGTTTTTCCATTTCTTTTCACCGGAGGCCATCGTTCCAGAAGAATTCTTCGTCCTCAGATTTCAACTATCGTTATCCAATTATCCCGGTGCTTCGTTCAAGTGTTCTTTAATCAGCGCATGATCTCTTTGTTCTTTTGCATCTAAATCCGCTCTTGCTTATTGGTTCTTCTCATTCTTCCCGGCGATTCCTTCTCTTTTGTTCGTACCTTTTCATTTCCAACGGTGTTTCATTCAGATTCTTTTTCCTTTGTCATCATATTAATCCTTTCGTTCTTTTCAATCCTACCGGTGGTTCATGAGGACTTTCTCAAGTTTGTGCTATCCCTTCTCAATCTTTTTTCAAGAAGAATAAGTAGTATGCAAAAATCCATTGCTAGTCATCAATTTAATTTGATGAAGGATAAGCATAACATAAATCTTATTCTTATTTCCTCAAAGTGATTAATTCCCTTCCTTCGGAGTTTGTTCTTGATGAACAAATTCTAGTTCCAAGTGTCTTCATCTTTTCTTTTCCGGAGTTCAATTTTCCTCGGCCTTTTCGTCGGTACCTCCTTCTAAATCATCGCAAGGCTTTAATCTTATTCTTTCATTCTTCATTCTATCTCATCATCCTTTTGTTACCGGAGTTCTTCATGGTGGTTCTTCATGATTTCTTTCTTTCTTCAAGAGGTCATCAAGATTCTTGAAGGTGGAGTTCAAGTATCTTTTCTTCTCGCGTCTCAAAGTGCAAATAATTCTTCATTTTCTTCTGAAGTGAAGTTTTGCCTTTCTTCGTTCTTCCCAGATATTCAAATTCGTTCAACCTTCCTTCAAAGTTCTTTTCATTCCATTCTTTCAATTCTTCCGGAGGCTTTGCGTTGTTCATCTCGTCAAGTGCCATCTCTTTGGGGTGAAGCTCATGTTCTATTCTTTCCATGTTTCAGCCGGAGTGCTGCCTAAATCCTTTCAGTCTTATTCGTTTCTTATCTCGTTCTAACTAGAGTGGTTTCATAGTCTATCTGATTCAGTGAGCTTTACATTCTCGTCACTTTCGTCTTTCCTCTCTTTTTCTTGAGTGCTCTCGATTGTTTGCTTTTTCTTTTGAGTTCTTGTTTCACCTCATCCCCTTTTTCCCTTCCGTCTCGGTCCTAAGATCACGGGACGATATCTCTTGTTAGTGGAGGAGTGTTGTAACGCCCCAGATCCGATGCGCCAGGTGTCCGCCAGTTATTTGCCGTCATTGCCATGTCATTTGCTTGCGTGTTGCATTTTATCATGTCATCATGTGCATTTCATTTTGCATACGTGTTCGTCTCATGCATCCGAGCCTTTTCCCCATTGTCCGTTTTGCAATCCGGCGCTCCTATGCCCTCCGGTGTTCCCCTTTCGTCTCTCGTTCTGAGTGGGTGTTAAACGTTATCGGAATGGACCAAGGTTTGCCAAGCGGCCTTGGTATAGCACCGGTAGACCGCCTGTCAAGTTTCGTGCCATTTGGAGGTCGTTTGGTACTCCAACGGTTAACCGGGTAACCGTAAAGCCCCTCTCTCTTTGCCGCCCAACACCCCTTCCAAAGTGGCCCAAAACTCAGAAAACTCCCCTCCATGCTCTCGGCCATTCGATCACGATCGCGTGGCCGAAAACCGCTCCTCATTTGGACTCTCCTAGCTCCCAGAAACTATAAATAGACCCTCCCCTTCCAAATTCGCGGATGAAAATCCCCCCTAACCCTAGCCCCGCTCCTCTCCGCCGCCGGACACGTCCGGATCGGGCCGGACATGTCCTCCGGACACCTCACCCCGGCGAATCAGAGCTCGCCACGTCGCCTTCCCCGCCGCCTCGGCCAACCCAGCGCTGCCACATCATCGCCCGCGCCTCCCACCGCGCTCCCCTCCACTGCGCGGCCCGCCGTGGGCCGGGTCGGGCCTGACCCCGCCGCCGCCTGGGCGCCTCGCCTGATCGGCTCCGCGCCGCCCGAGCCGCCCCCGCGCTTCCTCTCCGGTGCCGTGCCGCCCGTCTCCGGCGCTCGCGTCCGGCGCCGTCCCTCGGAGTCCGCGCCCGGATCCGGCGAGATCCGGCCGGATCCGCGGCCCCGCGCTCTCCCCGCCTTCCTCCTCGCCGGATCCCTCCGCTCCGGTCATCTCCCCGCAACTCCGGCGAGTCTCTCCGGCGAGATCCGTGCTGCATCAAAATCCGTGCCGAGAGGTTGACTTTTCCCCTTCCCCGAATCTGCTAAGTCCCCGTTTCTGTGTAATTTTCATGCCATGTTCGTCATGCCGTATCTCTGCATCCGTAGCTCCGTTTCATGCGTGTATTATGTAAAAAAATTCGCCTCGACGAGTACATCATTTCGTTCCATTGCATCATATTCGTTTGAGGTCATATAGATGCCCGAATCATTGTTGTAAGAGTGCTTCATAATGTTTTCTGCTGTCTGTTATCAGAACGAGCTCTTTTGTCATTTTTGCCATGATTGATGCGTGCATCCTATGAGGTTGATGTCTACATGTGTTTTGAACTATGCCATGTCTTCTTTACAGTGGTGTATGCCATGCATTTTTGTGATCAATGTGGTGGCTAGCACAAGCATGCAAACTAGGCATCGTGATGTTGCTGATTTTAGTCCCTGTTCTGATGTTATTTTCATGCCATGTAAACATGATGCTACAGAGAGATCCATGCATATTTAGAGATACTTCAGTAAGGATGTTTTAAACATATGGTTATTTTCTATCCATCCCTGCCCTTTGTTGCATATTATGGAGTAGTCTAGCATGTCATTTTCGTGCTCTACTTTTGCTTCAAAATGTTTCCTGGCAGATTGTTTACGTGTTATTCAATTTGGCCAAGGTTGCTATAGTTGATCCTTGCATGCTATGGACTTGTTCTTGCCTTGGTTGGTTACATAAACATGTCTTCTTGATGATGATATGCTTATCTTGTCACGCAATGACTTGCGGTGAGTGAATCGAGCTTGTTAAGTAGTGTACATGATGTTGCTGTTTTGCTAGGCTGAATCTGTTATTTCGTGATGCTATATATACATGTTGCTACTAATCATTCTATGCATAATCTGGAGATGTTCTATAAACATGTGTTGATCTACATCTCATCCTCGATCCATCCATGCCCCTAGTAGAATTTATAGCTTGCTGTAGCTTGTTCATATCTTACTCCAAAGTTGCTTCATAATGTTGTTGTCAGCCTGTTAACATTAAGTTCAGTTGTTTCCATGTGTTTTGCTAGTGATCCATGCACCCTATGACCTTGCTATTGCCATGCTTAGCTTCACAGACATGCCTTATTAATGTTGGGTGCATTGCCATGCCATGTATTGCTCTGTAGTGAGTTGCACAAGCTCATCTACATGCCTTCGTAATTCTGTTTCTGCCATGTATGAATCTGTAATATAACTTGCTATGTTTACTTGGGTGCCATCATATTTTCTGATCCTTTTTGGCTCATGGTCACTAAGGGACTTTTGATCTATGCTTTGAGTAGAATCATGCCATGCCTTTGTTTGCCACTATAAGTTCCTGTAACATGTTGTTTGATAGCTCCGAACATTGCATCGTGATGTTATTTTCCGCAAAGTCTGGAATTGTTATTACTTGCAATCTTACCATGTGTGTTTGAGCATGTTCTAGTGATTTCTGGAGATAGCTCAGTGTTCATGTTTTGTTGTGCTTTACCTGTACATCTTGAGGTAGGCGTAGTGGGGCACCGCCATGAACTTGGCCAAAGCAGGTCAGCCAAGCAACGCATGGTACGGGCTTTCGAGGTCCACCACTTCAAACCAGACTGGCTCTCGACGAAAATGATCTTTGTCTCCAAAGAGGACGTCTATCAGGATCTTGCCGATTGGTGAGCGGGAAAGGCCAGGAACAATGCCGTGGAACACAGTCCTGCTGCTCTGAAGCTGTCTTTGCTTGATTCCTAACTTCTCCATGGTATCCTTGTACAGAATGTTGATTCTACTGCCTCCGTCTATTAGCACTCGAGAGAAGCGAGCGGCCCGCCTATCTGTGGCAAAGGTGGCACCTAAGACCAGGGCATAGGAGCCCGGACTCGGCATCACCTCTGGGTGATCAGCTCTGCTCCAACTGATAGGCTTCTCGGACCAGTGCATGAACTCTGGAGTACTTGATGCTACCACATTCACCTCTTGTTGCTGCTGCCGCCTGCGGCGTCGATCGTCAGCCACACTAGTGAACACTATGTAGGCTCCATGCTCTTCTGGGTACTCGTCTTGTATTGCGCCGACTGGCCTGGTTGCCGGCTGCTGGGGCGGTAGTGGAGGCGGCGGCCCAGCAGGCGGAGGAGGCAGGAGGTCATCTCCCTTGGCGATTCTAGTGAGCCAGTGGCATTTCCGGGTGGTGTGATTCGACGGCTTTGCGCCGCTGTGGAACTTGCAGGGTCCATCTAGAGTCTGCTCGTAGGAGAAAGCCGGCTTGCCACTCTTCTGCTTCTTCGGAGCCGGCTGTCCCTCAGGCCGCTCTTCTTCGATCGTGGCCACCTACCGACTGCTGGAAGCCGGCTGAGGGGCTTTGCGCTTGTGATCGTTTTGATACGGGCGCCGGCTTGATACTCCAGCCGGCGTCAGCACTTTTCCGGAGGCGTCTACCCGGAGCTCGGTATTCATTGAGGAGTCGGTCGTGGCATACTTGTCCGCGATGACCAGTAGCTCGTCAAGGGTTACCGGCTCGTCGCAGAGGAGTCAGTGCTTGAGGAGAGTGCCTTCGCGGCACCCAGCGGTGAAGTACTCTATGGCCTGGACCTCATGCACTCTTTCGCAGGAGTTGCGGAGCTCGGCCTAACGCGTGAGGTAGTCGCGGGTTGATTCGCTAGGCCCTTGTATGCACAAGGAGAGCTGTCGGGGCTTGGGAGCCCGCTTGTATGTGCTGGTGAAGTTGTGTATGAAGGCTTCGGTGAAGTCTAGCCAGCTGTTGATGCTGTAAGGCTTGAGGCTGTTGAGCCAGTTGCGCGCCGTGCCTTGGAGCATCAGGGGGACATATTTCACGGCAACACGTCGATTGCCATTCGCTATGCGAACGGCGGTGGAGTAGTCGATCAACCAGTCTTCCGGCTTCATGGAGCCGTTGTATTTGGGCGTGTCTCTTGGGAGCGAGAACCCTTTGGGAAAGGGCTCGTCGCGGATGCGGGGGCCAAAACACGGCGGGCCGACATCATCTTCTTCTTCCAGGGCCAGGGATCGTGCTAGGCGGTCGATCCGATGGCGGGCATCATTCTCGCCGACTCCTTCGCGGCGACCAAGTTGGCCGCTGAGAGTCGGATGCTCGACAGGCGGTGGGGTAGGATATCTTTCCCTGCGAGGTGCAGGAGGAGGCAGGTCGCCTCGTTGCTCCACTCCTTGGGGGCGGCCTTTAGCGTCGCGCTCGATGGTGATACGAGTCCGGCTGCGGCTAGCAGCCGGCTCCTTCTCTTGTCTTGTACGGGCGCCACCCGCAGTCGGCGTACGTGACGTCGCGCCGTGCTCTCGGCGAGGGGGGCTTCCAGCTCGGACATCGGCTTCATGCCGGGTTGCAGCCGCATCGATCAGCTGCTGGATGAGTCTGGTCATGTAGGGGAGCTCGTCGGCCCCCAGCCCGTTTAGCTCATCAACGATCGACTGGGCGGTGTGTAGGTTCTCGAGGGGCGTGGCGTAGACCGGGCAGTCCGCTCCCAGCATGCTGGCGATGGCCGCGCCGCTTTTCTTGACGACGCCGACTCGTCTTGGCCCTTCTGGAGGCGGCGTGCCGAAGGCGGCGCGGTCGACTTCGCACTGGTGGGCCACCGTGAGGCGTATCATGGTGGCAATCTTCTGGCCCTCCGCAAGGAGGGCAAGGCGGCGTGCCACCAGCGCCTCGGCGTCAGCATCCGCCGGGATGGGGGCGGACAGATCATGCAAAGTGGCCTGTAGGGCGTCGCTGGCGTTCTCGTCGGAGGCGGCGCCGTGGCTGATGACGAACACTTCGGTGACGGTGCTGCCGCCACTGCCGGCTCGTGGGAGAGGATCGTCGAAGACGATCACGTCGGAGGGGAAGGCGTCGAGCGATGCTGTGTCGAAATCGACAAGCATCAGGTAGGTGGAGCCGACCGACTCCAAGTTTGCGGTGGGCTCGCTGGAGACGTGGAGTTGGTCGAGGAGGCTAACGAGGCGGCTCTCGAGGCAGCATGCGCCCTCATCAGATTCGGGCTCGTCGGAGATGCGAGCCTCGCCAAGAAGATCGGCAAGGCAGCTCGTTGCGCAGGCGTCATCGACGCTTTGCAGCGCATCGGGGCAAGCGCCATCAGGTGTGCCGGGCTGGCTACGCTCGCTGGGGAGGAAGAGGCTTCCCGTCCAGAGCAGGTCTCCGGACGGTGGTGCACCAGGCCCCACGGTGGGCGCCAAATGTCGGGGGTTGGGTGCGACATATGCCAAAGGATGGCTTATCATGGTGGGGGCGAGTAGAACATCGCCGGTGCCTGGAAACGGGGTGAGGCGAAGGCATGCACGCCGACAAATCTTACCCAGCTTCAGGGCTCTCCGTGGAGATAACACCCCTACTACTGCTCTGCGGGGTCTCTGCATGATCACTATGGCAAAGTGAGTACAAGGTTTCTCCTTGAGCTGTTTCCTGGAGGTAGGAGAAGGCAAGGCTAGCTCCCTCCTTCCTATATGATATGGTCTAGTGCTAAAGAAGCGACCCCCCTTGCATGGGTGCCCTGGGGGGCTTATATAGGCCCGCCCCCAGGGATACAATGGTAATCCGGCTGGGTGTGGGTCCCAACCGTCTGTCTCTTAGGCCGCCGTCTTCTCCGCCGACTCCCAACGGGTCTGTCTTGTGGCGCTCTTGCTGTCTTCTGTACCCCCACTGACGAGTGGGACCCGCCGTCTCTGGGCCGTATAGGAAGGCCGACGTGGGCACAGTGCGCCGCCCATGGGGGTTGAGGTCAGGGCAGGCATGGCAACAGTGCCGCACCGGATGGAGATCTCCATCGATACGACACACTGTAGCCATGCCGGCACTTCGTAAGCGAGAGGGGGATGGGCCACGCGGTGGCCGTACCCCGTCCCGTCCATCATGGCGAAGGCAGGAGGTGGTCGGAGTCGCGGGCCGACTCCCTATAGCCGGCTTCTCTGGAAGCCACCAATAGGAGTCGGCTTATCTCGAAGTCGTCCCTGGGACTCGGCCGTGAGGGACAGTCGGCGGCCCTGCCACCGACTCCCGGAGGGCGGCTCCTTATCGTGGAGTCTTGAGTGGCGCAGTCTGCCTTGATGTTTTGAAAGGTTCAGGGGCTCGGGTTAGCCTACCCGTGGCCCATTACTCCGACAAAGAGAGAGAGAGAGAGAGAGAGAGAGAGAGAGAGAGAGAACTGGAGTCCGGGAGAGGGGGAGGTCACGTTATATGCATCAAAGACTGATATAAACCATGTTTCGATATAAACTTGCATTCAAATATTTAAATTGGAGAACATGTTGTCTGCAATCCACACATGAACGGATATATGCATATATCAAACAAGTTCATTAATTTGACTTTCAACATGTTCATGGAGTACTATAATACTGCACAACATGCTACTCGATTGAGGTGTTCAATTTTGGATTTAGTTCACTATTTTGACCTACTGAACGAGCTATTTCATTGAATCGAGATATGTCATATAGTAAATCGCTAGCAACGAGCATGTAAAAACACATTAATCCCGAGCATCATCTCTCCATCGAAAAAAGAAGTGGCAAGCTAATATTTCAAAATTTGATTCGAATCGACTTGGTAAGGTAGACGCAGATGCTCGTTCTCCCAAAATTTGAACGAACCGTAAAACATCCTCTCTGCTTGGTAGAATTCGCCCGAGCAAATAAATGGGAGACGCGAAATTACCATCCTATGTGGGACACGCATCAATTGGCCCTTTGTACATCAAGGGTAGGTTCATAACTTATCAAAGCGCGCCTTCTCCTCGGCCGAAATGCCATGTGCCGAATAATTCATAAACCTTGGTCGGCAAAACACTCTCTCCTCGCCCGAAATAGCTCGCGCCCACTATTTCAAAACACGCTCTCCTCGCCCGAAATTGCCCGCGCCCACTATAGTTCAAAACACGCCCTCCTCGCCCGAAATCACTCCCGCCCACTATTTGGGGAGAAGCAAAGTTACTCTACCATCCCCGACCCTCAGTACACAGACCCAAGCCGAGATGCCTATAGGCAAGGTTAGAACTGTTATTTCCCCTTATATTTCAGACAAATGCGTCCGTAAGGCATGGTTCAACTCCCCTCCCAATTCCC
>NC_041387.1:152547433-152550743 GCF_002162155.2 Triticum dicoccoides | reverse complement strand
CCCCCATTCATACCTCATGGGCGCCAAATCACCTTCTCCCCGGGAAGCTCCCTTATCCCGAGCCGCGAAACCTCAGCCCCAGCTCCATGGCGCCCCACCGCACCAATTTCACAGCCGCCCTCCTCCCTAATACCGGAGACACTGTCCAATTGTCGTCGTGCACTGGACCATGTGCCTCTTACTCCGTGCTGCTGGTGTTGCCTCGCCGACGGCCGCGTGAACCGTAACGGAGCCGATTCACCCCCGCCGTTGTTCACAGCGCCGGAGCGGCTCCAACTTCGGAGCCGTCCAGAGTCCTGGCGCTGCTTCTGCATAGTCATCGACCGTCACGACATCGCTCTGTCCCTGCCTCTGGTCGCCACCGCAACCGTGCCGGCCTCACTGACTCGGCAGCTGGACCTGCCTACTTCACCATGCCACCAGAAAGGTCGCACCCTCATCTCAAATCACTTTATTTAGGCGTCAGTTGTCTGAATTTTTATTCTGGGCCAATCGATTCCCAATGGGAAGCAGCACCCCTCGAGGCGGCGGAGCTCCTAGGCTGCCGGTTGGCTGGTGTCTAATGTAAGGGTGCGGGGCCGCAAGTTCGCTGTGGAAGCAGCGCTTACATGGCTATCTTGTAGAGTTGCGTGGGTTGAAGGTACTGCCGCCGCCGGATCTGGATGACGGGGAGTCTTTGTTGATTGGCCCGGGGGCGGCGCAACCACGACAATGCGGTGGGGCGGGGAGCGGGGTTTTGGCCGGGGCCACGGACGGCGGAGGCAGGCTGCTCTACCGTTGGTCGCTGGCTCTTCGGGGAATATTCCGAACAGTGTCAGCCGGGAGGCACAAGACAGCCATCAAGCCATACGGCGTAGATCGGACAGTACCAAAATAAAATAAAATCGTGTGACCCGAATTTAGTCTTCAGTCAACAGACGTGTGACCACTCTCGTACCTTGCTGTTGATCTCTTAGTGTATTTCTTCAGATCAAAGAGATATGTCGTTCTTAACATTATGCGTTATCTACATCTTCAGACACACCGTCTTTTGACTCACCGCAGCTGCTCTAACAAGGGAAGCATACACTAGAAGGGAGATATAGTCCCCACTTAACAGTTCCCTGCATCGAATGCGCGTGCCCGACATGGACACCCACAACAACTGCAGGGCCATCGACAAGTCAGCACTTGATGCTCACTCCTATGGATGGCAGCCAGATAGGTTGTACCCTCATCTTACTTGTGTGCAACATTTATGGCTTTGTTATTCATCTAAGCATGGAAAATAGATCATCACATTTCACTGTATATTCATGCTGATCTCTTACAGGTCTTGTTCAGGAGTTCACGTTGTTCCATAGTTCAGCTAAGATACTTATTCTTTAGGTAAGGATGTTCCATAGTTATCATGCATCAGCCAATGCTATCCCACAGCCTGGTGATTATAGTATTATACCACTTATAGTATTACCTATGTTGTTCTTTAATACTTTTGTGTGCCATCTAGTTAATCTCGAGTACAAACGATACATATTATGTAGCTTTCACATGTGTTCTCCCTTTAGTTTATGAGACCTGTTGCTGCTAGTTAACCCCAGTCCTACTATTTATGTTGTCTCCTACAGGCACTCATTACATAAATCTAACTACTGGTTGTCTTCCATGCATGTCAGATATAATTGCACACACTAATATATCCACAAGAACCTCACGGAGCAATGTAAAGTCCAATAAACTTGATGTCAATGATACCCAATATGATGGAACATGTAAAGGTAGTTCTTCAGAAGACTTGCAGAAAGATGATGAATCCTCTTCACCCCACAAGGTCCTTGCTCTAACTTGGCCTGTGATATGGGTACAACATGCATATAGTCTCCTGGAGTGTATCTACTCTGTTGCAATGCCATGTGCTTAGCATGCTGATCATGCATGTAAATATGTCATGCCTTCCTATTTTTCAATACCTATTCCATTCATGATAACATGTTTTCAAATTCAAGTATTGTCATTCTACTCTATCGCAATGCCATCTGCTTAATTTGGACATCATGCTTCTGAATATCTTATGCATTGTTATTCATAAGTATGTACTTCATCTGTCTGCCATACCATGTTTTTTTTACATTGAAGTGCTGTTCTAGTCCTCTGTTGCAATGCCATCTTATTTTCCCAATCGTACACGTGTATGTTGCCTTAGTTATTTCTGTATGTATTCCGCTAGCATATAGTTTTACATTCAACTATTGTTTTTTTGCAGTGTTGTCCTGTCGTATCCCTAGCTCTTACACCATACTCCCTTCGTCCGGAGTACATGTTGCCGAAATGGATAAAAAAGGATGTATCTAGAACTGAAATACGCCTAGACCCATCCATTTTTTTCCGGATGGAGGGAATACATGTCAATATGTCATGCCTTTCTATTCTTCAGTACCTATTCTATCCCTCTACTGTTGCATGTTTTATAATTAAAGCACCATTCTTCTATATAAGGAATGCAAGGGGAAGACGACTATGTTAGAATCTGAAGGGTTACAAACAAGGCCTTTGCAAAAGATCCAAACGCCAGGAGATAATAAACCAACTCCAGTTTTTATAGATACTGCTCCAGCATAGAGAATCCCAACTCCTACTGATAATAAGCACATTCCAGTGGCCAAATGTAAAGCCCCGGATCCGATGCGCCAGGTGTCATTCAGTTATTCGTCGTGTTGCCATGTCATTTGCTTGCGTGTTGCATTTTATCAGGTCATCATGTGCATTTCATTTTGCATACGTGTTCGTTCCTTGCATCCGAGCCTTTTCCCCGTTGTCTGTTTTGCAATCCGGCGCTCCTATGCCCTCCGGCGTCCCCCTTTTGTCTCTCGTTGTGACTGGGTGTTATACTTTCTTGGAATGGCCCGAGGCTTGCCAAGTTGCCTTGGTATAGCACCGGTAAACCGCCTGTCAAGTTTCGTGCCATTTGGAGTTCGTTTGATACTCCAACGGTTAACCGGGTAACCGCAAAAGCCTCCTTCTCTTTCCAGCCCAACACCCCTTCCAAAGTGGCCCAAAACCCATCTAACTCCTCTCCATGCTCTCAGTCGTTCGATCACGATCGTGTGGGCGAAAACCGCTCCTCATTTGGACTCTCCTAGCTCGCTCTACCTATAAATATGTGGCCTCCCCTGAATTCCCGCAGTCCAAACCCTAAAATCGCCCTCCGCCGCCACCGGACGCGTCCGCGACGGCCGGACATGTCCGCCGTCACCGCGCCCAGCCAACCACGCTCCGTCACGTGGCTCCGCCGCCTGTCTCGCGCCGCCGCGGCCCGCAGTGCCCATCCGGG
>NC_041387.1:152545185-152546716 GCF_002162155.2 Triticum dicoccoides | reverse complement strand
CGCCGACCGCGTCGGCCGCCGCCGCAGCCCGGCCGTGCCGGTGCGCCGGCCTCTTCTACGGCCAGATCCGGCCAGGGGCCGGCCAGATCCGCCCTCCCCCGGCCGCCCGGACCTCTCCCAGGACGCTGACCGCCATCTCCCTCTTCTCCGGCCGTCGGAGCCTCAGATCCGGCGAGATTCCGGCGATCATCGAAATCCGTGCCCAGATCCGAGGTTGACTTTCCCCTCCCCGAAATCGTGCCCAGATCTAGAGATAGATCAGTGTTCATGTTTTGTTATGCTTTACCTGTACATCATGCCCGTGCCTTTTGTTTTCTTGTTGAGGTCCTGTAGCATATTGTTTTGATGCTTGCAATATGCCTAGTTGCTATTTTGGACAGATTGTTGCTATAACTTGTTAGTGTGTGTGTTGAACCGTTGCTCCGTTTTGAGTGTGCTCTATATGAAACTTGCTTGAATTTGCATGTATTTTCATATTATCATGTTGCATCCTTGTTTTGAGGTGTTTGCTTGATGTTTGGGTGCATTTTGCATTAATGCCATGTTTAACTTGTTTTGCTCATATCTTCTAGGCCGTAGCTCCGAACTAAATGAACTTTATATGTAGCTTGACTAGAATCTCGTGTAGATCATCCTTGTGCATCTTAACTTGCTGTTTAACAACTTCAACATAAGGTTTATTCAGATCTGGACCAATTTCGAAATATGCATATGAGGACTTACCGGAATTTTTATACGTTGTTCCCGGCCTCATTTAAACTTGCCGTGATGTGTTGCTCTTGTTTGCATCATCTCTCGCCATGAGTAGCTTCATGTAGCTTTGTCATGCATCATGCTTGTTGTGCATCATGCCTTGTTCATGTGTGGTGTGTTTACTATGTTGTGTGCTTCTTTTCGATAGTTCCTGTTTCCGTTGCGATCGTGAGGATTCGTTCGTCTACGCTTGGTTCGGCTTCATCCGTTCGTCTTCTTCATGGACTCGTTCTTCTTCCTTGCGGGATTTCAGGCAAGATGACCGCTACCCTGGATCTCACTACTATCATTGCTATGCTAGTTGCTTCGTTCTATCGCTATGCTGCGCTACCTATCACCTGTTTATCAAGCCATCCCAAATTGCCATGAACCTCTAACCTTTGACACCTTTCCTATGCAAACCGTTGTTTGGCTATGTTACCGCTTTTGCTCAGCCCCTCTTATAGCGTTGCTAGTTGCAGGTGAAGTTGAAGATTTCTCCATGGTGGACAGGATTTTGGTTGGGATATCATAATATCTCTTATATTATTAATGCATCTATATACTTGGTAAAGGGTGGAAGACTCGGCCTTTTGCCTAGTGTTTTGTTCCACTCTTGCCGCCCTTGTTTCCGTCATACCGGTGTTATGTTCCTGGATTTTGCGTTCCTTACGCGGTCGGGTGATTTATGGGACCCCCTTGACAGTTCGCTTTGAATAAAACTCCTCCAGCAAGGCCCAACCTTGGTTTTACCATTTGCCTCACCACCACCTACTTTTCCCTTGGGAGTCGCTCTCTC
>NC_041387.1:152506000-152544911 GCF_002162155.2 Triticum dicoccoides | reverse complement strand
CAGTGCTTGTCTAAGTGTTGGTCCGAACTAGAGCCCTTTGCAGCGCCCCCTCAGGGAAACTTGAGGTCTGGTTTTAGTTGTACGGATTGCTCATCCGGTGTTGCCCTGAGAACGAGATATGTGCAGCTCCTATCGGGATTGTCGGCGCATCGGGCGGCTTTGCTGGTTTTGTTTTACCATTGTCGAAATGTCTTGTAAACCGGGATTCCGAGTCTGATCGGGTCTTCCTGGGAGAAGGTCTATTACTTCGTTGATCGCGAGAGCTTGCCATGGGCTAAGTTGGGACACCCCCGCAGGGTATAATCTTTCGAAAACCATGCCTGCGGTTATTGGCAGATGGGAATTTGTTAATGTCCGGTTGTAGATAACTTGACACCAGATCCGAATTAAAACGCATCAACCGCGTGTGTAGCCGTGATGGTCTCTTTTCGGCAGAGTCCGGAAAGTGAACACGGTTTCTGTGTTATGTTTGACGTAAGTAGGAGTTCAGGATCACTTCTTGATCATTACCAGTTGACGACTGT
This sequence comes from Triticum dicoccoides, assembly GCF_002162155.2. Classification (NCBI taxonomy): domain Eukaryota; kingdom Viridiplantae; phylum Streptophyta; class Magnoliopsida; order Poales; family Poaceae; genus Triticum; species Triticum dicoccoides. The sequence continues at coordinate 152,544,387 of NC_041387.1, read as the reverse complement.
TTTGCTTGCTCTCTTCTCGCTCTTATTTGCGTATGTTAGCCACCATATATGCTTAGTCGCTGCTACAGCCTCACCACTTTACCCCTTCCTTTCCCTTTAAGCTTTGCTAGTCTTGATACCCATGGTAATGGGATTGCTGAGTCCTCGTGGCTCACAGAGCCAGATTACTACAACAACAGTTGTAGGTACAGGTTATGCGATGATCATGACGCGAGAGCGATGCTTGCTTGCGTTGAGTTCTTCTTCTGCTTCTTCTTCGATCAGGGGATAGGTTCCAGGTCGGCAGCCTGGGCTAGCAGGGTGGATGTCGTTTGAGTTTCTGTTTGTGTTTCATCCGTAGCCGGATGATTCTCTGATGTATTGTGATGTTATATTCGTGTGGCATTCTATGCCTTATGTATGTATCCCCTTCTATTATGTAATGTTGATGTAATGATATCCACCTTGCAAAAGCGTTTCAATATGCGGGTCTATCCTTGGTGGGACCTTCGAGTTTCTTTTGGATAGGGTCGCATATTGGGCGTGACACCAAAGAACTAGTCCGCTCCAGTCCAGCAAAAATATGTCAACTCAATTCTAAGAAGCGTGTGCGTATCCTTGCATCATGAAATTTTATAGCATGCTGATCATATTTTCTACATGTTTCTTACCCATCTCTCTTTTAGAAAATAAGCTTAACAGATAGAAGAATTTCTGCAATGGTATCGTTTAAGAGGAAAGATTCTTGTATGAATTCTCTCTGCTCCAATGTAGATGTAAGTACCTATTGTATATCACTATATTTTTACATCAACATGTATTTTGTTAATCGGCGTGAATCCAACCTTTATCTGATCTAAATTTAGTTGTAGCAAAATGTATGATTAAAGGTCACAATGTTGATTTTTGTAAGGAAAACTGCCTGGTAGTTTTGCATCCTGAGCTGCATGAGTGTACTATCTCAAATCAGTGGGTTTGAATACTTTGGTTCTGCAGTGGGTTTTTCAGTGGGTTTTTACTGTGTTGTCCAGTCGTATCCCTAGCTCTTACATCATACTCCCTCCGTCCGGATTAAATGTCGCAGAAATGGATAAAACTGGATGTATCTAGAACTGAAATGGATAAAACTGGATGCATCCCTCCCACTGTTGTAGCATGTTTTATAACTGAATCACCATTCTTCTATATAAGGCATGCAAGGGGAAGACGACTATGTTAGAATCTGAAGGGTTACAAATCAGGTCTTTGCAAAAGATCCAAATGCCAGGAGATAATAAACCAGGTCTTTGCAAAAGATCGCATGATGAAATTTTATAGCATTCTGATCATATTTTCTACATGTTTCTTATCCATCTCTCTTTTAGAAAATAAGGTTAAACGATAGAAGACTTCCTCCATTGGGATCGTATTCGAGGAAAATATATTGCGGGAATTCTCTGTGCTCCAATGCTGATGTAAGTACCTGTTGTATATCACTATATTTTTACATCAACATGTATTTTGTTAATCAGCGTGAACCTAACCTTTATCTGATCTAAAATTAGTTGTAGCAAAATGTTAAAGGCGACAATGTTGATTTTTGTAAGGAAAACTGCCTGGTAGTTTTGCATACTGAGCTGCATGAGTGTACCATCTCATATCACGCACATTACTGATTGTAGTGCTTCTCTGGTTGCCCATTCATTCATTGTGTCAATGTTGCTTTCGTACTACCTTACCTGGCTGATGATAGCTGTGCCATATTGTGTTAATTTGGTGTAGGCTAGTTGCCCAAACGTTCATTGTGTCAATGTTGCTTCCCTATTTTCTGACTTGGCCAATGATAGCAATGCTATTGTGTTAATTTTGTGCAGGCTGCTGAAGATAAGAAAACAAACTCTGAAAACAGCAAGGCAACCCCATTGTTTCTTTCTAGTAAATCTAGGCCAGGTAATATGGCAATAACTCATGATTAATCTGTTTGGTTCCCGTCCTAATTTATGTTATGATGCAGTGGTCGAGACACTCTCCACAATCAATAATACAAGCCTGCCAAAATCGCCATCTGAATCTTTTCAGTATCCTCTGTCTCGAATGCAACGGATAAATGTATGTTTGTGAACCAATTAATGGTTGAAGGAATGATGGAAATGGTGGATGAATCAGAGGTGCAGAGTCATGCGACACAACAACTGATCAATGTTTTTAGAGACGGTGTAGCAAAGCAGCAAGAACTTGCCCACATGCTTATGGGTGTCATCTGTGCTGAGGTTGCAGATTGTGACGTTGTAGGTGGTTAGGTTCTGCTCATTTATTTGCACTGGCATCAATCTTTGATTGACAAGTGGATGTTATTTCCTGTAATATATGCTAGATGTGCAACGTTATTCCCTGTATGTCGTACCTTTGCTTTATCGGTTTTGGTCCTGTGCATAATTGCTCGTCGTAATGGGCTCAAATTATCTAATTTGGCCTAAAGACATGTACGAACTTTAGTGGGCCCATTAAGTTAATGGGCCGTTACTAGGACGAAGTTAATGGTCGGCCCTCTTACCTCCCGGGTCATTAACAGGCCGACATCAAAGCGGGCAACAGGTGGCCCCAATTTATTTCACGGGCCGTTAACAGTCCATTACTAAGTTTGGGCTACATATGGCCGAACTATACTCTAGGTGTAGGACCTTGAAGTATGTCTAGAGGGGGGTGATTAGACTACTTGACCAATTAAAAACTTAGCCTTTTCCCAATTTTAGAGTTTGGCAGATTTTAGCTATCTTAGCACAAGTCAAGCAATCATCACACAATTCAAGCAAGCATGCAAAGAGTATATAGGCATCGGAAATTAAAGCATGCAACTTGCAAGAAAGTAAAGGGAAGGGTTTGGAGGATTTAAACGCAATTGGAGACACGTATGTTTTTGGCGTGGTTCCGATGGGTGGTGCTATCGTACATCCACGTTGATGGAGACTTCAACCCACGAAGGGTAACGGTTGCGCGAGTCCATGGAGGGCTCCACCCATGAAGGGTCCACGAAGAAGCAACCTTGTCTATCCCACCATGGTCGTCGCCCATGAAGGAATTTCCTCACTAGCAGTAGATCTTCACGAAGTAGGCGATCTCCTTGCCCTTACAAACTCCTTGGTTCAACTACAAAATCTTGTCAGAGGCTCCCAAGTGACACCTAGCCAATCTAGGAGACACCACTCTCCAAGAAATAACAAATGGTGCTTGATGATGAACTCCTTGCTCTTGTGCTTCAAATGATAGTCTCCCCAACACTCAACTCTCTCTCATAGGTTTTGGATCTGGTGGAAAGAAGATTTGAGTGGAAAGCAACTTGGGGAAGGCTAGAGATCAAGATTCATATGGTAGGAATGGAATATCTTGGCCTCAACACATGAGTAGGTGGTTCTCTCTCAGAAATGGTAAGTTGGAAGTGTAGGTTTGTTCTGATGGCTCTCTCCACGAATGAAGAGGAGGTGGAGGGGTATATATAGCCTCCACACAAAATCTAACCGTTACACACAATTTACCAAACTCGGTGGGACCGATTTTGGTAATTAGCTAACCAGAGAGTTGGTCAGGTAAACTCGGTGGGACCGATTTGGTCTTTTCGGTGAGACCGAAATGTTACAAAAGGGAAACAGAGAGTTTACATTGCAATCTCGGTGGGACCGATCGCTCACTTCGGTTAGACCGAAACGTTACGAAGGGAAACAGAGAGATTACTATCCCATCTCGGTGAGACCGAGATCCCTATCGGTAGGACCGATTTGCCTAGGGTTTGTGGCAGTGGCTATGACATTAGAACTCGGTGGCACCGGATAGGAAGAATTGGTGTGACCGATTTTGGCTTTAGGTTTAGGTCATTTGTGTATATGAGAAAGTAGTTGAGGGTTTTCGGAGCATATCACCAAACACATGAAGCAAGAGGCTCATTAAGGAACACCTCATCCCTCCTTGATAGTATTGGCTTTTCCTATAGACTCAATTTGATCTTGGATCACTAAAATGTAAAGTGAAGAGTCTTGAGCTTTTGAGCTTGAGCCAATCCTTTGTCATTAGTATTTTGAGGGATCCGCTTTCATCATCCATGCCATGCCATTCATTAAGCTTTCCTGAAATAATAGTCTTGGAATAGCATTAGCTCAATGAGCTATATGTTGTTATGAATTACCAAAACCACCTAGGGATAGTTGCACTTTCAATCTCCCCCTTTTTGGTAATTGATGACAACATATAGATCAAAGTTTCGACAAATGATAATAAGATTAGAAAACATCGTCGCTTTGAGAAGTATGTGATAAGAAAGAGCTCCCCCTAAATTTGTGCAAGTTTAAGATTTGCTATGGACTGCAAATGCACAAGGAATTAGGCTCATGGGTTACTCTTCCATGTCACATACATCTTGGTGGAGCGCTCAAAATGATAAAGATTGAGTACATGCACTCATCACCAAGAAAAGTGAATGATCACATATGGATAGATAAGATAATATCATCAAACATGCATAAGTGTAGCTTATGATCAAACACATGATCATCAATATCTCACAAAAACAGCATAGTATCTCAAGCAATCAAAAGCAAACAAAGTTTTAACCACCAAAGTAAGAGAGAACAAAAGCAACACTCTCTCTCTCGAAGCCTATGATCTATACATTTTTCTCCCCCTTTGGCAACAAGTTACCAAAAAGTTCATAGAAAATGCATAGTACTAGATCGACTCTCAGGCTTGATCTTTAGGTGGTGATGTAGAGATGGCACCTTGGATGAAGGCTTCAGTTGAAGTAGAGGGAGCTGGAGGAGTTGGTGCTGGAGCTAGTTGCACTGGAGCTGTAGGAGCTGTAGCTGGTGCAGATGATGTGGCCCTGGTGTCTGGCATAGGCACTGCAGCTAACCTCTGAGCTCTAGGTACTTTGGCAAATACATTAGTGGTAGTCTTGCCCTTCCTCTCCTGCATGTCATCCTGTAGCTGCTCCACAACTGACTGAATCTCAGTTACTTTGACATCTAGATCATAGAATTTTTGTTCCATGATTCTTTCCAAGCTCTCCTGGTTTTGAGTGAGGATGGCCAATCCCTTCTCAATCCTCAGTGTTGATGCTATCAAGTAACCAAGCTGCTCCTGCTTGTTCTTCATAAAGTACTCAGATGCCTCCTCTTGAGTTGGCATCTTGGCAGCCTTCTCTTTCCTTGCCTTCTCCTTCTTCTCTTGAGCTTGTACTGATGATGGGTCATTCTCATTCATGACAACCTGATTGTCCTCAAAATCTGGATAAAGAGGAAAATGTTCCTTATCCAATAGATATTTTCCCGTGCCCATCTTTGAGTTAATCAACTCCTGTATCTGAGGGGCATATCCACTGCTTCTCTTTTGATCTGCTGCTGTCCTCTTAATGGTCTCAACCATAAGGCTCATAACCTTGAATTTTTATGGCACATCAAACAAATGCAACATTTTGATTGCATGCCCTCTAATCATGTTGTGGTCACCAGACTTGGGCAACAGGGTGTGCCTTAGGATCCAGTTGATTGTTGGCAGCCCTGACAGAAGAAAGTGGACTGACCCAAACTTATGTGTCTCAATGGCTTTGTCTGGGATCTCCTTGTACATGTGTGCCATGGAATTATGGTCCATCTTCTTCTTGGCATAGACATCCAAGTCATCTTCACTCTCCTTTGGGGCATTGATCAGTTTTTCCCACTCCTCAACGGTTGACTGGTACCTTGTACCTTCAGACATCCGAATTATCCTTCCGTCTGGATAGAAGTGTGCTATGGAGTAGAATTGCATAATGATTTCATCATTCCAGTTGGTGAGCTTTTGCCCAACAAAATCTGCAACTCCACATGCAACAAAACTGTCTTGCACTCCAGGATAGTGTTCTTCATTTTCTTTCATGTAGGTCCAGTCGACCCACCTCATATCACACACTATGGGCTTCTTGTCCAACAAAATTGTCTCATAGAAGTCCTGTTGTTCCTTTGTATGGAACCTGTAATCAACAGCAGTCCTTCTCCTTGTGGCATATGGATCTGTCATCCTCCATAGCCTCAACCCTGAGTCTCTTCTGATGTTCATGTCCTCAGCCACAGGATGGGCATCATTACGGTCAGGTATCTTGGGCTTGAGCTTCCTCAAGACTTGTCCTTCTTCATCTTCCTCATCAGCAACTTCAGGCACTGGGCCCTTGTTCTTCTCAGCAGCTGGAATACTCCTGGCATTCCTCTTTGGTGCAAGCTTGGGCTTGGGGGCAGCTTTGGGTGCTTCCTTGGGCTTTGATGTTGCAGCCCCTGACTTAATTGCATCACCCATAAGCTTTTGTGCCTTGGGTGCTGGTGCAGCAACCTCTTCTTCCTCTTCCATCATGGAAGGTTGCCCAACAACTCTGGCTATGGTCTTTTTGACCCTTTCCTTCCTTTTCTTTCCTTCTGCAGTAGGCTCTTTGGATTGGGATTCCAAAGGAATTTGAGTGGAGACTCTGGCTTTGGACATTGGTTGTCTTCCTGCAGGCCTTTTAATCTTCATGCCTGGCTTTACTACAGTTGAGCTGAACTTCTTCTTGAGCTCTACTTTCTTGGAAGTAGCCTCATCCTCTTCTGCCATGTAGTCCTCATCCTCAGAATCTGAGGTTCTCTTCTTCCTTGTCCTGGTGGCAGCTTTAGGCAGGTTGCTTGGGGTGCTCCTGCGGCCTTCATCTGAAGTGCTAGAGGGACTAGTGCCCTCACTCATGTGCATCTGCTCTTCTGACCTGTTCTGACTATCACTTTGGTCTGACATGCTGCAAATCACTGACTGCTGACCCTGTGAAGAGTTATAGATGAGATAGAGTGGATGAGCATCACAAAATGCAGAGATTTTTGCAAAAGAATGATTCAAAAATTCAGTTTTAGTTTTCCACAGAAAGCATTTTGGAATAACCTATTTTCAAACTTGGTGATACTGAAGCAGTTTTGGAACCTAAATTGATGAACTCAGTTGGACCGAGTCACAGTTCGGTGGCACCGAGAGTGCTAGGGTTTCACAAATTTCTAAAATCGGTCTCACCAATTAGCAATTCTCGGTCAGACCGAGAGTTACTAGTGCAATGGCATTAGCCAAATTGGTGGGACCGAGTTTTTCAACTCGGTGGGTCCGAGATGGTTTCGGCGGAAACCTAACCCTAAATTTTCAAATCTCATGTAATCTAAGGATTGCATTGACTGGATAGGAGTGTTTCAATTGTGGCAAGAATCATTAAGAACACAATGTGCTAGGAATCGGACGAGGATAGCACAGTGATCGAGTTCATACCCTAACTTGGCGACGAACTCGCTACGGCGGCAATGGCGGGGGTGAAATCCGTTGACGGCGGCGGAGACCAGCGACAGGAGGCGGCTGGCGACGAGGAGACGATCCGGAGACCCTGATGGCAGAGCGAGCTATTGCACGGGCGAAGAGGTTTGGAGAAATTTCCAAATTTTTGCCCGTGACTATATATAGCCTGACCCTATCGGTGTGACCGAGTGGAACAACTCGGTGGCAACGAGATGCATAACTGTGTACAGTTACAGCAACTCGGTGTGATCGAAAAGTTCAAATCGGTTGCACCGAGAGTGAAAACCTAGATCGACTTAGTGATCTCGGTGGGACCGAAATGGAGGATTAGGTCAGACCGAGAATCACAACGAAGTTTTGGAAGTTTAAGTCTATGACGAATCAGGGACTCCGAGTGCTCCTCACACAGAGTGGTTCGAATCTGACTTGATCAAATTTTGTGATGTAGCATGAATAGAGTTTAAGACGAGAAAAGCATAGATAGCTTGAGAAGGTTCTTAGGCATTCTTGTCCATCCACTTGGCAAAAAGAAAAAGGAACCAAACAATCAAAACAACAAGTGTATTTCCTCGAATGAGTAAAATATGCACCAACATGCTCACACAATAAGATGGCAAATGAAATATGTGGCAAAACATGCACAACCAATTCTAGCATCTATCAAATCAATTTGCGATGACTAGGTCATCTATATATGAGTATATTGACTTAGCAGTCAAATGAAAACATTTGATTAAAGGTCATACTCATCGTTTAAGGTCGAGTGGGGTTACCACTTTTACATAATGCATTGATGTGTTCACACCATTAGAGTTGCTTTGACTCAATTCTTAGAGTTAAGCTCCCCCTAGATGTGAGATCCCCCTTTAGAGGGATGAACTAACCTTGGGTTTTGTCGATGATGACTTCATGTAGGTGTTTAAGATGTGGATGCTCAAGGTTGATGTAGATCATTTGGAGAAATCCTTTGGAGTGAGTTGCACTTTCAACATACCTACATGGGTTAGTCCCACAAGGAACAAACAAGAATATCCATAGACATAGAGTGATGCACACACAAGATAATGTCCATGAAATCATTAGGATACCTTGTCCCTTGCCTTACCAACATGAGGGTTTGTGACTCCTTGAACTAGTGCAAGATGTGGAAGTTGATTGCACTTGTTGTTGCCAAAAAGATATGAGTGAAGAATGTTGGAGGAGTCACCCTCAAGAACTCTCTAGTTCTGCTTCTTCGGGATCCACATCATCTTGATGGGAATCCTTGGAGTTGTAGTTGTACTTGATGAAGTTGAACTTGACGTAGTCTTGGGAACCCACTTGACAGAGACCTTAGGTGCTTCTTCAAATGCATCAATCTCTTCTTGAAGCTTGTCCTTGCCTTTGTTCTTGTGGTCTTGTGGTGGAACATCATCTTGTGCTTGTGTTCCTTTGAAGGAAGAAGGATCATACTTCTCTTGTTGAGGAACAAACTTCGTCTTGAGGTATTGATCTTCTTCCCACTCAACTCCATTGGCATTGAACTTTTGTTGAAAACCAACACCTTGATTCTTCCGGTGCCTTCCTTGCTTGCGTACAATTTCCTCGAATTGCTTACTCCCGACAAGGCTCTTGTAAACACCTTTCTCTATAATTCCCTTCAATAAGCTATTTGCTTGCTCAAGTGTAACTTGGCTAAGAAAATAATTAGTGGAATCAATAGAACTACTAGAAGCAACAATATTGGATTTGACATTACTATTGTCACTACTAGAGGAAGTATCTTTCTTGTACTTGTTACTAGACTTGACTTGAGGCATGTAAGTAGATAATAGTAAACGCTTGGCAATGTAAGAAGAACTTTTCTTGTGGAGATCATCATTGATTGCTTTTAAGAACTCATGCTCTTGCTCAAGATTGAGCTTTTCAAAGCGTAACTTCTCATGAGCCCTTAAAAGTTCTCGATGATCTACGAAGATAGTTTCATGAGCCAACTTAAGAGTGTTTAGTTCTTTAGTTAGAAGCTCAATCTTCTCCTTATCATTGTCACTCGTTTTATCTTGATTAGCATGATTAATTGATGTTTCATCATAGTATTCATCACTAGAGTTGTCAACAAGTAAATCATCATCCACAAGCAAGTCATCTTCATCACCATTGAAATCAACATACTCGGGATGTGTTACCTTTGGACCTTTGGCCATGAAGCATCTTCCAATTCCTTCATTTGGTGAATCAAATATGTCGTAGGAGTTGGTTGACACAAGTGCTAGACCGGCAACACCTTCATCTTGAGTATATTCAGAGTCGGAGTGATAGCTTCTCTCGGAGTGATGGTCGGAGTCGGAACCGGATACCCATTCACCAACGTGAGCTTGATGTCTTTGTTTTGTGTAGCTCCTTGATGACTTGTCCTTCCTTTCCGAATCCTTGCTTCTCCGTGAGGGTCTTCGTTCATAACGATCATCTCTACTCCTCCTTTCTCTTGGTGGTGATTCTTCTCTTTTGCTTCTTCTTTTTGGAGAATCTTCTCTTGTTTTGTAGGGTGCCGTACACTCATTGGAGTAGTGTTCGGGTCTCCCACAATTGTAGCAATTTTGCTCTCGACTAGAAGATATTTTGTCATTGTAAGACCTTGACTTGGAGCTTCTTTCTTTGCTTCTACTCTTGTAGAATATGTTGAAGTTCTTCACCATTAAGCTCAATTCTTCATTGAAGGTTTGTTTCTCACTTGATGATGTGGGGACTTCACATGAGGCTTTGTAAGCACCACTTGACTTGTTGTGAAGTTCCTCCTTATCCTTAAGTGACATCTCATGAGCAACAATTCTTCCAATGACTTCCGTTGGCTTGAGATCTTTGTAGTTTGGCATCATTTGGATCAATGTGCACACGGTATCATACTTTCCATCCAATGCTCTTAGGATCTTCTTGATGATGAATCTGTCGGTCATCTCTTCACTCCCTAAGCCGGCAATCTCATTTGTGATAAGTGCAAGCCTAGAGTACATTTCAGTGACACCTTCACCATCCTTCATCTTGAACTTGTCAAGCTTACTTTGGAGCACATCCAACTTGGATTCCTTGACGTAGTCGGTACCTTCATGCATATCAATCAAAGTATCCCAAATTTCCTTTACATTCTCAAGACGACTGATTTTGTTGAATTCTTCGAGGCACAATCCGTTGAAGATGATATCACAAGCTTGAGCGTTGTACTGCAGCATCTTCAATTCTTCCGCATTATCTTCATGGTTCGACTCTCTCCCATCAAAGAATTCACCTTGCAAGCCAATACAAATAATTGCCCAATCGGCAGGGTTATGCCCGTGAATATGCATTTTCATCTTATGCTTCGAACTAGGAAAATTATTACCATCAAAGTAAGGACCTCTACGATGATAATTTCCCTCACTAGACGCCATACTCTCCTAGGTTGTGAAACCAAGGCTATGACCACCAAAAGCTATGGAAATCAAAGAAAATGGAAACCTGGCTCTGATACCACTTGTAGGACCTTGAAGTATGTCTAGAGGGGGGGGGGTGATTAGACTACTTGACCAATTAAAAACTTAGCCTTTTCCCAATTGTAGAGTTTGGCAGATTTTAGCTATCTTAGGACAAGTCAAGCAATCATCACACAATTCAAGCAAGCATGCAAAGAGTACATAGGCAGCGGAAATTAAAGCATGCAACTTGCAAGAAAGTAAAGGGAAGGGTTTGGAGGATTCAAACGCAATTGGAGACACGGATGTTTTTGGCGTGGTTCCGATAGGTGGTGCTATCGTACATCCACGTTGATGGAGACTTCAACCCACGAAGGATAACGCTTGCGCGAGTCCACGGAGGGCTCCACCCACGAAGGGTCCACGAAGAAGCAACCTTGTCTATCCCACCATGGCCGTCGCCCACGAAGGACTTTCCTCACTAGCGGTAGATCTTCACGAAGTAGGCGATCTCCTTGCCCTTACAAACTCCTTGGTTCAACTCCACAATCTTGTCGGAGGCTCCCAAGTGACACCTAGCCAATCTAGGAGACACCACTCTCCAAGAAGTAACAAATGGTGCGTTGATGATGAACTCCTTGCTCTTGTGCTTCAAATGATAGTCTCCCCAACACTCAACTCTCTCTCATAGGTTTTGGATCTGGTGGAAAGAAGATTTGAGTGGAAAGCAACTTGGGGAAGGCTAGAGATCAAGATTCATATGGTAGGAATGGAATATCTTGGCCTCAACACATGAGTAGGTGGTTCTCTCTTAGAAATGGTAAGTTGGAAGTGTAGGTTTGTTCTGATGGCTCTCTCCACGAATGAAGAGGAGGTGGAGGGGTATATATAGCCTCCACACAAAATCTAACCATTACACACAATTTACCAAACTCGGTGGGACCGATTTTGGTAATTAGCTAACCAAAGAGTTGGTCAGGTAAACTCCGTGGGACTGATTTGCTCTTTTCGGTGAGACCGAAATGTTACAAAAGGGAAACAGAGAGTTTACATTGCAATCTCGGTGGGACCGATCGCTCACTTCGGTTAGACCGAGACGTTACGATGGGAAACAGAGAGATTACAATCCCATCTCGGTGAGACCGAGATCCCTATCGGTAGGACCGATTTGCCTAGGGTTTGTGGCAGTGGCTATGACATTAGAACTCGGTGGCGCCGGATAGGAAGAATCGGTGTGACCGATTTTGGCTTTAGGTTTAGGTCATTTGTGGATGTTAGAAAGTAGTTGAGGGTTTTTGGAGCATATCACCAAGCACATGATGCAAGAGGCTCATTAAGCAACACCTCATCCCTCCTTGATAGTATTGGCTTTTCCTATAGACTCAATGTGATCTTGGATCACTAAAATGTAAAATGAAGAGTCTTGAGCTTTTGAGCTTGAGCCAATCCTTTGTCATTAGTATTTTGAGGGTCCACTTTCATCATCCATGCCATGCCATTCATTAAGCTTTCCTGAAATAATAGTCTTAGAATAGCATTAGCTCAATGAGCTATATGTTGTTATGAATTACCAAAACCACCTAGGGATAGTTGCACTTTCAGTAGGCCTTTAGCAGGCCGAAAGAGACAACGGGCTTGTACTGGACCATGAAGACCACGGTCCGCTAAGAGGTCGAAAGTCAGGTGGTATTGTAAATGGCCCAACTGTGTTGTGGGCCTTTAGCAGGCCGAAAGAGAAACCGGGATGGTATTGGACCATGAAGGGCATGGGCCGTTAAAAGGGCAAAACTAAGGACCGACTACAAATGGCCGAACTCATTTATGGTCCGTTAATAGGACGAAAGGCACACACGGCCTGGAATTGGCCCAACACTTAAATGGGTCGCTAAAAGGCCAAAACTCAGGTCCGACTACAAATGGCCCAGCTGATTTATGGGCCGTCAACAGGCTGAAAGTGACACCAGGCCAGAAATTGGCCCAACACTTAAATGGGCCACTAAAAGGCCGAAATCAGGTCCGACAAAAAATGGCCCATCAGATTTATGGGCCGTCAACATGCTGAAAGACACACCGGGCCAGAGATTAGCCCAACATTTAAATGGGTCGCTAAAAGGCTGAAAGATGTACATCCTGAAAATTGGCCCATCCATTAAATGGGCCATTAACAGGCCAAAATCTCATCGGGCCGATATTGAGCCCAAATATATAGCGGGCTATCAAAGGGGTCGAACTGACGATGGGCTGCAATGGTGTCAATTCTTTAACGGGCCGAATTGGCACATCTCGTATGGGCCGTGGGCTTAAATGGACCTGACACAAGTAGGCCTTATATGGGCCGGCCAGCTAATTTTTACTGGGTCGGCCTTTTTCACCGGAATGGGCCACTGTTGGGCCGTGCCATGTGTCGACCTATCATAGGGGCCTCCTGTCCAATGAGTGGCTGACATCTGTCCCAACGGTGAGGCAACACGTGTTTCCTGCGGCCAATGATGATTTTACACGTGTAAAATCCCCATTGGACCGGGCTGTTAACGGGTTATCGGATCCAAAACCGGACCCGATAGGTTAACGGCGTTCCGCTACGGTGGATGCCACGTGTCGGTCACCCTTGATGAAGCACTTCTGTGACGCGTGATTTATTGTCATGGAAGTTGACACTTCCGTGATGATAATTTTGGTAATGTCATGGAACACTTCTACAATAGCACAGGTATGACTATCTTGATTCTGTCATAAAATCATCATGGATGTACATGCATGACAAAAAACGCAACCTACTGTGACAAACACGTATCATCACGGAAGTGTATTTTTTTTGTAGTGTACCTCGCGGCTCGGAGCAAGGCTTGACGGCGGCTTTTCTCCCCCAGCAAGAAATCCATCCTCTGCATGGCGTCCTGCTGCTTCTCATTGAACACCAGGACTCGCATGGAGTGATGCTTGACCTCGTGAGGGAGAACCGCTTCTGCTCCGTAGACGATGAAGAACGGTGTTTCTCCTGTTGGCTTGGTCGCGGTGGTGCCGATGGACCATAACACGGACTGCAGCTCGTCGAGCCAGCCCCTGCCATAGGCCTCGAGCTTCTTCTTGAAGGTCCGGGTCTTGAGGCCCCTCAGGACTTCTGCATTGGCCCTCTCAGCCTGTCCATTCCTCTGTGGGTGTGCTACTGAGGCGTAGCAGATCCGCGTTCCAAGGTTAGAAAAGTATGTTTTGAAAAGGTTGCTGGTGAACTGCGAGCCGTTGTCGGTGATGATGCGATTGGGGACCCCAAAGCGGCTCATGATTCCCTTGATGAACTTGACGGTCGACCCAGCTGGAATGGTGCGCACGGCTTCTACCTCTGCCCACTTTGTGAACTTGTCAATGGTGACATAGAGGTATCGGTAGCCCCCTGGCGCCCGTGGGAACGGTCCCAAGATGTCCAGCCCCTAGACCGCGAACGGCCATGTGAGCGGGATCGTCTGGAGGCCCTGCACGAGCTGGTGGATCTTCTTGGCGTGAAACTAGCATGATTCACAAGAGCGCCCCAGCTCTTTAGCATCGTTGAGTGTGGTGGCCCAGTAGAAGCCGCTGCGGAATGCCTTGCCCACCAGAGTGCATGGCGAGGAATGATATCCGCAGTCCCCACCGTGTATGTCCGCTAGCAGCTCGAGCCCCTGTTCCCTTGAGATGCACCGCAATGAAACGTCATTGGGCCTCCTGCAATACAACTCACCATCTTTGATGCAGTACGCGGTGGCTTGACGGGCCACGCACTCGGCGTCCTTCTCCTTCTCTGGCAGGGTCCCTTGAAGCAAGTACACCTTGAACTCTTTGGTCCAGCACCCCTCCTGAGGCTCGAGCGCGAGTAGCAGGCGGGCTTCTGATGGGTGACCATAGGCTGGGGCGCCCGTCTCGGGTGCGTGGGGTAAGTCCTCCTGAGCTGGTACTGAAGCTGTGATGTGTGGGGTCGCGGACAGCTTGAAGAGCGGCTCCTCAAACACCCCCGGCTCCTGAGGGATCCTGCGAGAGTCTCTTTTTGCGATGTCATTTGCTTCCTTGTTCGTCTCGCGCGGCACGTGCTGTAGCTCCACGCCCATGAACTGCTTCTCCATTTTGCGCACCTCCTCTAGGTACGCCTCCATGTGCTCGTCCTTAGGCGTGTATTCCTTGTTGGAGAAGTTGACGAGTAGTTGGGAGTCGCCCTTGATGGTGAGGTGCTTTACTCACAGCGCGGCTGTGGCCCTTAGTCCACCAAGCAAGCCTTCGAATTCTATGATGTTGTTGGAGACCTTCTCGCCCTGCTGAAAGCAGCATTGCACTACGTAACAGAGCTTGTCCCGGTAGGTGAGATGAGGATGGCCCCCGCCCCTGCGCCTTGTCGCGCAAACACCCCGTCGAAGTACCTGGTCCATCCATTCGGCTCCTCGTCTCCTGGTAGGAGGGAGCAGTCCTCGCCTACTCCGTGGTTGGGAGCGTCAGGCCACTCGACCACAAAGTCGGCGAGGGCCGCGGCCTTGATGACACTAGTGGTGTTGAACCCGAGATTGAATGCCTGAAGCTCAATGTTCCATTAGGCGACTCGCCCAGCTACGTTCGGGCTCCGGAGCACCTTCTCCAGAGGGTACGCTACAACAACCTTGATGGGGTGGCCTTGAAAGTAGTGGCGTAGTTTCCTGGAGGCAACTAGGAGCGCGAGCAAGAGCTTCTGGGCATGGGGTAAAGTGCCCGGGATTCCCTCAGCGCCGTACTGACGATGTAGATAGGATGCTCTATGATGGGGGAGGTATCAGCGGAATCTTGTTCTTCACGAGGGCACAGGTCCTCCATGGCCTCACGAGGCCGGTCCTCAGGACCCTTGACAGCCACAGGATCAACCATGGCCTCAGGAGAAATGTTGACCACTGCGCCGGCCGAGACTTCAGATGCCTTGCCCCGGGTGTGATGCGCCTTGCTTGACGGTTGTGCATCCTACTACGGTTTCTTGATCAGGCATTCCTTCCTTAGCGCCACCAGGGCGGCGCTGGCCAAGTGAGGGGTTGCTGCCAGATAAAGTACCAAGGGCTCGAGAGGGTGTTGTGCCACCATCATTGGCGGACTGGTCCAATATCTCTTGAGGTCCTGGAAGGCTGCGTCTGCCTCCTGGGTCCACTCGAATGGCCCCTTCCTCTTCATCAACTTGAAAAATGGGAGGGCGCGCTCCCCCAACTTGGAAATGAAACGCCCAAGTGAGGTTACACAGCCAGCCAGCTTCTGGATCTCCTTCAAGGTCTGTGGGGGGTTCACGTCCTCTATCGCCTTGACCTTCTCCTGGTTGGCCTCGATCCCTCTGTGTGACACCAAGAAGCCGAACACCTTGCCGGAAGGGACCCCAAACACACACTTCTCGGGGTTAAGCCAAAGATCCACCGTGCGCAGGGTGGCGAACGTCTCCTCCAAGTCATCTATCAGAGTCCTGGTCTCCCGAGACTTCACCACTATATCGTCAAAATAGGCCTCTGTGTTCCTCCCGAGCTGAGAACACAGGGCGATGTGCATCAATCACTGGAAGGTTGCCCCGACATTACGCAGCCCGAAGGGCATGCAGGTGTAATAGTACACCCCGCACAGGGTGAGGAATGTCGTCTTCTCCACATCCTCCACGGCCCTCTTGATCTGGTGGTAGACGGAGAAGGCATATAGGAAGCAAAACAAGTCGCACTCGGTGGTGGAGTCGACGATCTGGTCGATGCGAGGGAGCGGGAAGGGATCTTGTGGGCAGGCCTTGCTGAGGTTGGTGAAGCCAACACACATGCGCTCCTTCCCTCCTTTTTTGGGGACGATGACGGGATAGGGCAGCCACTCTAGGTACCGTACCTCTCTGATGACCCCTGCGGCTTGTAGCTTATTGGTTTCCTGGACGATGAAGGTTTGCTTCTCGGTGGACTGACGGCGAGCCTTCTGCTTTACTGGCCGCACATTTGGACATACCCTCAGGTGGTGCTCGATTATCCTCCTTGGGACCCCAGCCAGGTGTTTGGGTTCCCAAGCGAATACATCCTTGTTGGCTCTCAAAAAGTTGATCAACGCTTCCTCTTGATCGCGAGGGAGGACAACCCCTATGGTGAAGGTTGCGCTGGCCGTCCCATCCTCGCCCCGGCACTTGCTTCGTCTTGGCTCGGTCTTGGGAGAACAACTGCTTCTTCTTGGCCGGCGCTGCTTCTAGGCCTCCTGACACTTCTTCTCGCCAGGCAGCGCGGATGCGGCTGTCCTAAAGGCAAGCTTGAGGGCCTGCAGCGCGCCTTTGGTGTCCCCCGCCACTGTGAGGACACCGTTGCTGCCAGGCATCTTCATGAGGTTGTACGCGGGGTGGGTCGCAGCCATAAACTGAGCCAAGGCCGGGTATCCCAGAATAGCATTGTACGGCAGGTTGATCTTGGTGATGTCGTAGTCGATGAGCTCAGTGCGGTAGTTGTCGTGGGTCCCGAAGGTGACAGGGAGATGGCTGCCCAGGGGCCTGGTGGAGCCGCCGCCGAGCATAGAAAAAGGCTTGGAGGGGCGGAGTCTACTGGGCGGCACGTGGAGCAGGCGAACGCCTTCGGGGAGAGCACGTTGAGGCCGGCTCCGCCGTTGATGAGGGTCCTGGTGATCGCCATGTGGCAGACGGTAGGGGTGCAGAGCATTGGGAGCGCACCTGCTCCTGTCATGGCGATGGGGTGATCCTTGGGGCTGAAGGCGAGGTCAGCATGGGGCGTCGCCCAGCCCGAGGGAGCCCCCGAGCTCACCTAAGTGGCGCCTGCCCGCTGGTAGAAATGCTTGATGTGACGGTCGGAAGGTGGTGCCTGTGAGCCACCTAGGAGAGCTGCGACGACCGGGGGCGCCGGTGCCGCACAGTAGGCAAGGAAGAGGTCGCAGAGCTCCTCCCAGGAGGCCATAGAAGATGCTGGCAGGTTGAGCAACCAGGCGTATGGCGCGTCTACAAGGGCCATGTGCAGCCAGTTGGCCTTCACCTTGTCGTCTCCGGCGGCCGCCCAAACTACCTCCTCGTATGCTTGAAGAAAGGCGGCCGGATCTGCCGCGCCGTCGTAGCGTGGCGGCATCTGTGGTCGGAACTTGGGTGGCCACTGCACCTGCCGCAGGGAGAGGGTGAAGCAGCGCAGCCCCGACACATCTTCGGGCACGCGCGTCGACCAGGCCGACGGAGGAGCTCCCGCCATAGGAGTTGGTGGCATGATCTAGAGGTCGAGGAAGAAGATTTCTATGCACCCCTACCTGGCGCACCAAATGTCGGATTAAGGGAGCCACAAACCCTTGAGAGGTTCAAACTCTGGGGTGCATACGGAGATCTCAACCTGCACAGCCTGCCTACTCGCGATCCTCCTAGGCCTAGTGTGTCGAGCTCGAAAGGACAAAGAGACGCACCAGTTTATACTGGTTCGGGCCACCGTTGTGGTGTAATACCCTAATCCATTGTGGTGTGGTGGATTGCCTCGAAGGGCTGAGGATGAACTAATACAGTGGACGAACAAGCCTCAGGAGGTGAGGTATTCTTGAGCTGGTGTGGCGTATGCTAGTTCTCCTTGTCTTCGTCTTGTTGTTCCGTACCCTCCTATGGTGGTGGGTAGTCCTATTTAGAGTGGCCTTGGTCCTCTTCCCAAATATGAGCCACAATGGCCGGATTTGAAAGGGGACAAGTAGTACAGTCTATCCTAAGAAAAGTAGTCTTCGACTGCGAAAAGCCTCTGGTCGTGATGCTGCGGTGGGCTCGTTGATGACCTCCGTCCTGCCGTCCTGGTGGTCTTGGTCTTGTTGCACCAGAATGGGAACCTTTGGCGGATTCCTTGGGACTCCGCGCCTGTGGCTTGCCTTCTTTGCACCGAAGAGGAAACCTGCACTCTGCGCCCGCCTGGCCTTAGTCATCATGGCTCACGTTAGCTGAGCCTCGTGAGGTAACCTGCATAGAACTCTCCGCCCCTCAAGAGCCCTCCCGAGGAGGCTGATTCCTTCGGGGTCTTGGCGTTGCCCGCCTCGCGATGCTTGGCCCCTCGCAAGAGTCTCACGGTGTTGGTGTTGAAGCTGGGCCGTACCAGGCCGTCGATGAAGCCATGTGGTGGGCCGTAGGCAGGCAGGGTTGGATACCCCCAAATCCAGGACGCCGACATGTTCGACCATTGATGATGTTCTTTTAAATGTTATGATGTAGGGTGGAACCCTATGCGGAGATCTTTCACGAATTGGAGGGGGAATCCCCAGGAACAAGATGAACAAAAGAGGGAAAACAAGAGGAACACTCAAGAACAAGTCAAATCACACATCCACTAGACAATCAAACACATAAGATCCACGAGGTACATGAACAATCAAAGGGAAATAAGATACATGGTAGAGTTCATCCCAAATCCTATGAAGGAGATGAGGGCTTGATGATCCAGATAGATCCTTCCCTCAAGGGGGTGTTCATCCACTAGGGATCTTCTCCAATGGAGGCCTTGAACTCCAATGGAGTGTCTCTCTCCCAAGAGGAATCCCACAAGGGGAGGTACATGAGCAAAGCTCTAGTGTTTAGATATAATCTTAGCCAAGTCTAAATGGAGGAGGAAGGGGAGTATATATAGGTCCAAGGGATGAAGGGGTAAATAGGGACGAAATGGGGATACAAGGGCCAAGCCCAACAGCCATGCACAGGGGGCCCCGTGTGCACGGGGTAAGTGGAGCCCGTGCGCACGGGGTATCCAGAGACCCGACCCATGAGCCCGTGGGCACGGGGTTCGGGAGGCCCGTGGACACGGGGGTCCCGTGTGCATGGTACATGCCCGTGCACATTTGATCTTCAGGACCGCCACCCTGGGAGGCCCGTGGGCACGGGGTCGGAGGGGCCCGTGTGCACGGGGTTGCCTGGGAGCTGCTGCCTTCTTCTTGGCGCTTCCTTCTCCGCTTCCAGGCTTCCGTCTTGGATGGTGTAGTTGTTCTCTTGCGCTTGGACTCCTCCATGATGAATGTGTAGCTCCGCCCACACCTAAGTATGCACACGAGAGAGGGGTTAAGTAGTATACCATCCTCGAAGGGTACAAGTGAACACGTGTAAAGGAGATGATTCACCTTTGTATGTGTGAAGTAGATGTGGCACGTGTCACTTGCCAAATGGACTCTTGACATGGTGATGTCCATAGGATGCTCCGCATCATCCCCTCCGCCTTGGGAAAGATCCGACCTCGGATCGAAATCCAAATCACCATGGGAAAGAGATGATGGCGTAGTGTAGAAGTGGACGATCACCAAGCATTCGTCATCTTATAGTTCCAAATGGGCAGTCTCCAATGTCGCACCTTCTTGTAATTCCTTCAAAAGGAGCAAAGATAACAAGCACTTGGAAAAACAAATGTGGTTGTCGTAAGAGCAAAACCAAGCATTCAAGAGGTGATTCACCCAACAAGTGTTATCATCAAGCATAGCATATGGTTTGACAAACAAGTGTGGCATGGCATTTGAGCATATAAATTGGGCACAATCAAGTACATCATGGGAACACGCATGCAAATGGGAGGTCAAGATGCAAATATATGTGATAAGTGAACAAGCATCTACCTCAAGGTCATAGCAAGCATGCATAAAGTGCTCAATGAAAGGTCTATGGTAGGCATAAGAGTCATTCACAACACCAAATATAGTGAAATGTCGAAACACATGGGGCAAGTGCAAGACAATCCAAGCATAACGTGCATAGGGTGTAGTGAAGATATCGTGGCACTCAACACAATGGAAAGAGCAATTGTTCAACATGTGTGTGGCAATCAAGTCAAGCATGTGATAAGCAAAGGGACATGGCATATGTGAAGAACTAGATGCAACACACAGGGCATATATAGCATGTGCCATGGCAATGTGGTAATGATAAGTCGAAGCAAGATCGCTAGCATGTGTGCAAAGTGTCATGGAGCAAGCAACACATGAAGTATGATCCACAATATGCATGCTCATGGTTTGGGTGTTCTCGAGATAGAAGGATATCACCTTGAAAGCATGTCCTTGTGCGTTCTTCACAATGTCGAAGTGGTAGGAAATGTGGTGTAGAAGCGAGTCATGGTCGAATGTATGAGGCTCGCTCTCAAGAGCTCGAATGGTCCACTCATATGAAGTGGACGTCGACACGAAGTCCAAGTATCCTACACATGCACACAACAAAACAAAGAGCGTATGTGCATGGTAGATAAACACATCATCCATCATGATGGTTCTCTTCTCTTGCACATAACCATTAGAAGCACAAGTGCATAAATAATATGATGCAACAATGGCGATATTCATGGCACTAGGGATATGGTGCAAAGGGGTAAGACAAACATGCTTCACAAGAATTATGTCAAAATCTACAAATATATGCGAGAATGCTATGAGGGCAATCTTATGAGCAAGACGAGAATCATTGTTGCACTTAATACATGGCAAATCAACTAGCACGAGGGAGGCAACACATGGAGATATGTGACAAGAAGCAATATGAATCATGTGCAAAGCATATACATGGTTGTCATCAACCGCATGAAATGAGCAAGTACGAGTCATTGGTGATGCAACACAAGCAAGCATATCAATCAAGTCGTGTAAACTAGTGGAGCGAAGATGCAACACACTAGAGTAAATCATGGCAATCATGTCATGTGAGTAAATAGTGGATATAGGCAATGCACATGACATATCGCAAGCACGAACACAAAGCAAGATCACAGTATCATCATAGAATGGGTCATAGATGGAACATGGCAATAATAAGCAATATCTCCACCAAGCTTGCAAATACACATACAAGTACTAGAACCAATCATCATGTGTAATGCGAAGCATGGGTCACAAATGCATGACAAAGGCATAGGAATGAGCATATCATGCAAAGTGAACATGGCAATATGGGCATAAAGGAAGAAGTGATATATAATCCATAACCATGTGAGGGCCATGTACAAGAGATGTGAAAAGTCTTTGCGCGAAGGGAGCTGTGGGAAAGACAATCCATGTGATCCCAAGTCATCATTGCTCTCTAGAGCTCGTTTTGTCAACTCATGGGATTGTGAGGTTGACAAGTATTCATGGGTACCTACACAAAATAGACACAAATGAAAGAAATTCTGTGTGTGGTAAATGTACACATCATCCATCATGATGTGTATGTGCACGTGTGAGTTAGCACAAGATAAGCAATGCTCAAAGAAATTTGAGGCATGGTATATGAACATGTCATCCGTCAAGCAATGATAGTTATTGTGTTCAACATGATTAGGATGCAATTTATATCAAGTGGGAGGCACAACAATAGCATTTTTATTCATGGGGAGCATATGGTGCACACAATCATGGGAATCATGTAAATCATAGGATGGATCAAAATCTCGTAATAGGTATGCGAAAACTATGGGGGTCTCCTCATGAGAAATATCGGAAGCATAATATGGAGAAAATGGACAACATCTAGAACAATGCATATCCGAAGCTAGGTGGTCATGGCATGGCCAAGTAGATAATTGATGCAAAGGGAGCATATCAATATCATCACAGGAAAAACAAATGCCAATAATCCTGGGCTTGTCATCTATGCCATATGTGCAAATTGGGTTTATGTTAATGGCATATGCATAGTCACTACAATGAGATTGCAAATATGACATACGGGAGATCTCATGCATAGCATATGACAAGTCAAGCGGATCATCAAACATGATGTGACCAAGAGAATTATCACAAGAAATCCTATGTAACATGGCATCACAACTACTGGACTCCTCATGGGAATCATCAAACTCGTCATAAATGGGCAAGTCATCGCATGGGGAAATCATACTAGAATGAAGCATGGTAATAGGTGGATCAACATCATGCAAGCAATCAATGTCAAGAATGTCCACTAGTGGGAGAAGAGCATCGCCTTCACCTATGTTACCTTTGTCGTTCCACTCAAGTGGTGTAAGTGAGGTGGGGAAGACCAAATCGTATTCATCTTCATCGTGATGGAACCATGTGGGGGTGCATCATAGTCCACCATGGCCATCGTCATGTCCAAAGGAAGGACAAAGTCATCGAGGATCGGTGCGTCATCATATATGGGACCTAGCACCAAATGAGAAGATGCAATAGATGTAGAGGTTAAGTTGTTATAAACCGAAATGGCCTCATATACCTCATCAACTATCTCACTCTCTAGATGTGGCGGTGGCTCACTCACTCCCTCAAGGTAGGTGCACTTAATGTCGCATATGGTGGAGGCACTCAAATCACTCAAATGGTGGTGGTGGTGGCTCTCCTCACATGGGAATTGGGGAAGCTCATCATATATGGGGCTAGTGGTGAAGTTACTCTCACTCTCAATATGGTGGCAAAAGTCACTCAAGTCATCATACGTCGCCGTGGTTGAAGGGAGAATCCCATGCTCAACCATCTCGTAGTCGTCGCCGTGGATGAAGGCCGAAGATGGCACAGCATCACTCTCGTCATGAATGAAGGCCGAAGATGGCACATCATCACTCTCGCAGTCTTGTAGCATGGCCGTTGCGAAGTTTGCTCGGGGTCGAGTAGACCTGGCCTTCTTGAGTTCTTGCTCCGCCTTGAGAGCACCAAAGTAGTTGTCGTCAAGGGACTTGTAGTTCTCGAGGAAGATAGTCTTGAAGATGTCGTTGTTCAATCCCACCATGAAGTAGAACTTCATCCAAATGGGTTCGTCCATGCCGGCACGTTGCAAGGCATCCTTCATGTTCTTGAAGTACTCGTCGAGGGACTAGGATCCTTGTATGGTGTTCTCCAATTGGCGTTGAAGATGTTCCGTGTAGGTTGGAGGCACAAACTCTCACCGCATCACTTTCTTCATCTTGGACCAACTCATCTCGTGGCTCTTCGAAGGTGTGTGAAGCCACCATGTCGAGGCGTAGTCGTGGAAGTTCCTTGTGGCGCACTTCACTTGATCTTCGGAAGGGACTTGATGTAGCTTGAGGTAGTCATCCATCAAACGCTCCCACTCAAGGTACTCCTCAGGTTCTTGAGTCCCATAGAAAGGAATTGCATGGTCGATGTCGAGGTCGTAGTAGCTTGAGGGAGTAGTGGACTTGAGCTCGTGGAGTAGGCGAAGATGCCGTACGTCCGAAGGCGAAGATGCCTTGAAGTCACTTGGCGAAGATGCCAAAGCTGTTGAAGAAGCCGTAGTCTTGTAGTTGATGTCGCAGCTCTATAGAGCCCGTGTGCATGGGGGTGGAGGAGGCCGTGTGCACGGGGACCCATGTGCACGGGGGTCGAGGGCCCGTGTGCACGGGGTTGGCAGAGAAACCAACTCTCGTCCAGGAGATCGCTCTTCATGGTCCTGTCGATGTCGATGCTTGTGTGTACTTGCCGGAGATGGTAGCTCGGGAGTCTTTGCACTTGAGTGTCTTCTCGAAGATGAGGAAGACCGCTTGCGGTTCTTGATGAGGGCATTGAGCTCCTCCATGCGCTTGTCCATCTTGGTGTTGATGAAGTTCTTCATAGCATCAAACTCTACGTTGTTGTTGTAGACGGGAGATGATGTGCTTTGCCTATCCATCACAATAGTCGAGCAAAGGTGAGTAGGAAATGAGATAAACAATACCAAGCTACCTTTTCCCAAAGTTGAGGATGTATCTTGTATCACTCAATGTGAAATGAAAGAATGGTGGAATTGGTACCGGACTTTTTCACTCACACCTACAAAGTAAAGCTTATCGAGTGGCTTGGTTAGGACAAGTGGCACAAATTTCATGCAAATTGAAGTCCAAGATATTGTAAATGTTGAAATAAATCCAAAGGACTCAAAATGCAAAGCAAGTGATCACAAATATAGAGGAGGGCAGTAAAGAAACACACATGGTGGGATAATGGGGCTTGTGCAACTATAGGGATGAGCAATACAAAATTGCCTAAAGAAGACGAAGCTCGTGTTGCACAAACACTAGGAGAGCACTAGCTTGATTGCACACTTGGGCATGATTCACTACTTGGCACCTACCTATATGTATGCAACAAGAATGTTTCCTATTCCATGTATCCTCATGCACAAGTATCTCTTTTCATGCTCAACTCTTTGCTTATAAGCTTATGATCATTCTCTTTCTTGCTTAAAATCTTTTTTTTTGACTTTCCTCTTCCTTTCCACTATGCTTGATGAGCCTCAACCACAAATATGGGACAAGTATGACAAGATATGCACGAGAGTAAACAATGGCACAATATGATATATCTAATGACGCAACAATATGATATCGTATCACTATGGTGCACAAGTTTTCGCGAAGCCCGGCAATACTCGGATAGCTAGTCTCAATGGGTATGAAGGTATTCACAAAGATGGTGGGGCTATCAAGATGTAATGGAAAGGAAGGAGAAGTTTATGACGGAATGGATACCTTTGTCACACTTAACCTCTCATGAAGTCGGGGGTAACCGGCCTTGATTCCGGTTGAAGATGGTCTCAAAGGATGGATGGTCGTCGTCGATGTGGAAGCTCGTGGTGGATGTAGTTGATGGACCGATACAAGTCACCGGTGGTGGATGAAGATGCAACCGTCCCTAAGTATCCTAAACACCTTAGGAGACTCAAATCACAACTCAAACAACCACAAATACCAAAGGAACCAAAATGGGTTAGTTTGCGGAAGTTTTATGTGGTGGTTTTGCGGATGATATGGTGGATGGCCTAGGCATAGATGCCAAAATGGGAAAATTTTGATGAAGTCAAATGGTGGTAAAACCAAGATGAGCAGCTCGGGCACGTCACTAGCTTTTCAACGAGCCAAAGAACACCCAAATCGGAGTTCGGGAGTGGAAGTTACGGCCAAAACGGTGAAGTCCGGGCGGCTGCTGTAGGGGGGTCGTGCGCACGGGGTCCAGGGGCCGTGCGCACGGGGTCCAGGGCCCATGGACATGGGGACCCGTGCGCACGGTACACGTACCAAGGACACGGGGTCTCTAGGGACTTCGCGGGGGCCCGTGGGCATGGGGTCGGGAGCCCGTGGGCACGGGGTAGGCGGAAATTTTGCGATTTTCTTGTCAAATTCTAAGGGGCGAAGAAAAATTGGGGTATAGGGACGCAAGAGGGGGTAGATCTACTTGCTATACATCAGATTCATGGATCAAAATCAACAAAAACTCACAAAAACTTCAAATCACAAAAAAAAATTGGTATGGCTCTTTTTGTGGGGAAATTTTCGAAATTGGGCAAGAACAAGCAAAGGGGGCTCCAATTTCGTGAGAAACCATGGCTCTACCAAGATGATGTAGGGTGGAACCCTATGGGGAGATATTTCACTAATTGGAGGGGGAATCCCCAAGAACAAGATGAACAAAAGAGGGAAAACAAGAGGAACACTCAAGAACAAGTCAAATCAGACATCCACTAGACAATCAAACACATAAGATCCACAAGGTACATGAACAATCAAAGGGATATAAGATACATGGTAGAGTTCATCCCGAATCATATGAAGGAGATGAGGGCTTGATGATCTAGATAGATCCTTCCCTCAAGGGGGTCTTCATCCACTAGGGATCTTCTCCAATGGAGGCCTTGAACTCCAATGGAGTGTCTCTCTCTCAAGTGGAATCCCACAAGGGGAGGTACATGAGCTAATCTCTAGTGTTTAGATCTAATCTTAGACAAGTCTAAATGGAGGAGGAAGGGGAGTATATATAGGTCCAGGGGATGAAGGGGTAAAGAGGGACGAGATGGGGATACAAGGGCAAGCCCAACAGCCACGCACAGGGGGCCCCGTGAGCACGAGGTAAGTGGAGCCCGTGCGCACGGGGTATCCAGAGACCCAACGCATGAGCCCGTGCGCCCGGGGTTCGGGAGGCCCGTGGACATGGGGATCCCGTGGGCATGGTACATGCCCGTGCGCACGGGATCTTCAGGACTACCAGGCTGGGAGCCCCGTGGGCACAGGGTCGGAGGGGCCCGTGCGCAAGGGGTCGCCTGGGAGCTGCTGCCTTTTTCTTGGCGCTTCCTTCTCCGCTTCCAAGCTTCCGTCTTGGATGGTGTAGTTGTTCTCTTGCGCTTGGACTACTCCATGATGAATGTGTAGCTCCGCTCACACCTAAGTATGCACACGAGAGAGGGGTCAAATCTTATACCATCCTCGAAGGGTACAAGTGAACACATGTAAAGGAGATGATTCACCGTTGTGTGCATGAAGTAGATGTGGCACGTGTCACTTGCCAAATGGACTCTTGACATGGTGATGTCCATAGGATGCTCTGCATCATGTTAACAGCAGCAACATCGGTGATGTTGCTCTGGATGCTTCTAAGGTTTGTTTTTCTGTGCTTGCATTTAGTTCATATGCAGTTTTCGCTGCTATTTCTTGTAGATGTAAAAGTTAGCATGTACACCTCTTGCTGGTTTTTTTGATTGTTAGTGTCGGTGTACAAAAGTAGGGGCTCTAATTTTGACCCCTTTACTTGTGCATGGGTAGTCAGAGCCTCCTGCCACGGCCACGCATAACATGGCAGGAAAGGGGAGCTGGAGAGAAGCCGAAGCCACAAGGACGGTCGAAGCAACAACAAGGAACAAGGCCACAAAGATCAGATAGGCGTAGCAGGTTCCCCCGGCAAGGACTCTTGACGGGGCAGCCTAAGCAGCCACGGTAAGACCCTTGCTGGGGCAGCTCGCCCATGCCAACCTAAGTGAGCCACCCTTAAGCCCGCCAGCGCTCGACAAAAGTGTTGGGACAGGGCTCGAGAGGCACCTCCGTGGTGGCATGCAGATCTTTGTGAAGACATAAAATGCTCAAGATCAAAAGAGGATAGGAAGGCAACTATCCTCACCGAAGGAACCCACAAGACCCCCGGCAAGATCCCTGTAGGGGGAGCCAGCGTGCCACGGCAAGACCCTTGTCGGGCCACCCGGCAAGACCCTCGCAGGGCCACCCGGCAAGACCCTCGCCAAGCGCACCGGCAGGGCCACCACCAGGCCCGCACAAGCCAAGTCACCACCGCCGTTCGCATGCAGTTGCCGACCCAACCAGCTGGGCAGGCACCTGCGTGGCAACATGCAAGCATTTGTGGAGGCTCCACCACCGCGCCACCTCAGCTGTCTGCCCGCCTACATGGCACCACATGCATCGTTGGCCAGGGATGCGTGTCAGAGTGAGAAGGAGCGGCGACGGACCGGACGGGCCTCACGCCCCGTCCCCGATAAAGCAGAGGGACACCTAAGCCTCAGATTAAATGCGTCTTGTCCTGTAATACTAGCGATAAACTTGCGGTACTATAGCACTTTCCACCTCCTGTGTGCCATTGTGGCAGCCCCTTTCGCATATAAAAGGAGGCCCATGGCACACAGAGAAAGGATTTGGCTCTTAGGAACCTCGACGCACACAGAGCTAGTTCGAGAGCACAAGAATACTAATACATCCACCACATTTGGATCGTAGGGTTTTACGCATCTTTGTGGCCCGAACCTGGGTAAATCCCTCTGTGTCGTCCACTAGTCCTGCCCTCCTCACGATCCCCGCGCCCCGCAACCGTAGAAGGGATTCCAGCGATCCCATAGGTGTCGTTTCCTACCGACATATTTGGCGCGCCAGGTAGGGGGCAGCGCAATTGTGAGGATCTGGCCTAGCGGTCGACCTAGCTGTTCTTCATCGCCACGGCTCCTGCGGAGAAGGCGGCCAAAAAGGCGGCGCTGCCCATTGGCCAAAGGACGCCGAGGCGGCGACGAGACAGATAAGTCATGCTGAATTTTAAGTTTTTCTAATTAAGTATAAAGTTATTATCCTCGACGATTCGGCCTATGTATGGGAAGCCTGAATGCAGAGGGGCCCTCCCGCAATCGGCAACGCCCTTGTTCTATTTCAAGTCTGCTCAAGCGTTCGAGCGGCCGCATCATGAGCGGCGGGGTGGCCTTCCGCCATCGGCAACGCTCTTGGTTCTGACTCGGGTCAAGCTCGACAGATCGAGCGGCCGCGCCAAGGGCGGTAACGTGCTTTGCCCGGCAACAAGCACACCCGGCAAGCAAATTAGGATCCGTCCTTAGAGCGCCGCCCTGGGTTTACATGCTGGCGGGCGTAACCAGTTGACGTGAGGTGGACATACAAAGGAAAATCCAACAAGAAAATAACGTGCATAGTTTCAGGGGCATCACAGAGTTATATTACACAAATTTCCGCCATGGTTCTAACTAAAGATAGCTTTGTCTTGGTCATGAACCCGCAGCGGCGACGGAGAATGGGATGCCTAGTCCCGGCGCTGGCCGTCCACCCTCTTGATTTTGTCGATACGGTTGAGGATGGGCTGGATACGCTCATTGAGCGCCGTGGTGTCGACATCCTCCGGCAAGCTCTTCAGCACATCTCCAAAGTCGAGGTCGGGGTGCCAGTACGCGATCTTGGTGAGCACCCTGGTCATGGTCCCCCGGCAGAGTATCCGGGATTCCTCATCCAGGGAGGCCGCCCGGTTGGAGTGAAGCCGCTTTAGCGCGCCAACGACCTTCTCGAAGTATATGGTCCGGTTGGCGTTGGGGCTCCGGCTCGCTTCATGGGCATACACCATCTCCGGCATCCCCATGATGGCCAGCTAATCGGCGGCCGAGTTTGCAATGGAAGCAAGGCGCCCGAGCCAGCTCTTATCGCCCGCCTTGTAGTCCTTGAGGTTGGCGGTCTCTTTCTTCAGCAGCTGCTTCTCCGTCTCCAGCTCCTTGGCAAGGATACCCTCCCGGTTCATGGCCCCCGACAGCGTCTGATCGAGCTCTCCCAACTTCATCTTGAGATCTTTGATGGAGGCGTTGGCCGCGGAGAGCTCTCCAAACTTGCTGATGACCTCGCCCTGTGCCACCGTCAGAGCACCATTGAGCGCGTGCTTCTCCTGGGCCAGCTTTAGAGCTTGCTTCTCCAGCTCCTTTACCTTGTCGGCATGGGCCTGGGCCAGCGCGTCGAGTGCCTCCTGATGCCTCCGCTCAAGCTCTTGGGTCCGCTGCTGGACGAGCTTGTCCACCTCCTCGTCCTTGCCGCGGAGCGTGGCAGCAAGTTTCTCCTCGCGCTCGGCAAGGTCCTCCTCCTGGGTCTTCAGGGCGGCCTTATGCTGGGACTGGACGGCCTCGGCTTCGTCGGCCAACTTCTTCGCCATCTCCTGTGCCTTCTTGATGTCGGCCAGCTTCAGAGCGAGCTCGACCTCACGGTTGGCTAGCTCACCCTGGGCGGCCTTCAGCTCGTCCTGGGCCTAGCGGAACCAATTCTGCGCCCCCCAAAGTCCTCCTCCATCTTGTCCACCACCGTCGTCCTGGACTTGGCCTTGTCCAGGCGAGCGCGGTGGAGCACTTGGAGCTTCCGGAAGATGGCGCCCATGGCTTGGAGCAGCTACTCCTCCTGGGAGCCGGCGCCACCAACGCTCGGCTCGTCAACAACCTCGAGCCCGGCGGTGGCAAGCGCCTCCTTGTCGAACACCTCTCCCTCAAAAGAAGCCCTGGTGCTCGACGCGCCATGGAGATGGACGAAGAGGTCGTCGCTGACCCTCAAGTACCTGCCGGAGATGGAGGCAGCGGAGGAGGAGGGCAGGTCGTCAAACGCCACCTCCTCGGCAGTGGCCTTGCCGGCGTCCCCGGCAGGCCCCTTGCCGGGCTCTTCGGTGGGCCCCTTGGCGGCATCCTCGGCGGCGCCCCTAGCGCCCTCCTCGCCAGCGATCTTCTCCGCCTCCGCCGCGGCCCCCGTGGCGATGTCCTTGATGGTGGCGTCGACCTCCTCCGAGGAGGGGTCTGGACGCCAAGAAAAAGAAGGGGCAAAGCCAAGATCGAGAGCCAATGAGGAAAAGAGGAAAATGAGAATGCAAGCAGAAGAGAAGAGCGAGTAGCTTACCCGTGCCGGGGTGAGAGGCGGAAGCCCCTTCTCCGCCAAGGTCTGGCGTCGAGGCAAAGCCGCCAGCTCCTGCATTCTCATCCCCCTCCTCCATGTGCATGGCCTCAGTGCTAGGTGTCCTTGCCGGGGACGCCCCTTGGGGCGGTGTAGTCGACCGGGGCGGCACGATCGGAGAAGCCCTCTGTGGCTCCCTTTGGTGCTTCTCCTCTCCTACATCCACGACACGGTTAACACTGAAGCATCTACCATGACACACGTTGATAGAGGGCGGATGGAGGACTTACGCTGGGTTCTGGGCTATGGGCTGCTGTCCGGGCTCCTCGACACCACTAGTGGCGTACTGGAGGTGCCTGCCGGGGGCTGGCCACTCGCCGAAATCCTGCCCCTCTTGATCCTCTAGGCCAGCGTTTCCACATCCCTGCAAGGTGAAGACAGATAAGCAACACCACCGGGTGGAAGTGTAAGGAATGAGGGAGGAAAGCAGAGGCTTACTCTTCGTTATCTTCCTCCTCCTCCTCTGTTGCTTTCCTCTTCCGCTCCGGGCTGACATGCCCGAGCTCTCTCTCCGGGCTAAGAGGTCCGGAGTCAAACAAATCATGCCCAATACCTGCACCAATGTTTGACGGCGAGGGGGGAGGCGATGGCGTCCGGGCGCTTGGACGATGACGAAACAGATGTGCTCTTCTTCGACGCCACGACTTTCACCATTTTCTTCATCGCCACCGCCCTCGTCTGGTGCACGGGCGCCTCCTGGGCTTGCCGCAGTTGCATGGCCTGATCAGGGCGGACCGGCTCGCTGATGGTGGCCCGCCGGAGGACCCGCCTTCTTCCGATGACTGGAGGGTCAGCGGTCGCAGCCCTCTCGACCTCGTCCTCCGTCTCCGACGACCCGTCGGCAGCATCCTCGACGAGGGGAGCCCCGGTGTCGAGCCACTGGACTCCCTAGCGGCTGCTACCCACCGGGCGAGCTCCCCCTTGTCCGCGTCCGCCGCGGCCTTGTCCATCACGCCGCCGGCGCTGCTGGCCTCCTTGATGAGCTTTTCCTCCTCCTCGGCAAGCCTCGCCTCCTCCACCCTGGTGGCGATATAGTCCAGCTCCGCCGGGGAGGTGTCCTGGATGAGCCGCAGCTCGTCGGTGATGTATATCTCATGCAGAGTGTCAAAGAACTCCTGCACCACGAGCTCGTCCGGCTCGACCCAATTCGGGTCGAGGCCATGCCCGCTGAAGAGCGGCATCATGGCGATGATCTCGTTCCGACGAGAGTTGTTGCTCAGCGGGACCGCCCCCGCCGGCAGCTTGAAGACAGGCTCCTTATTGACCTTGCCGTCCTTCGCGGCAGCCCTGGCAAGTTTGCCAGACCGCTCGACCTCGCCCGCGTCGTTGACCTCGAGCTGGAAGACTCGCTGGCAAAGATGGACGTGCCGCAACACCGTCAGGTTGTTGTCGAGGCTGGGGTGCAGCCTCATGATGTCGGTGGCGTTCACATAGAGCCAGGATGGCCTCCCCTTGTCGTGTAGAGGGGCAATCCGGCGGCGGATGAAGTCCGCCCCGATCATCTCGAGGGTGAGCCCAGCCTGTGTGAGGCAGAGAATCCTGGTGGTGGCAACCGTGAGCTTCGCATCGTCGGTGTCGACGTCGCCCCAATCAGTGCGACGGACCGGCGGCTTCTGGAAAACCTCGCAGAACGCTGGCGGGTCCTTCTCCTCAATCCAGCACCACCGTTCCTACCATTCTTCCCACCTCTCATTCGTTGCGCCGTCCGGGTACGCCCCCTTGGCCCTTGGGATCCAGGCAACGCAGCCGGCAATGGCGCCCCCTTCTGGATTCGAGGGGAGAAATAATGGCGAAAGAGAGCCGTGCTGGGGTACACCCCGACGAATCCCTCGTAGAGATGGGCGAAGAAGGCCATGCACGCCACGGCATTCAGAGTGAAATCCAATAGGCAAAAGTTGTAGGTGTGCATGATGTCCTTGAAGAAGTCGGAGAAGGGGGGACAGAGGCCGCAAGAGAAATAGTCGACAAAGAAGGGGTAATGATGCGGGGAGGGCCCAGCGCTGGCAGGGACGACGGTCGTGGCCGGATGCCCCGTATTCTCTCCCCCGTCTTCACGCCCCACAGATACTTGAACATATCACGGAGCTCGTCATGCCGACCGTCGAGGGGAAGTTGGCGGACTGCGCCCGCCGTACCACCAGCTCGCTCTCCGGCTACTCCGACACGCCGACATCCTTCACCGCTCCCTTGCTATTGGTGGGCTTCGGCGCCATGGCAGCTGCGGGAAGCAAAAAAGCAGAGGATGGCGGAAGCTTGGTGGCGATGTGTGAAAGCAGAGAGGCTGGAGAAGAAGGGGGCGGCGGTTCCGAGATTCGAGGAAGACGCAGGGAAGGGGCAAAGTGAGCAGCGCACCTGCGGTTATTCCTTTTTATGGGGAAGGCGCGGGCCGCCTCCTTTTCCCGTTAACTGCGATGCGATGCATGCGTGCGAGCGCTGTCCCACGCATGCCTCCCACATCATGCATGTGCGCGACCCCCACGTCGCGCGTTCAACGCGGGTCATGGGGAAGCGCAGCGGACGGAACAGTGGTCGCGGTAAAAATCCGCTCCAACTGCCTGCGCACCGTTCTGGGCCTGGCCCAACAACGTGCTGCACTTATGTGTGACCCAGGCCCAGGGGCTCCTGTCGGTGTACAAAAGTAGGGGCTCTTCTTTCGACCCCTTTACATGTGCACGAGCAGTCAGAGCCTCCCGTCACGGCCACGCATAACATGGCAGGAAAGGGGAGCCGGAGAGAAGCCGAAGCCACAAGGACGATCGAAGCAACAACAAGGACCAAGGCCACAAAGATCAGATAAGCGTAGCAGGTTCCCTCGGCAAGGACTCTTGACGGGGCAGCCTCAGCAGCCCCGGCAAGACCCTTGCCGGGGCAGCGCACCCACGCCAACCAAAGTGAGCCACCCTTTGTCGGATTCGGGGTTCCGGCAGACCCTTGAGGTTCGAACACTGGGGTGCGCGCGGAGGTTTCGCCTTCTACCTACCTGTTCCTCACCGAATCGCTAAGATCTAAACTACGAGAAGAACAACGCAAGAGACATAGGGTTTATACTTGTTCAGGCCACCATTGTGGTGTAATACCCTACTCCAGTGTGTGGCGTGGTGGATTGCCTCTTGGGCTGATTATGAACAATACAAGGAAGAACAGCCTCGCGAGGGTCTGTTCTTGTGGTGGTGTTGTCCCTTTGGAGGGGTTGATTCTAGCTGCCCATCTTATCTCCAGATTCCTATCCAGATCCCTCTACCTTGTGGGTGGCTAGTCCTATTTATAGGCGAAGGCCCTGGGCCTCTTCCCAAATATTGAGTGGGAAGAGCGCCAACAATTGGCCAATTTGAAGGGGAACATCTAGTACACTTATCCTGACTAAAGTTGGTCCTCGCCTGTCAAAGGCTCTGGTGGTGACGCCGACTTGGGCTCCACGGTGACCTCCATCCTGCCGTTGGACTGGTCTTGGTCTTGTTGCACCAAAATGGATGCCTTTGCTTGATGCCCTCGCCTGCGCTTGCTCCCCTTGCACCAAAGAGGAAAGATGGACACTACGCGGGCGGGCGCCCAGCTGGCGCCCTTTGTCGTCATGGCTTGCGTCATGGGCACCTCGCGAGGTACCCCGCCTTGAACTCTCCGCCTCCTCGTGAGCCAGCCTGATGAGGCCGTGCCTGAGGAAGCTCCTTGTCGTCCGCCCCACGAGGCTTGGCCCCTCGCGACGGTCTTGAGCTTGTGTTGATGAAGATGGGCCGTGCTGGGCCCCCTTTGAGCCACCCCGCAATCCGCAGGCAGGCAAGTCTGGGGACCCCCGTTCCCAGAACGCCGACAGTAGCCCCCGGGCCCAAGGCGCACCCCGACTTGGCTGAGCAGAGAGGCGAAAGGGCAAGTGCGAAGCGTCGCGGGCCCTAACAGCCTGCGGCCTTGGGCGCCGCGTGGCGGTTGATTGGACGTGGGCGCCTCCACAACCGCGCGAGTTGATAAGGAGCGGCATCTGCCTTTTGCCTCCTTTGCTCTCTCTAGTTGCTGCTCATATCCCCTTTCTTGCGCCTCTCCTTCCTTCCTTCGAAATCTCCAGATCTACTCCACCCGCGCGCCCTAGCCTGACATGGCGCCTCGCCAGGCCCCGGCCGGAGCTTGGTATTCGTCCGCCTTGGACTCGCCGAACGTGCCGGAGGTGAGCCTTGCCCGGGTGCGCCAGATGGCGGTGGCACAGGGCGTCGACGGGGCGAAGGTGTTTAAGGCCGGCTCTGCCCTCCCTGAGGACCAAGGGAGCACCTTCTATCCGCTCTTCGTGAGCGCCATTGTCGCCGGTCTGAGTTCTTCTTTTCCGTCCTCTGCCATTATAACCTTCAAGCACTGCACCTCCACCCCAACTCTGTCCTCCTTCTGGCAATCTTCGCCTACTAATGTGAGGCTCACGTGGGGGTGAAGCCCTTAGTGGCCCTGCTGCGCCACTACTTATCCCTCCGGACCTCTCGTGGTTCCGTCTCTGCGTGTGCGAGCTTCGTCACGTACGGTAGCTCCATCGCCATTCCGAACCCCGGGAAAAGGATTGAGGGCTTCAGGAGCAAGTGGGTCTTGGTTGACGATGGGCGCGTCCACCCCCGGCTGGTCTTGCCCACGGTGCACCCCTCGAGCTCCGACGACTGGTCTCGAGTGGAGCTTGTGGATCCCCGCGCAAGGCTGGTGTTGGAGAAGATGGATGCGGATCTGAGGCCGTCTAGCATGGCGGCGGCGAAGCTGACTGGCGCCTCGCTGCTGAGGGAGTTCCTGGAGCATCAACTGGCTCCGCTTCGTCAGTACTCGCTTCCGATGTGGAGGCCCCACCCAAGCCCCGCGGTCCTGGCCGATGAGGATCTGGCCGTGGTCCTCCAGTCTTTGGTTGGGGGCGACGTGGCAAGGCTGGAGGGCGCTCCCACGCCCCTGTTCCTTCGTGAGGACTGGGAGCAGGTTGTGGGGTCCATGCCCGTCTTCAACAGGGACGGGGCTGCGCTCGTGGAGGCTCCCGAGGACCTGGTGGACGTATCCTCTGGCGACTCCAGCGAAGAGAGGGAGGAAGGGGAGCAGGAAAAGGGGGCTGACTCCAAGGCAGAGTCAAGGGCTCCACCTCTTCGGCATTGTCCCGCGCTCTCCACCTTCCTCTGAGTGACGATGACAAGGTTGATGATGAGCAGGGCGGCGGGAGCCTACCCCTGGTCCCGAAGAAGGACCGGACTGGGCTAATCCCCCGCGGGTCCGCCCCAGCCCCGAGGCGACCCGCAGGCGCCCTAGCTGCACCCACGCTCCTTGAGGCTGATCCTTGCAACCGGCTTTCGGGCTTCAAGTACGGTCGGAGACTGCTCGAGCCTGCTGGCGACGACCTGTAAGTGCTTGATCCCTATCTTGTTTCTTGTTTCGCCGCTGAGGCTTGACGTCTGTATCGCCCGGCTAGGCTGGCACCCACAGCAATTAAGCCGAAGAGGGCTCCTGAGACTTCATTCGCGGCAGCGCCTATGCTCGCGAAAGAAGATGAACGTGACGTGCGGCCCTCTCCTACCCAGGCGTCCCTGCGAGGCCCTGCCGAGCCGGCTGGGGCGAGCTCGGCTCCTATGGCCCTGGCGACTCCCGAGGCGCCCCCGCTTGACGCTGCCACCACAGCCGCTGGGGCACAGCAGGCTCCGCCTCAGGACACCGTGGTCATGCTGTCGTCTTCTCCTCCTACTCCGCCGACTACCGCTTCCCCGTCTCCTCCTATTGTCCTGGATCGTGTTGCTGCCGAACTGGACCGTCTGCGGCGGGATCTTCTGAGCACCGACCCTCGTTTGGTGGCCGGGCGCTTGGAGCTAGCCTCTGGCTGGATTCGCTCCGATGCTTCGATTCGGGCGGCGCTGGTCTAGGCCTCGAGGGCCTGCGACGAGGAGAAGCAGGCTGTCCTTGGGGCGAAGGTTGCCCGTGACGCCACCTTGGGGGAGGCGGCTAATGCCCAAGGTTGTTGCGAGGTGCTGGAGGGCAAGCTGAAGGGCCTGGAGGACCGGCTCGCCGAGGAGACTCGCCTTCGCCTAGAGCAGGAGGATGGCATGAAGGCTCGCGAGGCGGCCGTCAAGGAGTGGGACACCAAGCTCAAGAAGCGCCGTGACCGCCTAGGCGCGCTGGAGCGAGAGCTGGAGGCGAGGAAGGTTGAGTTGGACGGCAAGGCACGGGTTCTTGCCGAGGATCATGTGGCCTTTGCGGAGATGGAGGAGAAGGCCCGCGGTTCATTGAAGACGCTTTATGAGAGCGGCCTGGAGAGCCCGCTGGCCGGCGAGGAGGACGGCCCCGCCAAGCTGCTTCCTTTCCTGGTTCGTGCCCTTGAAGATGACGCCCTTGGCCTCGGCCCTACGGCTGAGGCCGAGGCACGCATCTTGTCTTCTGCGACGCTGACGCGGGTCTTCACCCACATCTATCTTGTGACCCCAACGTCGACCTCGACAACCTGCTGGAGCCAGCAAGCGGCGAGCATGCCGCTGCCGCTGCTGAGGCCGTGAAGGGTCGTGCGGAGGCTCTGCTGAGGAAGTTCCGGGCCTTCAGCACCAGGCCGAAGCAGAGCGCTGCCAGCCCGGCAGCTCCACAAGGCGAACCCGCTCCGCGCAACTCCACGGCCGGCAAGTGACTCCGTTGTGGCTCCCGTCCTGCTTTCAGTTTCTGCACAAGTATCAGGCCTCGGGGAGGCATTAAAACTTGCATTTGGTGCTGTGATAACAATATGGACTGTAATATTTGCTTTAGAATTCCTTGAAATTTGTGCTATTTCCCTCCTACTTGCTTGTGTCCTACGCCGGCAGAGCCTGGCCCCGCGCATACCTTGGCCGCTGTTAGCCCCGACCGGAAACCAGGACGGGACCAAGGAGTGAGGGGCTACGTGACAAGTTAGGCTCATGAGTCACGATGCTCAGGAGTCCCCCTTGGCGTTCGAACATCAAGTAGGGAGGTGAGATGTGTGGGTGGATCTACCGTTCTACGTCTGCAGAGCCCGGCCCCGCGCATACCTCAACCACCGTTAGCCCCGACCGGAAACCAGGACGGGACCAAGGAGTGAGGGGCTACGTGACCAGTTAGGCTCCTGAGTCGTGATGCTCAGGAGTCCCCCTTGACGCTCAAACGGCCTTCATACCTTGGCTCCGCTCGGGGAGGGACGTGCGACGAACCAGGCCCGGGAGGCCTGGCTGGGTGGCGTGCGTCTGGGTGTGACCCAGGCGTAGCCCCCGTGCCCAGCGCCCTCGCGCGGCACTACCGAGGGGAGGCGTTGCGATGAGGCTAGACACTGAGCTCTGGGCTCCCTAAGGTTGATGCGGCCCGGGGGCCACCCTCAGTTGTTTATCACCAGCGTGGAGCATAGCGCTTCCGTATGCGTACGAGCATAGCCGCTCCTCAACAGTGTCGTCAGCCAACGCGGAGCATGGTGCTTCCACTGGTGCGTGGGAGGGGGCTCCCCTCCGGGAGGAGCCCCCGGGGCGTGTACAGCGCCGCCCTGACACGTGGCTGGCACGGTAGGGCTTGACGAGGTGTATCTGGGCACCCGTGAGCCAGCGCGGGACTCACAGGGCCCTACCTAAAGGCGGGTTGTGCCTGGCTCTGGGCCTTATCTTGGAGTGTGTTCTAGCAAATTTGGCTAGATGCCGATGCTCTACGTCTTCGGGTCCCGGCTCTCGGGCTGGTCTCAGCCGTCGCTGGTATGCCGGGGTGCGATGCCGTGGGCAGACAAGAGGGTGAGGGCCGGAGAGCCGGTAGGAGCCCTGAGTCGCGATGCTCAGGCACCCCCCCTTTAACGCGCAAGCTGGGTTAGATGTCGAAACTCTACGTCCTCGGGTCCCGGCTCTCGGGCTGGTCTCAGCCGTCG
>NC_041387.1:152464403-152505796 GCF_002162155.2 Triticum dicoccoides | reverse complement strand
ATGCCGTGGGCAGACTAGAGGGTGAGGGCCGGAGAGCCGGTAGGAGCCCTGAGTCGCGATGCTCAGGCACCCCACCTTTAATGCGCAAGATGGGTTAGATGTCGAAACTCTACGTCCTCGGGTCCCGGCTCTAGGGCTGGTCTCAGCCGTTGCTGGTATGCTGGTGCGCGATGCCGTGGGCAGACCAGAGGGTGACGGCCGGAGAGCCGGTAGGAGCCCTGAGTCGCGATGCTCAGGCACCCCCCCTTTAACGCGCAAGCTTGCGACATCCAAGAAGAAAAAGGTACCATGAACAAGCACCAAACAACAAGCATGACGGGTCGAAAACATGGCCCTAAGATAAATGCAAGAGGGGTACATGCCACTGGGTCTGACCCGAGCGGCTTGGGGATAATGCATCCCGAGGGGCGCCCCCAGCAGAGTGAGCTAAGAACATGAAATAAAAGAGATACACGCCACGGGGATGGACCCACGCGGCCTGCGAATAATGCAGCCCTGAGGGCACTCCCAGCTGGAAATGAACTACAAAGATGTCACCTGATGACGCTGAAGACGAAGGGGTGTTGATGCAGCAGACTCGGTGTGCTGCGGGGGCAGATCCTCACGAGCCCCCAGGCCCTGGGGCCTCGGGGGGCTCCGGAGGCACTGGTGGCTCCTCGCGGACCATCTCCGTCTCCTCCAGGGCTACGGAACGCCTAACCTCTTGAGCCTCCAGGATGGCCCTCATGATGCGTTGGTACGCAGTAGCTGTGTTCGGCAAGCCGTAAGGCATGCGAACGTAGCTGTGAGGTGGACCCTCGCAGCGTCCCACTCTCGAAGGCCAGAGGCGCTCCTGAGATGCGGCCTGGTTGAGCCCTAGTATGTCGATGCAGACGCACAGCCGACCATCCTCGCCTAGATGGGGGGCCACAGCGGGTAAGCGGCGGCTGCCTCTCAGGACCCTTGACTCCTGTATCTCCTGAATGGCCTTGCTGACAAACTCCTGAGGTTTGGCCCTCCTTGCCTTGCTCCTTCTTGATGGAAACATGCTTCGAAGCACGCCTCCACGTGGTGCCCAAGCGCCTCCCTCGTGACCTTGGCGAGGTCGACGACCCTCTAGGGGAGAGCCCCCGAGCCCTGCCTGAGGAGGGCACGGGGCGCGCTTTCCTATGCGATGGAAGGAGGTTCCCCCTGAGCAGGCGGGGGCCCAGAGGGTCCTGCCTCCTGAGGGGCCGGATGGTCGATGTCTTCTTCTTCTTGGGGGCGGCCTCGGGAAGCCTCCTGCTTCCGCGATCCGGGTCTTCCAGTGATGCGGCCTAAAAGGCTCTCTCCAGGGAGCAAACTGCGTCTCTCTCTTCGCAGGGCACCGTGATGACTCCGCCACTTCCTAGCCTCTTGAGGACGTTGTAGCCGTGGTGGGTTACGGCCATGAACTTGGCCAGCGTTGGGTACCCGAGGATGGCGTTGTACGGCAGGCGAATGTGGGCGACGTCGAAGTCGATGATCTCGGTGCGGTAGTTGTCGCGTGCCCCGAGGGTGACAGGGAGGCGGACCTGCCCAATCGGGACCGTGGATCTGTCGGTGACTCCGGAGAAAGGCTTGGTTGGCTGAAGCTGACTGTAGGGTACTTGGAGATTGTTGATTGTTTCCACGGACATGACGTTGAGCCCTGCTCCGCCATCGATGAGGGTCCTGGTGACTAGCACGTTGCTGATGATTGGGGAACAAAGCATCGGGAGGACTCCGGCTGTGGCCGCGCTCTTGAGCTGATCCGCTGAGCTGAACGTGATGGCACACGCCGACCACCTGAGAGGGCACATGGCCTCGAGCTTGGGGAGGACTGCATTCACTTCGCGGGCGAACAGCTTGAAGATGCGCTGAGAGGCTGGGGCTTGGGCTCCGTCCAGGATGAAGGCGATCGCACGTGGTTCCTGGAAGCCCCCAGGCCCCTCGTCCTGATGACGGTCCTCATTTCTCCTTGGCTGCGGCGGTAGCGGAGGGAGGCCTGCATTACCTTGCGGGCGATCCTCGCGAGGCTGATCCCTCCAGCCTCCCTCACGAGGCGGGTCCTGCCAGCGATCCTCACGAGGTTGGTCGCGCCACCCTTGATGTGGGCCGCGGTCTTCCCAGCGCCCTGCGTTCCTTCCTCCTCCTCGTCCGTAGCCCCGGTCGCTGCGGTCGAGATGCCGGCCAGTCCGTCCTTCACGCACGGCCCGGAGGTCTTGGCATTCATTGGTGTTATGGGTGTGGAGGTCGTGGTACACGCAGTATCGACTGCCCTTGGAGGATTCGGGCTGATCTCTGCCCCGCTTGGTGTCTGGTTCTGCCGCGAGCATGGCAGCCCCCTTGCGCTTCACGTCCATGGCCTTGGGCTTCTTCTCTTCAGGGTCTGCGGCAGGCAACTCGAGGAGGGAGAGACGCCCTTCTTCAGCCATGGCGCACTTGGTCGCCAGGTTGAACAGCTCCAAGGAAGTGCATAGATCTTCGTGCATTGTGAGCTCCTCCTTCATTTTGACGTCACGCACGCCGTCAGAGAAGGCTGAGATGATGGCCTCCTCGGTCACCTTGGGAATCTTGAGGTGCGCGTTGTTGAAGCGCTGGATGTACTTCTGCAGGGTTTCCCCTGGTTGCTGCTTGATGCGGCGCTGTCGCTCACGGCGGGTGGCCGGTCGCGAGTCCCCTTGAAGTTGGCAATGAAGCGGGTGCGCATCTTGTCCCAGGAGGAGATCATGCCTGGGGCCAGGTTCAGAAGCCAGGTGCGGGCCCTGTCCTTGAGAGCCATGGGAAACCAGTTCGCCATGACCTTCTCGAGGGCGAGGGACCTCTTGGCAGCTCTGCTCCTGCCGCGCTGGTTCCTGACGGGGCGGGTTCCGACCAGGGGTCGCGCGCCTCGGAGCCAGGGCGCCTTCTTGAGGGGGAGGCGGCTGAGGAGCCCCAGGAGCTTCATTGCCCGCGCATGGTGTGGCGCGGTGCAGCGAGAAAGATGGCGCAGCGGAGCCCCCAGCGGCACGGACGAGTTCGGCAACTCGGTCGAGCGATTCTTTGTAGACATCGTCGACGGGGCGGTAGCGCAGGAGCTCGTTTGCCGCGATGAGTGCAGCTCGAGCCTCCATGACTGCACGGGGCACACGGGACGAAGAACCAGCGGGGGTGAGCGAGGGCGTAGCGGTGCGGCCGTCTCGCCTCATGGACGGGTGCTGGGACGATGCTTGCTGCTCGTTCCCCACCGGGCCAGCGGCGGCGTTGACGGCAGGCGAAAGGGAACGACGAGGGCGCCCGCGGACGGGAGCCGTCTGGGCGACGCGGGATGCGAGGGCGGCTCAGCGCTCGGCGCGAACCCGGCGTGCGTCAGACATAGTCACGACGGTCGGAGAAGAATAGGGCGACGGAAGACGAATTCCGGAGCACCCCTACCTGGCGCGCCAAATGTCGGATTCGGGGTTCCGACAGACTCTTGAAGTTCGAACACTGGGGTTCGCACACGGAGGTTTTGCCTTCTACCTACCTGTTCCTCACCGAATCGCTAAGATCTAAACTACAAGAAGAACAACGCAAGAGACACAGGGTTTATACTGGTTCAGGCCACCATTGTGGTGTAATACCCTACTCCAGTGTGTGGCGTGGTGGATTGCCTCTTGGGCTGATTATGAACAATACAAGGAAGAACAGCCTCGCGAGGGTCTGTTCTTGTGGTGGTGTTGTCCCTTTGGAGGGGTTGATTCTAGCTGCCTATCTTATCTCCAGATTCCTATCCAGATCCCTCTACCTTGTGGGTGGCTAGTCCTATTTATAGGCGAAGGCCCTGGGCCTCTTCCCAAATATTGAGTGGGAAGGGCGCCAACAATTGGCCAATTTGAAGGGGAACATCTAGTACACTTATCCTGACTAAAGTTGGTCCTCGCCTGTCAAAGGCTCTGGTGGTGACGCCGACTTGGGCTCCACGGTGACCTCCATCCTGCCGTTGGACTGGTCTTGGTCTTGTTGCACCGAAATGGATGCCTTTGCTTGATTCCCTCGCCTGCTTGCTCCCCCTGCACCAAAGAGGAAAGAAGGACACTGCGCGGGTGGGCGCCCGGCTGGCGCCCTTGGTCGTCATGGCTTGCGTCACGGGCACCTCGCGAGGTACCCCGCCTTGAACTCTCTGCCTCCTCGTGAGCCAGCCTGATGAGGCCATGCCTGAGGAAGCTCCTTGTCGTCCGCCCCGCGAGGCTTGGCCCCTCGCGAGGGTCTTGAGCTTGTGTTGATGAAGATGGGCCGTGCTGGGCCTCCTTTGAGCCACGCCGCAGGCCGCAGGCAGGCAAGTCTGGGGACCCCCGTTCCCAGAACGCCGACACCCTTGATCCCACCAGCGTTCGACAAAAGCGTTGGGACAGGGCTCGGGAGGCACCTCCGTGGTAGCATGCAGATCTTTGTGAAGACATAAAATGCTCAAGATCGAAAGAGGATAGGAAGTCAACTATCCTCACCGAAGGAACCCACAAGACCCCCGGCAAGATCCTTGCCAGGGGAGCCAGCGCGCCACGGCAAGACCCTTGCCGGGCCACCCAGCAAGACCCTCGCCGGGCCACTCGGCAAGACCCTCGCCAAGCGCACCGGCAGGGCCTCCACCAGGCCCGAACAAGCCAAGTCACC
Source organism: Triticum dicoccoides (assembly GCF_002162155.2). NCBI lineage: Eukaryota > Viridiplantae > Streptophyta > Magnoliopsida > Poales > Poaceae > Triticum > Triticum dicoccoides. The sequence goes on along the minus strand of NC_041387.1, from coordinate 152,501,185 downwards.
GCCGCCATTCGCATGTAGCTGCCGACCCAACCAGCTGGGCCGGCACCTGCGTGGCACCATGCAAACCTTCGCGGAGGCTCCACCACCATGCCACCTCAGCTGCCTACCTGCCTACATGGCACCACATGCATCGCTGGTCAGGGGCGCGTGTCAGAGCGAGGAGGAGCGGCGACGGACGGAATGGGCCTCGCCCCCATCCCCGATAAAGGGAAGGGACACCTAAGCCTTGCATTAAATGCGTCTTGTCCTGTAGTACTTGCGATAAACTCGCAGTACTGTAGCACTTTCCACCTCCTGTGTGCCACTGTGGCAGCCCCTTTCGCCTATAAAAGGAGGCCCATGGCACACAGAGAAAGGATTCGGCTCCTTGGAACCTCGCAGCACATAGAGCTAGTTCGATAGCTTAAGAACACTAATACCTCCACCAAAGCAGGATCATAGGGTTTTACGAATCTTTGCGGCCCGAACCTAGGTAAATCCCTCTGTGTCGTCCGCTAGTCCTGCCCTCCTCACAATCCCCGCGCCTCGCAACCGTAGAAGGGATTCCAGTGATCCCATAGGTGTCGTTTCCCACCGACAGTTAGTTTTGCACGTTTTCTTAACTTTTTGAATTTTTGTTTTTTAGATGACTAATGTTGAGCACGAGGCTCCCGTACTGTTGGAGCTGATGCTTGTGTTGTTCCATTTTGAAGTCGGCGCGATGTTGGTGACAAAGTTGATGATGAGGATGTTGGTTCTGCCAGCATACTTGATGCCAAAACATCTAGTGTTGGTATTGCTGAGAATAATAATGTTTATGATTCTAAAGATTTGCCGCCTGAAAATTTCCAGCCTAGAGGGCTTGATTATAGTGATGCATTGCAAGACGCCGACATGTCTAGCGTGGAGGACGTGCCATCTCAGGATGATGATTTATTTTTTTTCGATTTCTTGTGGCCGCTTGACGCAGGAGGCCCACCTGTCGTCCTAGGATTTTCTGTCTTCACACAGTGAAAGTGTAGGAATATTGCTGACGTCGCAAGAACTTCCGTCGTCAAATGCTGATACTGGAAGTAAGGACTTGTAAATGAGCGTACTTCTCATTTATGGCATGGTGATGATGTTACCTTTGTAGTGCTTAAACTTTTTTTTCTTTTTTCTTAAAGCAGAAGGTGCTAACGCTGCTAAGGTTGATACATTTTTTCTTCGCTGTTACGAGGTTGCGCACGAACCATGGGAAACGGTAAGAGTTTGAGGTTGCCCGTTTCATTTTTGTCTCCCTTCCTTTTCCCTCATATGATTATTGTTGTCACTGCGGTAGTTTTAGTTCCTCTCATCTTGTGTTTTTCCCTAGTGAAAAGCCGATGTTTCAAAATAGGGAATGCGATGCCAGTGTTGGTTCTGTTGCTAAAGCGTTTGGCCCCACTGGCATGCTCAACTCAGACACCGCTGATGTTGTTTCATATTCTGTATATGAGAAGTACCGAGACACCGACATGTTGATTGTTCCCAGATGGGTCACGATCAGTTTTTTTGCTTTGTACATAGGATGATAAGTTATTTATCTATTTTCTTACTATTGTTGTTCTTTTTGTACAACAGACCAAGATCCGTGATGGAAATCTGGATGCCAATGCGCGGCAGTGAATCAAAAAATCAGGGGCTGGTGGTTACAACTATGTACGTGACTCATGCTAATGTTTTATGTTCTCCTGTGTACTGAATAAAGATGCATGCCTTATCTAAACTTATTATACTCATGAACTAGAACTATCATGTTTCTTTGCAAGTAAGGAAGGTGGGAATGAACTTCAGTAGCCTGTTGTTTTTCCCTGTACTTAGGAATGATGCGTGCTCTTATTTTAGGCTGAACGTATTGTAGCAAGAAAGTCGAACTGGTGTGTTTCTTGCAAGTTTGGGCACTGGATATAAACTTGAGTGCCCTTTTTTTTGTATTGAGTTGCTTACTCAAGTAGAACTTATGATCGTTTGATCTGTTTGGACTGCTCAATTTCAATTTTGTCCCTTTTATTTATGGTTTTGGATGCTTAATATTTCGTTTCATTATAATTCTTGAATTCATTTTTCTTCTGCGATTTTTTTGTCAACTTCTTTTCCCTAATTTTGATCCGCCGTCATTTGTGGATGCCATGAAGCCTGGTGAACATGTTGGTCATTGGTGCTTCGTTGTTGTCAATTTGAGGTTCTGTCATTTCGAGTGTCTTGATTCACTCAGTGATGAAACCAAGAGTGATGCAATTAGATTCTTAAGGACTATGACCAATAATATAAAGAAGCATTGGAGGGAGTCCAATGTAGACAGGGCCAAACCGTTCTCGTCGTTGCATGTTGATGGTTTGTCTTGCGAGTTTGTGCATGTGTCGCAGCAGGAAAAAACGTGAGTATATGTTTTTAATGATATTTATTAGTTCTTTTTGTTGCTAGAATGCGTGGTTTTCAAATTTTTGGTTGTATTCCTCTATTTTGAATTTGTAATGTACCCTTTGTTTTTTCTTTTTTTAACATGCATGATATTTATTTATTTTTTCTTTTGAATTTATTGCAGAAGGCTAGTGTGATTGAAATGTTGGATTACAGCCACGAAGACATTCTTGACATTAGAAATACTTTGTTGTATACATGCACGACTAGAGATGTGTTTGATGTTGACTTCCGGGGTCTGTTTTGCATCGATCCCTGTACGTATGCATGAACTTTCATATTTGTTTCCAGTTTGTACTTCTTGACTAGTACTGTCAAGAATTATGTATTTGAAGTTACCCTTTTTGCGCTACTCCTTTTTTATTGTAGGTGAGTGGCTGGATCTTGGTGAGCATGACAACAGGATCTTTGGCAGCCAGTTCTTTGAGCTTGAGCATGTTGCTGTTGATTTGAGCCAGGGGTGTTCTCCCTAAAAGATAAGATTTGGTGTTATGAAGGGGCGGTCGGGTGCTCTCAAAGGTTCTACGGTTGCTTGTGCAGAGAGCCCCTCTACACCCAATAACCCCATTGTGCAATTAATAGACAGTGACGATGACGTGTTTGACAAGATCGCTGTCATGGGAAGAGTCACCAGGAGTTCTGCTTCCAAGGGTGTATCTCCCCTTGCTGGAATAGTGGGCCATAGAGTTGGTGTTGCTAGGAAGGATCCTGCTTTGAAGTCTGGCAATGTTGCAAGAACGAAGCGGGCACCCAGAGATCCAATTAAGTTTTGCTCCCCTTTGCAGCAACTTCACCCTCATAAATTCCATCACCTGGACAAGGCTCGATAGTTATATAATCTGTTGATTAGTGATGAAGGACGTGAGAAGTACGTCGAGTGAGTATCTCTCATTTTTGTTTTCTCTTCTTTTTTTTGGTTGTTTCCAAGTATTAAATAAATATGACCTTAACTTTTCATTTTATATAACTTGAACTGCTATGAATTCCTTATCTTCATTTCCCTACTTTTTTTGTTTTCTGTGTGTTGCAAGACTAAATTCTCACTAATACCTCAGCCCAGTGATAACGTAACTACTTTCACTAGGAAACGTGTCTGGGAAGTTTTTGCACCTGGACAGCTGATGGAGGGTGATGTAATAGACTTCCTCATTGATGATTGTAAGCAAGATCCTAAAGGAAATGTTGATTTTGCATCTGGAAAAAGGATCTCGCTGAGTCCATGTTTCATAACGGTAGTGAATCAGATCATTTCTTTCTGTGCAAGAAGACTGCTTATATTTTTACGAGTTTTTAAGATACTTTCCTTGTTGATCTGTTTCTCCTGTCTATTTCTTTTTGCCTTTTCACAGGTTGTGCTTGACTGTTTGTTTTACGGCGATGAAGAGAAGGAGTTTAATGTGGAGTATTTAGCGAGAGAATTCAAGAGCTATGTTCAAGATGTGGAAGACTTGCTAAGTGTTGTCCTTGTGAGAATCTACGAGCTGATATTGGTTTTATTTGTTAACTGTGATGTAGGTTTTTATATTGAATATTTAATATCTCTTTTGGTCATATGTTTTCATGTCATGATGCCTCTATTCAAAGTACCGATTCCATCCTTCACCCTTTACCGTATGGGAAGAACCATCATCATTCAATGAACACCTATCACAAAGACTGCGAGAAGATTGGGAGTGATATTTATTATCTCTATTAGATTAATTTTTCCGACACTTGTTTCTGCTTTTCTGAGATGTTAAATGTGTGGTTTCTTTTCTTTTTTTACAGATCTGTGTATGGTGATGCTAAGTATAATGCGAGCAAGCCTCTCAAGTGGGAGGTTTTAGCAAACAGACCAACGTTTGTCAAGGTTCCATTTCAAGGGTCAAATGAATATGGTCATTATATTCTGAAGTATGTAGGAACCTATGATGGTGAAAAGATTGTTGAGAACATTAAAAATAATGATGTGGGTTCTAGTTCATCTTTCACTTTCTGTGTTTGGCTTATTGTCTATTACTTTTTATGTGTCATGAATTTTGAAATTTTGTTTTATTGTTTTGCAGTCGCATATTGTTGATTGGAATGCTGAGGATGTGTATACAGTTGTGTTCAAATGAAATAACCAGGTTTTGGTGACGGAGCTTCCCGAGGAGGTTTAGGATTTGGCTCCTAATGCATAGAAGAAATGATTATCATTTTGCATAGTGAATGGGATACTTGTGTGATTTATGTCTTGAAAACATTGTAGGCTTTGTATGTAGGGTATGGATGTCTTGTCAACTATGTAATAACCAGTATACTTTGTGATGTTTCTCAGTGTGGCACAATGTTTTACAAACTTTTTTTCGTGATGAGAATGTGGTTGAACAGCTGTTTCACTCGTGTATGTTTTCTGCGGGATTAGTTTTGGTGAAGTTTTATTTTTGCACTGAAGTCTTATACACTAGTTGAACTGAAACACTTTTTTCATGTGCATTACGAGTTGTGGCTCAAAATTGAGATTTATTTTATTTTCATCTGTCCCAACCTAAGTTGGCCCTTTATAGTTTCTGTACCCTCTTTCGTGTAACATTGACAGCCAATATTTTTTTGAACTTCTTGCATTTTAGTTGTTGAACTTCAGAGTAAAAGTTAAACCACTGGTTTAAATTAGCTACATTTAACAGATAGCCCTATTCAGTTCATAATTATTTGTGTAGCATATTAAGTTGAACTTCAAAGTATCATTGTTTTTGTGGCATATTTTTAATCCATTTATCTATGTTGGAGAGGTAAATTTATTTTATATTTATATTTGAATTTAAAATTATTTGCCTGCGAACATTTATTTGAACTTTTCTATATTTAGTTTTCAAACTTTTTAGTAGTAGTTTATATATTTTGCCACACGCTCTGTTTTATTCAGCGGGCCTATGGGGTGGCAAATCCTATTTGACGCCCGCAGGCGTCAAAAGGACGAGCCTTCGCTGAAGCAACTCGCCACTTGGGCCGGCCCACGGACGGATTTCGTTCGCTGCTGTTTCCTTGTTTCTTTCTTGCATTTTTTTTCGTTTTTCTTGTATGGCTTTTTGCTTCCAGTTTTTTCACTTTGTTTGGCCGGTATTCAGTTGTTTTGTTCCGGTATTTTATTTTTTTGTTTTGATTCCTTTTTTCCTTTCATTTTCTTTCTTTTATGGTTCTTTTTTTTATTTTCTGTTTCTGTTCTTCTTCTCATTATTGCGTATTTATAGAAAAAGTTCATCATGTGTTACAAAAGTTGTCAATGTATTAAGAAAGTGCTCATCGTATATTATGAAATAGTTCACCTTGTACTGTAAAAATGTTCATTGTTATTAATTTTTTCAATGTATATTAGAAAATGTTCATTATGTATTACAAATATGTTCATTGTATATTATTAAATTGTTCAACATATATCATAAAATGTTCATTGTGTATTACAAAAATGTTCATTGTATATTATTAAATTGTTCAAGAAAATATTCATTGTGTATTACAAAAATGTTCATTGTATATTATTAAATTGTCAATGTATATAGGAAAATGTTCATTGTGTATTACAGAAAATTTCATTGTACATTATTAAATTGTTTAATGTATATTACAAAATGTTCATTGTGTATTTAAGTTTTGTTCATCATATACTAAAAAATTGTTCAACATACACCGATAAAATGTCCATATTAGTATTTTAGATTTGTCCAGTATTTTTTTACAAAAACGTTCACTGTATTTTAAAATTTCTTCAACGCATATTATAAAAATGTTGAACGTCCTTTTTTGAGGATTTGCCGTTGTGTGTTCTACTTTAAGATTGGCGATGCATCGAAAATAGTCGAGTTAGCTAGCTCGGCTGGCTAGCGTCACTATATTCTGTCATCAGGTCGAAGGTTTGATCCCGCCCATGCGTTACTTCGTTTTTCGATTTTTCGCTCATAGCGACATGATTGGGCTGGCCCATGTGCGCGTCGCTTCAGCGAAGTCGCAACGATCGAACGCACACGGGCGGCGTATAGGAGCTCCCTTATGGGGTATGGTGAGGACAATTTGGAGAGGAGGTAGTAGCAGTCGTATTGGGCCCTTTTCTAGCCCAAATGGCCCATGCATGCGACTGTGGATTGCTGGTTGTGCCTGCGCTCTAAGTTTAGTCCCACCACGCTAGCCAAGGGGGCTCTTGACTAGTTTATAAGCATTGTCATGCCTTATCTATTGAACTCCTCTGTATAGTTACCTAGGCGCTTATACATGGCGCTCGCTCTCAGTTCCATGACATGTGGGCCTTGGTCGGCTGGCCCCGCCCAGTTTCAATTACTATGGATTCGCCAATGGTTCCGCCGTGGGCTCGAGTCCAAGTGTATCCTCCTGTGCATGGCTGGCCTATCCTTGGGCGGTCATCATTTTATTTTTTTTGTTTGAAACTAGTACCTCACTTCTTAATGTGGACTGATGCTTCTATTGTGGTTATTTTGATTTTTCTCCTTGGTCGAACTGATATCTTTTTGATTGAGTTTTGGCCTTCTTTTTCTCGGCTGTGATTATTCTCAAGGCATTATTTGTTATCATCATAGTACTTGTCGTATAAACAAAGTTGTACTGAGATTTCAATTGTACTAGCACTGTTATTCTTAGTGTGTCAGTGTTTAAGGAATGATAACTAATGCTTCTCGTTCCAATTTATTTTGTAGTAAAGATGTATTGTGTGTTCAAGTGTACCAGTACTCTCACTCCTATATGCTAGTGACTAAGAAATGCGTACTAATGGTTCTTTGCTTTTTCTATTCAGTACTTAGTAATTTTCTAACGACTATAAGCATGATGTTGTTAGTGTTGAATGTTGTCCTCGGCTGGATCTTAGTATTTTCAGTGTTCTTCTGTAACTAAAAAGCATTTTTTAGTGTGATAGTACTACCGTACAGGACTAAGTTGTACTAAGCATCCAAGGCTAGTATTTGTTGTTGTCCTTAGTCATTATTTTTTTGTTTGAAACTAGTACCTCACCGCTCAATATGGATTGATGCATCTATTGTCGTTATTTTGATTTTTCTCTTTGGTCAAACTGATATATTTTAGATTGAGTTTTGGCCTTATTTTTCTTAGCTATGATTATTCACAAGGCATTATTTGGTATCATCATAGTACTTGCCGTATAAACTAAGTTGTACTGAGATTTCAATTGTACTAGCACTGTTATTCTTAGTGTGGAAATGTTTAAGGAATGCAAACTGATGCTTCTCGTTCCTTTTCATTTTGTAGTAAAGATGTATTGTATGTTCAAGTGTATCAGTACTTTCGCTCCTAGTATGCTAGTGACTAAGAAATATGTACTGATGTTTCTTAGCTTTTTCTGTTGTAGTACTTAGTAATTTTCTAACGACTATAAGCATGATGTTGTTAGTACTGAATGTTGTCCTCGGCTGGAACTTAGTCCTCTTAGTGTTCTTATGAAACTAACAACTAGTTTTTTAGTATGATAATACTACTGTACAGGACTAACCTGCACTTACCATCCAAGGCTACTATTTATTGTTGTCCTTCGTCTGCCACTGTTTTGTGAAATATCCCTTTGTGTTTTGTTGCTCCACGACTAGTGCTGCAGAGCGGCCACAAAGTTTTATTCACAACCTACTTCAACTTCAAATGAAGGATAAACAAAATAGGAAGCTAGCAAACTTGTTCAACGACATAAACAAACTATGTACTGGAAATAAGCAAACTTGTTCAACACTGACACACATGACATAAGCAAGTCGGTTCAACCTAACAAATGAAAATGATTAATTAGAAACAAGGTGGAGGGCAAGCATAGCCGCAAGCAACACGAAAGCAGACTTCGATGTCTCTTCATCCCGCGTAGTGGTAGTGGTAGTAGGAGTCCGCTTTCTACTCTTTTGAAATTTCCAGACCTGTTTTGATGTTGTTGATTATCTTCCATGATTGGTATGTGGCTACGCATCTATCCCTGTGTACTCGATGAGCTTCTCTGGCAGCGGGCTGATCCCCCACAATTTATGGTCTTCCTCCGTGTCGATCTTCTTCTTCATGCCGTTGTGGGATGGGCGGATGATGCTGGCTGCAACATTAGCCAAGGAGTCGTACTCTTTTCTGGTGTTTGGAACTCTCCAGTTGCGGTGAGTGTCGATGAAGTGGTTGCGATTGATCTCCAAACTAGACATCTTCAGGATCTCTTTGTCATCTCTAATGCTGAAACCGACAAAGGTCTACAAATTCTCCTCCTTTAGGAGCTCTTTGAGGCGCGGGGGTCTGCAGTGGGAGACAAATATTGAAGATTAGTGTTCTTTTTTCAAGATTTAATTCTTCTGTTTTTTGGTTCACAAGTGATGAATCCTTGAGGTAGATGCTTATATAGTATAAGTCATTGATTAATGTAATTCAGAAACTAGCACACAAAGTTTTGAAATTAAATTCAAGTACACCATGTTATTTTTCTTTTAGGTATCTTTAGTGCTTCACCAAATGCTTCACCAAGTTCAAGAACCTAAAACCAGAGTCAATGATCTATGTGCTGCTTAATGCAAGTTTAGTTTTCTTTTGTTGAGTAAAAAAATCTATACCAATGCTTCACCAAGTTGTTACTTATTTTTGCTGCTAAAAATAACATCAGACCAGGTTCAGAAACTACTTTTGTACATCATGTTCAGAAACATCTATTAGTACATCAAGGCTAGAAACTACACTAGTGCATCAAGATCAGAAACTACACTAGTACATCACGTTCAGAAATTAATCTGGTGAAACAGTTTCAGATGCTAATCAAGTGCATCAGTTTCAAAATATATTATAGTGCATCTACTTGAGAAACACGTACTAGTGCATCCACTTCACAAACTATAGTAGTACATCTAGTTGGGAAACAAGTTTAATGAAATTATGAGGGAGTAGTACTAATAGAATAGATGAATGAAGAGTAGTATGGTTCACCACTTTGTGGCCGCGACGTTGTGGTACACCAGGAAGAGTTCCTCCATGCATAACTACAAAAGTACTGCCATCTATGGAGGTTCATCTTTTCTGGTAAATCCACATCAACGCCGATGAAGCTAGGATACAAGCCACCGCCCTTCATCTTGAGCCTCCTGATCATCTCGTCGGGATTTTCTGGTTCGTTGGTGTAGACGATCTCCAGCCTCTCCTTGCCATGGAGGTCCACCTTCTTGAGCGTGATGTTGTTGTCTAGGTTCTTGCCGGGGACGTGAACATCGTCGAGGTTGCTGCTCTGGTCTGACGTCTCGCCACGATTATACTTGGCAAACGGTTCCTCCGCCATTGCCCTGTCTAGCGATTGTTGGTTTCCAAGAGATATGTTTGTGTGGAGTTTTTTATGGAGATGGAAGCGACAATTGTGGTTTTGGAAATGTGGCAAGGATGGAGTCGATTTGGGCGTTTTTGAGGGTGTGGTTTGGGATTTGGGGGAGGCGGTTCATCCAGGTCATGGGGGTAGTGCTCGTGGGGTCGTCGTTGCAGTCCGTCGTGGCAACGGCCTAGTGGGTGGCGCGGGTGGTGGCCTGGAAGAACAAACCGTCCAAGCCCATTTCTTTGCCATGGTATTCACTGGTCACACTGACGAGTCTTTTCAAGGTGTACTTATCAGCTGCTTATCCGACTTGCACGTCTCAGGGTCGGTGATTATATCATTCTGTACTGTTTGAGTGACATATACTTTGTGATGTTTTCAGTGTGGAGGTTAAGTCTTATTTTGCACTAAGGGCTTATACATAGTTGATTTGAAAACATTTTTCAGTGCACTGCGAGTTGTTGCTAAAAAGTGAGACTTATTTTATTTTCACATGTCCCAACTTAATTTAGGCATTTATTGTTTTGTACCCTTTTTTAGTGTACTTATGGTTTAGTGTTGTGGGTATTGAATTGTAATCTCATACAACATAATGTTTTAAAAATTGGTGGCACAGTGCTGTGTGGATGTAGTGCGAGTGGCCTGACGCTTCCTGGTTTTGTAGTACTGTTGTCATATATATATGTTTGATGTGGAGTTGTTTTGGGATTGAGATTATTTACGATGAAATCATTAGTTGAGATCTATTAAGATTTTATGTCAATAAGAAATTTAGCCGAATTGACAAACAATATTTATTAGAACTTCTTGCATTTTAGTAGTTGAAATAATGTACATTTAACATATAGCCTATTAAGTTCTCCGCTTTTAAAATAGCATTGTTTTGTATCGTATTTTTTCCCATTTTTCTCATCCGTGATGCAGAGCTAAATTTTTTTATTTTTATTTTTCGATTTAAAATTACTGCCTGCAAACAAGTATTTGAACTTTTTTATATTCAGCTTTCGAACATTTTTGTTGTAGTTTAAATTTTTTGCCCCACGCTCTACTTTATTCAATGTGCCTTATGGTTGGGGTGTTTGGAGACGAGGAGGCTTCCAAAGGAGTAGTCACATTCGTCCCTTGTCCGACGCAAATGGCCCGCGCGCGTGATTGTGGACTGTTGGTTGTGTGTGTACTCTGGGTTTAGTCCCACCTCGCTAGCCGAGGGGGGTCTCGACTGGTTTATAAGTGTTACCATGCCTTGTGTCTGAACTCCTCTGTAACATGACCTATGGTCCCTGGTCTGTTGGCCTTGCATTGTGCTGATTACTAGGGATTCGCTAACGGTTCCGCCATGGGCTCGACTTCCAGTATCCACTTGTGTTAGGGCCTGCCTGTCCTCAGGATGTCAATTTTTTGTTTGAATCTAGTACTTGACTCCACGAGTAGTGTGGTCTGATACTTTTGTTGTAGTTCTTGTGAGTTTTCTCGAACTATTATATTTTCATTGAGTTTTTGCCTTCTTTTTTTGTTTGTTCTTGTGATTATTCTCAAGGGTCTTCTGGTATTATTTAGTACTATAGTAGTTGCGTGTAAACTAAGTTGTACTGAGAGTTCATTTGTAGTAGCACCTCTGTGGTTAGTTTGACAATTATTGAGGGATTATAGACTGAAGCTTCTTTGTACTTTTTATAGTAGTAAAGATGTACTATCCGTTCAAGTGTACTAGTACTATCATTCTTAGTGTGCTGATGCTCCTTAACATTTGTGTTGTAGTACTTGCTCATTTTCTAGCAGCTACATATAGATGAGAACAGTACATGAAGTACTAAAAAAATTACTTCAACTTTTGAAGCGTTGCTAAGCAGCTCAAATTGTACTGATTGTTTTCAACGTTATGTTTTCCATACAATGCTGAATCCAAACTACACATGGAAGATCCTTGTGTGAATAGTTGCTTGATAACTAGTACTGAACAGCAACCACAAAGTTCCACTCGCAAGCTACTTGAATTTGAAATGATGGATAAACAAAATACGAAGCTAGCAAACTTATATAACGAGATAAGAAAACAATGTACTTGATGAGATAAACAAACTTGTTCAACCCTAACAAACACGACATAATCAAACTGGTTCAACCATGACACACATGACATAAGCAAGCTGGTTTAACGTAACAAAATCTAACTACGAATTTGAAACAACAAGATAAGGACAAGCACAAGCGCAAGCAACATGAAGGCAGACTTTCATGTCTCTTCATCCCGCATGGTGGCAGTGGTAGTAGGGTCCACTTCTTGCCCTTTCGAATTTTCCAAACCTGTTTTGATGTTGTCGATTTTCTTCCATGACTCGTAGGTGGCATATGCATCTATTGCTGCCTACTCGATGAGGTAATTTAGCAGTGGGCTGACACCCCACAGTTTATGGTCTTCCTTCCAGTCGATCTACCTCTTCATGCCTTTGTAGAATGGGTGGATGACGCTGGCTGCAACATCAGCCAAGGAGTCGTACACTTTTCTGGTGTATGGAACTCTCTAGTTGCGCTGAATGTTGATGTACTTGTTGCGGTTTATCTCCAAGCCAGACATCTTCAACTTCTCTTTGTCACCTTGAATGCTGAAACCGGCAAAGGTGAGCAACTTCTCATGCTTCAGCATGTCGTTGAGGTGCTTGGGCCTGCAAGGGGGGAGACATATTGAAGATTAGTATTATTTTTATGTTTGAATTCTTTAGTTTTTTTGGTTTATAAGTGATGAATCCATGAAGTAGATGCTTATATAGTATGACTATATGATGAATGTAGTTCAGAAACTAGTACACAAATTTCCAAAATTAAATTCAAGTACACGGTGTTATTTTTCTTTTTGGAATATATAGTTGAGTCAATGATCTACGTGCTGCTTTAGTACTAGTTTAATTTACTTTTGTTGAATAGGAAAACACACACGAATGCTTCACCAAGTTCTTAGTTCTTTTCCTGATGAAAATAAAACCACCAAGTTCAGAAACTACTTCACTACATCAAGTTTAGAAACATCTTTTAATACATCGAGTCCAGAAACTACACTAGTGGATCAAGACCAGAAACTGCACTAATACATCAAGTTCCGAAATTAATATCCTGCACGATTTTCAAATAGTAATCCAGTGCATCAGGTTCAAAATATATTATAGTGCATCTAATTGAGAAACTGCACTAGTGCATATACTTTCACAAACTACACTAGTACATCTAGCTGGGAAACATGTTTAATGAAATTTTGAAGATATTGTACTAATCAACCAGATGAACCAAAGATGGCAAATGAGTATGATAGTTCACCATTTTGTGGCCGCGGTGATGTGGTACACCAGACAGAGTTCCTCCGTGCATAACTGCAGAACTGCTTCTCTCTGCGGAGGTTCGTCTTGCCTCGTATACTCAACTTCAACGCCGATGAATCTAGGATACAAGCCGCCAGCCCTCTTCGAGAGCCTACAGATCATCTTGTCGGGTTTGTCTGGTTTGCTGGTGCAGACGACCTCCAGCATCTTGTCACTGTGGAGGTCCACCTTCTGAAGCTTGGTTGTGTAGTCGCGCTTCTCGTCCAGGACGTGAACGTTGTCGAGGTTGCTACTTTTGGTCGGACATCTCGTTGTGCTGACATTGGCACACTGTTCCTCTACCATTGCCCTTCTCCAGCGACTGTGGGCTTCAAAAAGAGATGTTTGTAGAGACTTTGTAGTGGAGATGGAAGCGGCAATGGTGGTTTTGGAGATGTTGCAGATATGGAAGACAATGGGTTATTTTGAGGACGTGGTTTGAGACATGGGGGAGACATTTCATCCCAGACGTGGGGGTAGTGGTCGTGGGGTTAGCGTTGTATTCCGTCGTGGCAACCTGTCACATCCCTATTTCTGGTATGACCTAGGCTAGCTAGTCATGTGTGCATCATGTTTAAATTTCATTTAAATTTGAAATGGGGATTCGTGAAACCCTCAGAAATCATTTTTGGAAATGACCCAGATAAAAATTGCTCGAAAAGGGTCAAAGAAAATGTTCATGTTGCTCTCTGAGAATATTGGTCAGAGGTAAAAATCAACCAATATTTTCAGCAGATCATAAATATTTATTTGGCCATTCCGAATCAATGCATAATTATTTGCATTGGATATATATATGTTATATATTTATTATATGTCCAAAAATTATGTTGGTTCACTACAAAAAAAGACACATCCATAACATTTTGGGCCGAACGAATTTTTTTTTCTGTCATACATATGACACTTCTATGACGATAATTGTGACAAAACCCGGTATCATCATAGATGTGGTGGGCTCCTACTTATATGACAAAAAATCATGACAGAAAATGGGCTTTTGGTCCTGGGCGGGACGGAGACGCAGCTGCATGACATTCTTTGGGCCGTCCATGACGGAAAAACCCATGGTAGAAGCGAGGGCGAGGAAAATTTCGGGGAGTTGCCGGTTATGATGGGAGAGTGATGCGCGTTTCCCTCGTACAAGTACACGCGTGTGTGCGAGGCGTTAGCTCTAACTGAACCCGAGCGAGGCGTTGGGCTCTAACTGAACCCGAGCGATTGCACTGCAGGCTACGCGTTACTGAACCCGAGCGATCGATCGATGGCTGTTAACTGAACCCGATGGAGGGATTCCTTCGCTACTGCTGCTAACTGAAGTCGATCGATTGGATGAAGAATGAGCGTTCTGGGGGATTTGGATGAACAGTGAGCGGTGGCGTTGCCTCTGGATGAACAGGACCCCGTGGTGTGGAGGGCTAGATGAACACTAGACGGTGGAGGGGTGCCCATGAAGGGGTGGTTGAACAGTAGCCGGTGGAGTAGCGCACAGTGGAGGCTGGATGAACAGGAGCCCGTGGAGGCTGGAGGAGGTCGACAGTGGAGATGAACAGTATCCCGTGGAGTCCCATTTTGTGGTACGCCACACCGCTCCCCCCGTTTCGACCGTAGCGCTCCAACACAAGTCCGTTTCGTCCGTTTTGCGGTACGCCACACCCCTCCCAATCAACAGGACCCCCGTTTCGACCGTAGGAGGTTCGTTTCCTCCGTTTTGTGGTACGCCACACCCCTCCCAATCAACAGGACCCCCGTTTCGACCGTAGGAGGTTGGTTTCCTCCGTTTGTGGTACGCCAGGCCTCGTTTCCATCGCATGTTCCATCCAAGCCCTCCCGATGAACATGACCACGCATTCCGTTCCAACCCAGCCGGTTGGCTGCGACGCGTTCCGTTGCCTCCCGATGAACACGACGCATTCCGTTGCCTCCCCATGAACACGACGCATTCTGTTGCCTCCCCATGAACACGACAATGACGTTGTTTCTCCGTTCCGACCCATCCATGTACGTATGGCGAGTAGACGTTCGAGACACTACACTTATGTACGTACGTGGCCGTATTTTCTTTCTTGCACCTTCGCCGATGTACGTACGTGTACATGCTACGTGCGCGCCTCTACTACGACACGTGTGCGCCTCTACAACGACTAGTATGTATGTACACGTTCGCGACCAGAATGACAACCCTACGTACGCTTCGACCAGGTGGATCCCGACTGTCAGGCACTTCCTTGCCTGCGAAGATGTAGCTGGTGGGTCCCAGCAGTCAGGGGGGCAAATCGTTTTTTTTTTTGCCCGGACGCACTTTGTTTCGTGCGAAGATGTAGCTGGTGGGTCCCAGCAGTCAGGGGGAAACGTTTTTTTCGCGAAATATGGTGGCCCGTCTGGTGGGTCCCCGCTGTCAGGTGGAGGAATAATTATTCTGCACTTCCTTGCTGCGGCCGTGGACCCAACTGTCAGCCTCTCCACGTACAGTCCATGTATGATGGAAGCCATTCCTTGACCACATTGAGCACGCCACGCCAAGAGCACCAGGGCGGTGGATGACGGCGAGGCCTAGGAAGGGGACGACGCGGAGCCAGGGAAGACGCGGCAGTGGATGCCCAAGCGTAGAGGAGTACGAGGGTTCACTGGTTCCCTGCGGTGTGAGGCTGCCATCGCTACAGAATAACAGGGGGTGTGGGTGAGTAGAGGGATGGCCTGGCCAGCGGTGGGAGTAGTAGGGGGCGGTGAGGCCGCCGTCGCATCGCAGCCTGCCACGGGAGGCAGGAGCACGAGGCACGACCGGCGCTGGTTTGGGCGGCTGGAGCAAGAAGACTAGAGGTTGAAGAAGCACTACGACCGTTGGATGGACATCGTACGGTCACTGGAGCTAGAATCGTGCATATTATTGACTAAGTTGACAAAGCCCTCCGTCCCTGTCAACTTAGTAGGCCCACAAGTCATCCTGCCACTATACTGGGTCCCAGCTAACAGGCGGAGTATTCATTTTTCTGTGCGTAATAAGGAGGCACTTCCTTGCGTGCGAAGATATAGATGGTTGGTCCGAGCTGTCAGCGGTGGTAACGTTTTTTTCGTGATATACAGAGGCCCTTTCAGTGGGTCCCTCATGTTAGGTGGAGGAATCATTATTTTTCGTGTAATAAGGAGGCATTTCCTTGCGTGCGGCCGTGGACCCAGCTGTCGGCCTCTCCATGTACAGTCCACTTCATATGCATGTCGGTCGTTGACCACGTTGACCAGGCCGCGCTGAGAGCACCAGGGCGGTGGACGACGGCGAGGCCTAGGAAAGGAACGACACGGAGGGAGGGAAGACTTGGCAGTTGTTTCCCATGCGGAGGGGAGTACGACTGTACGAGGGTTTACTGGTTCGTCTGCCGTCACCGGAGAATAACAGCAGGTGTGGGTGTGTAGAGGGATGGCTAGGCCAGCGATGGGAGTATGGTGGGGCGGTGAGGCCTGCGCCGCAGCAGAGCGGCCGCGGGGAGGAGGGAGCAGGCAGTCCCGCCGGCGCTTGTTTGAGCGGCTGGAGCAGGAAGAGCAGAGATTGAAGAAGCATGACGGCCGTTGGATGGCAATCCAACAGTCACTGCTTGTGCGTCAACCTTTTTTTTAGGAAAGCCTCAAATATGTGGAAAACAGCATACAACCCATCTGCCATTATTTCTAATAATTTACAGCCCATTTGCTAATTCTTAAGGTTTTTTATGGAGCCCATATTCTTTTTGTTATCATTACATCCCATACTGTGGCCACGGTTAAAAAATTATACGAAATTTTGCATATTTCGGTGCAGTTCGAACTGTTTTTAATCCCAAAATTTCGACTCACATTAAAACTGATTTTAAAAATAAATGTATATCAATATAAAATCCAACAAATTCTCCATGCATAAAAATTAATGTAATTTAAAATCTCGAAATGAAAAAAAGATATTTGAAACTAATTGTCGGTTTGATGTTTTTTAAAAATGTACATCCCATTTCTCATTACTGATGGGCCATTTTCTCGGTCAGCCGAATGAAAGCTCTCCTCGTCTTGAATGATTTGCAGCCCAACAGGCCTGACAAAGCGACTTACTTGGCAAATCACAAAAAAACTGGGCTGTGGCCGTGGAACCAGCTGTCACCCTCTCCACATACAGTACTCTTCCGTGCATAACTGCAGAACTGCTTCTCTCTGCGGAGGTTCGTCTTGCCTCGTATACTCCACTTCAACGCTGATGAATCTAGGATATAAGCCGCCAGCCCTCTTCGAGAGCCTACAGATCATCTTGTCGGGTTTGTCTGGTTTGCTGGTGTATACGACCTCCAGCGTCTTGTCGCTATGGAGGTCCACCTTCTGAAGCTTGGTTGTGTAGTCGCGCTTCTTGTCCAGGGCGTGAACGTTGTCGAGGTTGCTACTTTGGTCGGCCATCTCGTCGCGCTGATGTTGGCACACTGTTCCTCTGCCATTGCCCTTCTCCAGCGACTGTGGGTTTCAAAAAGTGATGTTTGTAGAGACTTTGTAGTGGAGATGGAAGCGGCAATGGTGGTTTTGGAGATGTTGCAGAGATGGAAGACAATGGGTTATTTTGAGGACGTGGTTTGAGACATGGGGGAGACATTTCATCCCAGACGTGGGGGTAGTGGTCGTGGGGTTGCCGTTGTATTCCGTCGTGGCAACCTGTCACATCCCTATTTCTGGTATGACCTAGGCTAGCTAGTCATATGTGCTTCATGTTTAAATTTCATTTAAATTTGAAATGGGGATTCATGAAACCCTCAGAAATCATTTTTGGAAATGACCCAGATAAAAATTGCTCCAAAAGGGTCAAAGAAAATGTTCATGTTGCTCTCTGAGAATATTGGTCAGAGGTAAAAATCAAACCAATATTTTCAGCAGATCATAAATATTTATTTGGCCATTTCGAATTAATGCATAATTATTTGCATTGGATATATATATGTTATATATTTATTATATGTCCAAAAATTATGTTGGTTCACTACAAAAAAAGACACATCCGTGACATTTTGGGCCGAACGAATTTTTTTTTCTGTCATACATATGACACTTCTCTGACGATAATTGTGACAAAACCCGGTATCATCATAGATGTGGTGGGCTCCTACTTCTATGACAAAAAATCATGACAGAAAATGGGCTTTTGGTCTCGGGCGGGCCGGAGACGCAGCTGCATGACATTCTTTGGGCCATCCATGACGGAAAAAATCATGGTAGAAGCGAGGGCGAGGAAAATTTCGGGGAGTTGCCGGTTACGGTGGGAGAGTGATGCGCGTTTCCCTCGTAGAGGTATGCGCGTGTGTGTGAGGCGTTGGCTCTAACTGAACCCGAGCGAGGCGTTGGACTCTAACTGAACCCGAGCAATTGCACTGCAGGCTACGCGTTACTGAACCCGAGCGATCGATCGATGGCTGTTAACTGAACCCGATGGAGCGATTCCTTCGGTACTGCTGCTAACTGAAGCCGATCGATTGGATGAACAAGGAGCGTTCTGGGGGGTTTGGATGAAAAGTGAGTGGTGGTGTTGCCTCTGGATGAACAGGACCCCGTGGTGTGGAGGGCTAGATGAATAGTAGACGGTGGAGGGGTGGCCATGGAGGGGTGGTTGAACAGGACCCCATGGTGTGGAGGACTGGATGAACACTAGATGGTGGAGGGGTGGCCATGGAGGGGTGGTTGAACAGGACCCCGTGGTGTGGAGGGCTGATGAACAGTAGACGGTGGAGGGGTGCCCATGGAGGGGTGGTTGAACAGTAGCCGATGGAGTAGCGCATAGTGGAGGCTGGATGAACAGGAGCCCGTGGAGGCTGGAGGAGGTCGACGGTAGCTCGTGGAGGCTGGAGGAGGTCGACGGTGGAGATGAACAGTATCCCGTGGAGTCCCGTTTTGCGGTACGCCACACACCTCTCCCTGTTTCGACCGTAGCGCTCCAACACAAGTCCGTTTCGTCCGTTTTGCGGTACGCCACACCCCTCTCGATCAACAGGACCCTCGTTTCGACTGTAGGAGGTTCGTTTCCTCCGTTTTGCAGTACGCCACACCCCTCCCGATCAATAGGACACCCGTTTCGACCGTAGGAGGTTCGTTTCCTCCGTTTTGCAGTACGCCAGGCCTCGTTTCCATCGCCCGTTCCGTCCAAGCCCTCCCGATGAACACGACCACGCGTTCTGTTCCAACCCAGCCAGTTGGCTGCGACGCGTTCCGTTGCCTCCCATGAACACGACGCATTCTGTTGCCTCCCCATGAACACGACGCATTCTGTTGCCTCCCCATGAACACGATAATGACGTTGTTTTTCCGTTCCGACCCATCCATGTACATATGGCGAGTAGACGTTCGAGACACTGCACTTATGTACGTACGTGGCCGTATTTTCTTTCTTGCACCTTCGCCACTGTACGTACGTGTACATGCTACGTGTGCGCCTCTACTATGACACGTGCGCGGTTCGCAACCAGAATGACAACCCTACGTACGCTTCGACCAGGTGGATCCCGACTGTCAGGCACTTCCTTGCCTGCGAAGATGTAGCTGGTGGGTCCCAGCAGTCAGGGGGCGAATCGTTTTTTTGCCCGGAGGCACTATGTTGCGTGCGAAGATGTAGCTGGTGGGTCCCAGCAGTCAGGGGGAAACGTTTTTTCATGAAATACGGTGGCCCGTCCGGTGGGTCCCCGCTGTCAGGTGGAGGAATAATTATTTTGCACTTCCTTGCTGCGGCCGTGGACTCAGCTATCAGCCTCTCCACGTACAGTCCATGTATGATGGAAGCCATTCCTTGACCACGTTGAGCACGCCGCGCCGAGAGCACCAGGGCGGTGGACGACGGCGAGGCCTAGGAAGGGGACGATGCGGAGCCGGGGAAGACGTGGCAGTGGATGCCCACGTGTAGAGGAATACGAGGGTTCACTGGTTCCCTGCGGTGTGAGGCTGCCGTCGCCGCAGAATAACAAGGGGTGTGGGTGAGTAGAGGGATGGCCTGGCCAGCGGTGGGAGTAGTAGGGGGCGGTGAGGCCTCCGTCGCATCGCAGCCGGCCACGGGAGGCAGGAGCACGAGGCACGACCGGCGCTGGTTTGGGCGGCTGGAGCAAGAAGACCAGAGGTTTAAGAAGCACTACGACCGTTGGATGGACATCGTACGGTCACTAGAGCTAGAATCGTGCATATTATTGACTAAGTTGAAAAAGCCCTCCGTCCCCGTCAACTTAGTAGGCCCACAAGTCAGCCTGCCACTATACTGGGTCCCAGCTAACAGGCGGAGTATTCATTTTTTTGTGCGTAATAAGGAGGCACTTCCTTGCGTGCGAAGATATAGATGGTTGGTTCGAGCTGTCAGCGGCGGTAACGTTTTTTTCGTGATATACAGAGGCCCTTTCAGTGGGTCCCTCGTGTTAGGTGGAGGAATCATTATTTTGCGTGTAATAAGGAGGCATTTCCTTGTGTGCGGCCGTGGACCCAGCTGCCGGCCTCTCCATGTACAGTCCACTTCATATGCATGTCGGTCGTTGACCACGTTGACCAGGCCGCGCTGAGAGCACCAGGGCGGTGGACGACGGCGAGGCCTAGGAAAGGAACGACACGGAGGCAGGGAAGACTTGGCAGTTGTTTCCCATGCGGAGGGGAGTACGACTGTACGAGGGTTTACTGGTTCGTCTGTCGTCGCCAGAGAATAACAGCAGGTGTGGGTGAGTAGAGGGATGGCTAGGCCAGCGATGGGAGTACGGTGGGGCGGTGAGGCCTGCGCCGCAGCAGAGCCGACCGCGGGGAGGAGGGAGCAAGCAGTCCCGCCGGCGCTTGTTTGAGCGGCTGGAGCAGGAAGAGCAGAGATTGAAGAAGCACGACGGCCGTTGGATGGCAATCCAATAGTCATTGCTTGTGCGTCAACCTTTTTTTAGGAAAGCCTCAAATCTGTGGAAAACAGCATACAACCCATCTGCCATTATTTCTAATAATTTACAACCCATTTGCTAATTCTTAAGGTTTTTTTTGGAGCCCATATTCTTTTTGTTAGCATTACAGCCCATACTGTGGCCACGGTTAAAAAATTATACGGAATTTTGCATATTTCGGTGCGGTCCGAACTGTTTTTAATCCCAAAATTTCGACTCACATTCAAACTGATTTTAAAAATAAATGTATATCAATATAAAATCCAACAAATTCTCCATGCATAAAAATTAATGTAATTTAAAATCTCGAAATGAAAAAAAGATATTTGAAACTAATTGCCGGTTTGATGTTTTTAGAAAATGTACATCCCATTTCTCATTACTGATGGGCCATTTTCTCGGCCAGCCGAATGAAAGCTCTCCTCGTCTTGAATGATTTGCAGCCCAACAGGCCTGACAAAGCGACTTACTTGGCAAATCACAAAAAAACTGGGCTATGGCCGTGGAACCAGCTGTTAGCCTCTCCACGTACATTACTCTTCCGATGGAAGTCGTTCCTTGACCATGTTGACC
Source organism: Triticum dicoccoides (assembly GCF_002162155.2). NCBI lineage: Eukaryota > Viridiplantae > Streptophyta > Magnoliopsida > Poales > Poaceae > Triticum > Triticum dicoccoides. The sequence continues at coordinate 152,479,658 of NC_041387.1, read as the reverse complement.
ACGCCGCGCGGAGAGCACCACGGTGGTGGACGACGGCGAGGCCTAGGAAGGGGACGACGCGGAGCCGGGGAAGACGCGGCAGTGGAAGCCCGCGTGGAGAGGAGTACGAGGGTTCACTGGTTCGGCTGCGGTGTGAGGCTGCTGTCGCCGCAGGGCCTGGCCAGCGGTGGGAATAGTAGGGGGGTGGTGAGTCCTCCGCGGCAGCACAGCCGGCCATGGGAGGCAGGAGCATGAGGCACGACCGGCACTGGTTTGGGCGGCTAGAGCAAGAACACCAGAGGTTGAAGGAGCACTATGGCCGTTGGATGGACATCGTATGGTCACTGGATCTAGAATCGTTCATATTGACTAAGTTGACAAAGCCCTTTGTCCCCGTCAACTTATTAGGCCCACAAGTCAGCCTCCCACCAAGGTGGATCCCAGCTAGCAGGGGGAGTATTCATTTTTTTGTGCGTAATAAGGAGGCACTTCCGGTGGGTCCGAGCTGACAGCAGGGGGGGGATGTTTTTTTCGCGAAATATGGTGGCCCGTCAGGTAGGTCCCAACAGTCAGAGGGAAAATGTTTTTGTCGCAAAATACGGTGGCCCGTCCAGTGGGTCCCTGCTGTTAGTTGGAGGAATCATTATTTTCCGTGTAATAAGGAGGCACTTGCTGCAGCTATGGACCCAGCTGAGACTCTCCACATACAGTATACTTCCGATGGAAGTCATTCCTTGACCACGTTGACCTCGCCGCGTTCCGTTGCATGCATGCGTCCATGGGCATGGTGCGTCCCCACTATCAGCCTCTCACGTACAATCATCTTCCGATGACTGTTGGTTGTTGACCACGTTGACCGCACTGTGCCAAGCGCACCCAGACTCGAACAACCCGGAGATGGGGAAGACGGGGCAGTGGAGTCGCAGATGGAGAGGAGTGGGAAACTTCACTAGTTCGGGTGCGCGGCAGTACAGCCGCGGTGCCGCCCACAGGAGACAGGAGCAAGAACAAAGGTTGAAGAAGGAGCACGGCTGTTGGATTAACATCCAACGGTCCAGCTGCTAGAATCATTTGTTGATTAAGTTGACAAAGCCATGCGTACACGTCCGCTTAGCAGGCCCACAAGTCAGTCACCAAATCAGACGGGTCCCAGCTGTCAACGGGATGAATAATTTTTTTTGCAAAACAAGGAGGCACTTCCTTCCGTGCGAAGATACAGCCGGTGGGTCCCAGCTGTCAGGTGGAGGAAACACTTTTTCAGCTTAATAAGGAGGAACTTTCCTTGTGTGCGACCATGGACCTCGTGGGTCCCAGCCGTCATGCTCTCCACGTACAGTCCTCTTCCAATGACTCTCGTTTGTTGACCACGCCGCACCGAACACAGCGAGGCGGTGGACGACGGTGAGGCCCCGGACGGGAACAACTCGGAGATGAGAAAACGCAGCAGTTGAGTCACAGATTGAGAGGAGGAGAAGGGTTATAACTGGTTCTGTTGCAATTCATATCAAACTCAGGTTCACAGGACACGTTCATATTCATAGCCAACATTCACTATCAACAACTCAAAAGATTAATATATACACAAGCTCATCATATCTATGCATGCAAATGATTGATAGATCACACGACAATATTCATACATAATTCACAAAAAGATTCAGATATACACATGTTCAGTATGTTTATGCATCCAAATGATTGAGATCACAGCCAATGTGATCCATGGAAGAACTTTAATTACCTAGGGACAAACTGGTAAATGGTGTTCAATCAGACGTACTTCTTGCTAAAATTAGTTCTTGTACGAGTAAACTTTCGAGTACATAAGAGGCAGAACAGACAATCTGAACTTTGCTTGTAGGTTTATCCTCAAATAGTGGCCTCGTGCCGACGGAATTTTGATCAACTTGGCCGCTACTGTCAGTCAACTAGTTTACTGGCTCATCTTGGTCCTGTATCTCGCCAAAATTCTACATTGCAGACGAGAAAGGAGGCGGTTGATAAAATGAACCACCCAATTTTTTTGTGCAGTTCAACTGAAATGGAGCATCCTTGGCGTGCAGACTGATTAAGTCCCAGATGAATATACGCGTCAACAAACTTGTCTGGAATCTTTAGATTCCATGCCATATAGTTCGCTACCATATGTACCGATAACCAAAAGGCACAAGTTGGGACCAAAGACTGGACTTTGTTTTTCTGGGCTATGCACGAAGCAATATTTTTGGCGTTCACTCTCCTAGTACTTGGAGATTGACAATTGGTTGACGCCGGTTGATACTCGAATGAATATAGGCACTTCTTGTCAACATCAATGCTTGTCTGAGTGAACTTTGGAGTACATGGCAGCAGCATAAGTACCTGTCCATCTGATCATTTTTTCAGTTCTACTGAAATCACCCGATGTAATGATTTGCCTGCGAGTTCAGGCTCCAAATTACTCCTTTATGAAATCGGCAAACAGTAGCACAATACCAAATTACCAATACATAGGACAGACACAATAATCAGGATAAAGACCAGTACCAACCTGTGTGAGGTAGCATATCAATTACTATTTCCTTTGACTGGAAGCCGAGATAAGCCAAGCGACTGACAGCAAAGGAAGAAAGCAAGCGGAGATTAGCGACTGACATGAAAGGACGGAAGCTGTCGAGGCAATGAAGCACCCAAAGTTTTTGTGCAGTTCCACCAAAATCGAGTATCCCTGTTGGCACATATATTGAGAGAGTGAGATTACTGTAATAGTGGGACTAGTTGATGAAACATACACTAACAAATAGAAGCACCCTCGTTATCTTAATGGGTAAAGTTAGCAACATAGTAGTCTTGCTTAAAGAGAGGTATTATTTTATTTAATCAGTGCCAATTAGCTCAACTCAACACTCAAAGCATTGCCATTTATCATAGGTTGCATAACTTAAAAGTGCAAAGATAAAGGAGTTTCTCATGACAGTAGCACGATACAAATAGAGATGACAGCTAACTAATATGGATGAAGGCCTTAGGCCTGTACCAACCTGAGAAAAAAAGCTTATTCATGTAGTCCCATAAGAGATGATAAAGCACTCACTAGAATCATACAATAGTATATATTTTTGTGCACTTCAAATGTATGGTTGAAATCACTCTTGTTTACCAGTGCTGAGATTATATCGAAAGATTATCAAGAACTTCGAGCAGAGTTAAAGCACTAGCTAGGATACAGTTCATTGTATTTTTCTTGTGTAGTTCCACTAAAATGTATGATTGGCACAACATGATCCCTGTTTGCACAAGTAGGAATAAGGTGAAACCTTCATTAGCTTAGTGAGAAAGGATAGGAAGACATTAGCATATTACTCAAACAGTAGCATCAAATTCATGATGGACAATACGCAAAACATTGCCTCATTGAACCAATGGCAATAAATTGACATGCAAAACAATAGCACTATTATGTCATGACACTAATAATATTCCCTCCCTGCTCCACCACATGATTCACCGCCATAGACAAACATTCACACGTACATGATTCAGCATAGGGTCCTACTAAAGATTTGTTTAACTCCAACAGGAAAATTAGGCAGTAATAAATTAGTGGTACTTAAGTACTCCTAATTAATTAAGTGAGATAGAAGAAGTGGAAGGGCTCCCTGGAGGATCATCTCACATGTAAGGTAGTCGTTGCCGGAGCCCTTGAATAGCCTCGACTGAGGCCTCTGGCTTCAGCAAGATCGCCTTGGCACTGTTTATTCTTCTTCTTCTTCCTCTTCATGCTCTGTTTCTCTTTCTCCTCATCAGTTGGTGAAACCAAGTACATGATTGGCCTTCTAATTCAGAATTGGTTTTGTTAGTGAGGGAGTACAAGTGTACTAGTAAAAACAGCATTATTTTCTCATGGCAGTCGGAAAATAGAGATGAACACATGCATTAAATATCATTCTTACCTAAAGGAAGGTTATGGCTCCAATATGGATGATGAGGATTGGAACACAGATCTCCCTTTGTGCAGTTCCACCAAAATGAACCAACTGTTCCATCTGACATTCCAGTTAAACAACACAAAATTCACTTCTTTTAAGAAGTGTTTTGTGCAGTGCACCGAAAGGTCACAACAACAACCCGGTGAATTGGATATCCCTGTTTGCACAAAAACGCACAGAGGAAACAGTCAGAGTCTCAAACAATTACAAGCAAAAACATTTGGCCAAACTTGTCAGAGTCTCAAACAATTATAGGCAAAAACAGTGGCATGGCTTCATTTTTACCAGGGACATTATATTAAGAACAGCTAAGGCTGCGTTCGGTTCACAGGTTTGGTGCAGGATTTTCGTAGGAACACAATTCCTACGATATTCTTTCCCTTCCAACCGTTCAGAACACAAAGTGAATAGTGTTTCATAGGAAAGCTGGTCTGGTAGTACTGATTCCATCGGATAGAAACATCCACGCACTGCTCATTTTTTGGGCGGAAGCCTGAGGCAGGCGCTCGCTGCCATGCGTAAGACAGGTTGCTGTGCTGTGTTTGCCAGAATAAAAAAATCAAACTATGTGTGGTACGTGAGGTGAGGACAAGAGTAGTCACTATGCAGCTGAATAGACAAATAGCATCTCATACTGCTAAGCATGCTACTCTAAAAAAACAAATCTGTACATTTCATAGTCCATCCGAACACATTCTCTTGAGAGTTTCCTCTGGTTTGCTGTTCCATAGTTTTATACCTACATTCCTTTCCTATTACTCTATTTTCATCAAGACCTATGTTTTCTACCCCTTTATTCCGACCGGAGCCTAAATATTTGGTATAAGGGCATGGGACAGTGGGTGCACCAGCAGTACATCACCATGTACGTAAACATGGGCATAAAGTGGTGATTCATAGTTTGTTGCCCCGATAAACAAACATCCAAGAAACATATCTGGGTTGGTCCCATTTTTGTTCACTCTAGCCACCTACTCCTATGCGTGGACAGCAAATCTAGTCCTGGTCATACCACTGTGTACAGCGTTACCCCTATATTTCCCTTTTCGACCAAGAGACCGGTTGGATGACTAGTCTGTACTACTTTCATCCCCTTTCCTTCCTGTTTGTACCAAGTTCGATGTACATACTAAATTCCCCCACCCCCACTTTATTTCAATGACAAGTATTTTCGGACGGAGGGAGTACAAGATTCGACTCCATGAAGTAGCTTTACCTCTAACAATAGATGGAAAAAAATAGGTGACGTTGGACCATCCGATCGAGAGGGGCTGAGAGGTAGAAAATGATGCACATGCAGCGACGTAGCGAGTTGGGGAAGTAGAGCTAAGGCGGTTTCGAACGAAGATATACCTAAAGGTCGTCGGGATGTGGATAGGTGGGCGGCGGGAGGCCGGATCCGCCCACAGGCAACGGCGAAGGGATCGGAGGACCTTCCGCGCCGGCGCTCGGCCAGAGATAACGGTGCGGCCGGCAGTGGGTCTCCTCCCTCGCTGTTGACGACGGCCTAAACGCTGCCCCTCCTCCCCTTCACCGGCGGAGGGGGATATGTTCGGAGCTGTAACCAGCGGTGAGGATAGAAAGCCCGTGTTTTTTGAAGGGAGAAAGACAGGGTTACTACCCCTATCTTGTTTAGATCTAGAGAGGATGAGAGTGTGTGAATAGAGCAGCCCTAGCAAGCAAGTGCGGAGGCTCCGGCCTATATATAAGTAGTGGGGTAGTTTTCCTTTTTCACTCCATCAAAACAATCGTTTAAAATTGTGTACTACTACATGCCAGGTCGCGTTTTTTAGTTGTTGATTGTTTTTTGAGATAGCTACCCGCTTGTTCCAAGTGGTGTTACGGTGTGCCAGGTCGCACTTTGTATCATTCAAGTCTGGTAGTACTACAAGTCCCTCCATTAAATGAACAACCACCCCTCGTAAAAATTGGGAACAAGCCCACGGCTAAAATTAGCGGAAACGTGGGTTGCCCCAACATTCATTATTATTTATATTTTCTACTCCCTCCGTTCCTAAATATATGTCTTTTTTATTAGCCACACCTAAGACAAGAATTTTTTTATTAGCAGTGAACCCCACATGTCATAGACACAAAAATTGTGGCAAGATTCCCTTAGGCAAGCCAAAGTGTGTCTAACAATTTGAGCAACTCAGGTTAGGCAAGTGTGGCAAGTGTGGGAAAAATAATGTGGCAACATAAGACAAACATAGTCACAATCCAAACAGCCCCGTGATTTTTTGTGACATGCATGAAAATTTGGTTAGTTAAATTTATAGTCAAAATTTGGCACGGTGCATCAAATCAACAAATGCAAGTATCAAAAGGAAAGTCACGGCATGCATGCATGCGTTGTACTCCCTCCATTTCCAAATATGTCTTTTTAGAGATTGCAACAAGTGACTACTCCCTCCATTCCTAAATGTAAGTCTTTTTAGGGATTCAACTACAAACTACATACGGATGTATATAGACATATTTTAGAGTGTAGATTCACTCATTTTGTTTCGTATGTAGTTCATAGTGCAATCTCTAAAAAGACTTATATTTTGGAACGGGGGGAGTACATATGAAGTAGAATATGTCTACTCCTACATACGAAGTAGCCCATTTGAAATGTGTAAAAAGACTTTTATTGAATGCAGTGCTTTGATGTGTCGCGTCAACTCGTACAAGACCAAGAAATTTGATTACTACGATGCCCTCTCCCTCGTGGACTGAGCTCCGGTGCCTTAACTGCACCTGCCTTTGGCTGCATGACAGGTGGGCCAACCACCTATTGGGCCCACCTATCATGGAAGCAAAGGCAAGAGCAGTAAGTAGAAGCTTTCGCTACACGCTATCCCTCCCGCACGAGGTGGACGGACATGCAGTAGTGGATTCGATACTGTAGAAGTAGGAGTAACATCATTGTTCGTCTTCTCGAAGAGGCGAACAGCCAAGTGCAAACCGAATGTGGCAGTTGCGAACGCTCCCGTGGTGCGGTTCTTTGGAGTACTAGACAGGCTCTTGCATGAGACAAAATTGCTATTGTTTAACAACTAAACTCCATTATACATTGGTTGATACTCATTCCACATAGGTCCACGCGCTTAGCACCGTTTCCTCCCGGGGTCACCAATGTTTATTTGCTAATTAATAGCATTCTATGCAATGAACTAGCCATTGCAAGTCATTAAAAGCATGCACACCTCTCATCTCTTATTGGTTGATTCGTATGTCAGGAAACAAGAAACAAGGTAGAAGTTAATGCACCGCGCCTAAGTGTTTTGGGACAATTTGGTTTTTGTAAGATGACTTACACACCTAGACGGAGGGAGTAGTATAGACCTGTAAACCGGAAAGGAGTATTTGCCTTTCTAGAGATTTCAACAAGTGACTAGACTTCGGCTCAAAAAACAAGTGATTAGACTACACCATGTGCAGTACCCCCTCCCTTCCTGTTTATAGGGCTCAAATCTCAAATCTCATGAACCAAGGCATTTTCCGATTGGAGGAATGTATCTCGTACTTTACAAAACTACCCTAATTAAACTCATGCATTAATTACGTAGTTCTCTCGTTTTCCTCTCCTCCTTGGTCGCGGTGCACAATATTGAGAGAGTGCTTGGATACGTTTTAGTCTCATGACTAAAAGTAGTGGGACTAAAACTTGTTAGCCTCATCCATGCTTGGATCCAAATACTAAAGAGACTAAAATCAAGTTAATGACATTTCAAAGCATCCGGGCCCGCGTGCCATCCACCAAATCACAGCGAGGTGCTACAGTCGAGACTCACCTGTCACCCCGGTGTGGCCGTCATGACCCATCATATCACAAAACACACACCTTTACCAGCAGTGGTAAGGTGGCCTCCAAGTTGGACTGGACGAAGCAACCATCATTTCATTGGAACGCTCGTTCAAGCCCTTTCTTGAAGAAAACCTCACTCCAGGCTACTCACTTCTGCCACTTTTCCTCTCTACCGACGAAGGAAAGGTGGGCGAATCTGTTATGCTGCTATATTTTCATTCCAATAATCTTATTTTTGCGAAGCACTGACCGATTCTCACATCCTATTCTTTTCCCGTTTTCATTGCGATTGTGGTTTCCTTTTGATTGCTTTTTGTTTGTCAGTTCATTGATGGATCCTGGAGCACTAGGCAAAGAGTTGTCGGTGGACAACCCACTGGAGACAGCGATCTCCAGGAAGCGAGCACAGACCAACGAGTTGACCATGTTGGCGGGCCAACCCATGGAGACGAAGAACTCCAAGAAACAAGCACTGGCCAAAGAGTTGAGGACGTTGGCGGACGAACTCCTCAAAGAAAGTTGGAAGAACAGCAAGGGCCCCACCGTGCCTACCCCAGGAGCTCTGACTGCCACATATGTGAGGCTCAAGACCGAGTTTGAGGAGATAGTCGCCGTTGAGAAGCAGTATTCCCCTGGCAAGGTGATGGCCCCCATCGAGGACGAGGAGATGGCCCCCGGAGGGATGAGATCCCCCCGTGAGCCGCACAATGCAAAAAATAATGGCATATTACCCTAGTTGTGGTTTTTGATTATTTGCAATGTGCTTGCTTTTTGACTATTTGCAATGTGCTTACTAATATGTTAGTGTTGTGCAGGTGCCGGTGGTTGTCCTTATTGATTTCGATGTCGTGGCCCGTCCTATTGGCATCGCCCAGAGATCGATTCCGATGCCGTTGTCCATCTTGTGGACATCGCGCCAGAGATCGATTCCGATGTCGCGGTCAGTCCTGTGGACATCGCCCCAGAAATCGATTCCCATGCCGCTATCCGTGCTGTGGTCATTGCCCGAGAGATCGATGACAAGAAATAGTTGCTCGCGCTAATCCTTCAGGGTAGTTTGTATTGCCCTGTGTTTAATTACCAGAACGATGCGTGTTATCAAACCATCTTAGGGCTAGTGCACTGTCTTGTGTGGGTGGATCTTGCTACTCTTGTTTGATAGTGAATCATGCGATGCATCATGCCAACCCTCTCCAAGTTATGGAAACAGATGTATCCTCACCAGCTTTTGATGTAATATATGGCATGCTTAGATGTAAGTTTGAACTGTTTATCATATCAGCAGGGCTTGTTTGATGATTCTTGGTGTTAGTAGGCTAGCTAATGTGCGAGCTATAGTACTTGCAAAACACTCACCGAAGAGAAACGTTGCGGCTGATGAGCTCGTGGTATGCTTATACTTATCCCTCGTCGATCGACCAATAGCCCTAGCTCCTAAAATTGTATGCTTAGTGATTAATCAGACAATAGTCGACATACATCCAGGCCTCATTTGGTTCATAGGGTAGGAAAATCGTAGCAAAAGTACAGAGAACGTGCAACACAAAATCATAGAAGTGCAGAGACGTACTCCCTCCTTTACAAAATAGATGACCTAGGCGGGCTAGCTTGTCCTAGTGGGTTTTAGTGATATGACGTGGTACAGTGTCGTCCAGTCTTCGCGTGTGGTAGCAGTATTGCGGGTACAGTAAGTTTTCTTGAAGAAGCGGAATTCAACGAAGTCATGATGGTTCCTTCGTTCGAACAACTTACAGTGGGAAAAGTTGGGCCTGCGATACCACCGGGGTAGACCAGGATAATTTTGTGCATGGCAGGTGGACCAGGATGGTCGACGTCCCACATGTGGGCGAATGAAAGTATTCTTTCCGATATAGAGGACGAGCAATGAGTATTCATTGTTTATTTTTGATGAAAGCTATTGTCTCCACTGTTACTCCTTGACTTTGTCAATGCCTCTCTCTCCTCCACATAAGCGGGGACTACTTGCTATGCATGTAGTGGGCAGCTGGCGTCTTGAGGGGCCAGGGCGGTGAGAGTGGGCTCCGAAAGCGGTCCGGACTCCAGCATGGCCCACCTCACATTATCACCATATATTTCTTGGAGTCCATGCGCGGTGGGCGGGCGATCTCTTCTCCCTCCCTCGTTTCTCTCTTCTCAGCCGACGCCCGCTGAGCGGTGAGATTTCGGCTATCGACGGTTTATTCAATTACGGTCCCACATGTCAGTGAAATTGCAAGACAACGCGTGTCCCCTATGGTTAGCGGCGTGCCAGCCGGACTGTCGGGGTTGTGACGCGTATGAGTCGTAAGTGTGCCGCCTTTTCCTTTAGAACTTGCGAAGCGTAACATTTTCGCGCGATCGATCAATAGAAATCCAGAAAAAAATGACGAGGGCGGTGCTTTCCCGCTTGTTAGGCGGGCTAGTTCTAGTGATATGACGTGCTACAGTGCCGTCCACTTGCTCCACTTTTTTGTAAGCAAGAGTTTACACAGATACGCGGGAGGAGTGCGAAACACCGCGGATCTGATTTTGATCGAGGGATAACTGTTCCCTGCCAAATAATGGAGGATTGTTAGCAATTATAGCATGATAGTTAGGGCATCTCTAGCGCTGGCTCACAAATTTACACCGGCATCTGTCCGAGGACACTGATGGATGCCATCCGATGCTGCCCGTATACCGTACGACAACTATATGAAGTAACCGGATGAAATTCGTGCAAATTTCAAATTAACTGGATGAAATTAACCGGATGAAATTCATTACATTTCGAAAACTTTTCCTACAAACTAGACAAAATTCATTACATATTTCGCACAAACCATACTAAACCTACTGTAAACCTAATCTAAACGATGGCCGGCGCCCGACCACCTTATCCTGCCATGAACCCGAGAAAGCCGGCCATTGCCTTTGCCTCCTCCTCATTCGCCTCGATAACCTCCTCCTCGGACCGGAGCACAAGGTTATGAAGATTTCCGCCTCCATGTCGCCATCAAGTGGCTAATCGGCCACCGATGTTTACCCCACCAAGCTTGGAGTCGACTGAGTGGAGTAGCAGTGGCCTCCCCAGGACCAGAGCGGCGGTGACCTACCGTGTACTACTCTTCCTCGCTGCCGGCTGCGCCCGCGCACGCGTGCCGGCTTCATGGTCGTGGCGGCGGAGGGTGGCCCGGGGGGTGCTGGCGATCTCCTTTGTTAGCTCCTGCGACAGTACGTCGAAGAGACCTTTGGAGCACGCCTGGAGCGGAGCCACCGATGTCCCTCGTCTGCTGGTGCGACAGTATGTCCAAGAGAGCTTCGGAGCGCCAGGAGGCCATGGTTGAAGTGGTGCCGGCAGAAGGAAGGGACCGAAGGAGAATAAGTGTGGGTCTTTGGCTATGGATGGGAGGTGGGGCTCAAGTTACTATAGCGGGCAAATGGCAATGAGCCGCGGCAGACGGATGGACAACTGGCACCGGAGTAGGTTCGTCGGGCGTGAATGCGGATGCTGCTTCAGTGACTTAACTGCAGATGCATTTGGGTGTCTGACATGTGGGCCCAATGGGCGTCTGGCCCGCAGTTAGTGACACACCAATTGCACCTATAATTAAGTCCAGTGAATGCGGCATTGACATTCTGGAGAGAAGGTGACCGTTTCAGGCGCATGCGGACTGTTTGCCTGGTCAACCATACAAATACAGAGCTATACGCTGAGCCAGCAACCGTATAATCACCATATCTCGTATACAATGATCAAAGTGAGCTATCAAGACAAGTTCGATGACCGCCAATGCATTTTACTCGGTAATAAATGACCAGGATTGAAGGGGAATCCTAAGTTGATTCGTCTTCTGTCCTTGAGCTCTTGACAAACCAATCCACTATACGGTTGTCTGGCCATTCCACCCCAGAGCTCTCACCAAGCGTCGTTCATGCCACTGCGCCGCACACTAACTGGTAAGGCAGCGATGGCATCCCGCCGCGCCGAGTTCCTCGCCGCCCATGAACGCACACAAAATGGTAGGGAAGCGATGGCATCCCGCCGTGCCGAGTTCATCGCCGCTCGCGACCTCACAACTATGTGGGAGGAATTTGAAGATGCCAAGGCCGAATGGGAGGTAGAGCAAGAGGCGGCCAAAGCCGCACAGAGGAAGCGGAAAAGTCAAAAAGCACTCAAGAAAAGAGAGGCCCGCTGCCGTAAGAAAGAAAAGGACGCACGCGCTACTGCGGAGAGGTCGGCAGAGATCCAAGCACGGTGGGGTGTCGCCGATAAAGCCAGGAAGGAGAACAACGGCGTCTGGCCAGCATGTGAGAAGTAGTAGTACTAGTAGTTAGTGTGTGTGTCTGTGTCTGAGTACGAGGATGTACCAGTACTACTAGTTACTACTTTAGTTTTTAGAGCAAATTACCAGTACATTAGCCTAGACTAAATGGAAAAATTCCTATCCTATGCATCAAATGGCATCTCTTTCTCTATAGGAATTGAGATGCATGTCATCTCACTTCCTATGATTTTCATATTCCTATCCTATGAACAAAAGGAGGCCTCTGTTGGAGTAAATACTGTAGCTAGCAGTACTGCTGGTACAGTAGTTTTCTTCAAGAAGCAGAATTCAACGGAGTCATGATGGTTCCTTCGTCCGAGCAACTTCAAAGTGGGAAGTGGGCCTGTGATTTGATGGCTCATTAGTCATTGTTACTACAGCACGACGACCTGGGTGACTCTCCCTTGGAGTTCTGCGTGCATGGCAACTGGACCAGGATGGTCGACGTCCCACATGTTGGCGAACGGAAGTATTCTTTTCGATATCGAGGAGAAAGGAAACCGCGTGGTATAGTATCTCTGCTGATTGGTTTGCACAAAAAAATAGTATCCCTGTCGATTTATAATTATTTTTTATTTCTTATGAATGCTAGTGTTTCAACTCTTACGACGAAGGGTGCCAAACACGGCATGTGCTGGATGTCCCACACGTCAGCAAAAGGAGTGGGACATGAACAACGTAGTAGAGCCCAGCGTAAAAATATAGCGTGGTAGAGCGTCTCCAGTTCTTCCACTTCTGGGTCGGAGACCACACGTAGTAGTACTTAGTTGTATGAACGATACAAAGTGAGACCTGGAGAGAAAGACACGTCTAGTTGGAAGGTCTCGGGGCATATACGTAAACAAATATAAAATTTAATATGTGCCTCCAACTAATATAGTAGTAGTAGAGTACTTAGGCACGTACTCCATAACATCACCGTGCATTGCACGTACAACATTTAGTGGTAGTATGTAGTAAGAGACAAATGCCGCAAGAGTTCCCTTCTTGACCTACTTTTGGGTGTTTGGTAGAGTGTATGGAGGGTGCATGAGTCCACACTAGTTTAGCAAAAATACACTAGAAGCATGCATGAAGAGAGCATGCATGAAGAGGGGTGTTGAGTTGAGCATGCATGAAGAGGGAACAACTATGCTGAGACGAGAACGCAACCAAACACACCCTGTATGCCACGCATGTTCATACCATTTGTGCCTTTCTACTTCACTTACTGCGCTACATTACTCAGGTTCGTACGTCCATTCCTGGGTACATGTCCGTCTCGTAGTTCTAGTGCCACGTCTTCTTCATATAGATGGAACGATTGTTGCATAACACGTGCGCCTTGATGCTAGATGTCTCGGGTGTTGGAAAAAGGATGAACAAGGCTCATGTAAAAAAAATAGAGTGGAAGAACATAGATTCCAGACGACCGAGAAGGAGCAAGGAACCTCGTGGTGGAGCGCCTGCACTCATAATATTTAATATTATTCAACAATATAAAATTAACCAATCATCTCCACAGTGGACTGGAAGAGTACGAAACACGACAGCCCAGTGTAGTTACATCATACTAGTACATGGCTAACCCACACTATCACCATATTTCTTGGCTTCCGTGCGACACCTATCTCTACTAATCCAGCAGCCTGTATCGCTTCTCCCACCTCGTCTCTATGAAAGTGCGGCGGGTTAGCGTTTCTGCTGTCTATTGAGGTTAGTTAACTATCACATGTTAGGGACATGCCAAGAGCATTCTAAAAAAATTCCTTTCACGTTCCGTTTTCAAAAAGAAAAAAATCCTTTCACGTACGAATTTGCATGTATGCTTTGAGCAACTTGCATGTCCTATACTGCTCCTGTTTGATACTCTAACTTAGCTAGAGGTTAGACTAACTCATGACTAACCTAAACTAACTGTAGCCAAAGAGGTGTTTCGGTGACAGGGTTAGATTGACAATAAATGCACTTCATGGAGAGAGAAAAGTTTTTTTTAGTGGTCCCAATGAGAACTATCTCTAGTTAGCACCTCTTGGGTGGGATTGTTTTTTTGGTGGGTTCGGTGCAACTTGCTCCAATTTAAACCCTCATGCTTGGATACTTTAGGGCTATTTGAGCCCCAACTAGCTCAAACTAACTCTAACCCATGGATCCAAATAGGGCCTATGGCCAGTCTTGACGCGGAGCAGTCACGTGCACCGGGAAACAGCGCTCTCTCGGCCGTCGCGCCACTTCAAAGCCGATGCCAGTGAGAGGTCGCCTCCGCTCTGGCCGGGCATTAATGCGGCACTGACGCTCTAGGGCGACGCTGACAGTTTCACGCGGGAAGCAAGCGCTGACAAGGGAGTATAGGTTTTGAATCGTTTCAGGTGTAGTAGTAATGGTAGTTTTCAAAACTACTCAATTATTGCACTCAGTTTCCTAAGAAATTGTGGTAAAAAACGTTACTCTGCATCCTGCTTCCCTTCTCCTTCCTTCTCGTGATTTACGGGGCCATGTTAACGTGGTTGTGTCAAAAAAGTGTCACTTCCTGCTCATGATTTGCGTTAAATAATTACAAGCAAGATTCTCGTGCATTGCACGGAACATCAATATGCATTTTTTTACAAAACACATGTTGTGATTGACCCATGCAGGAGTAATCCCATGTGTAAAAACTAATGATATCTCGATAATTTTATCGGAAAACTGGTATCTCGAGAATGTCATCGAAAAAATGAAAGATGAGAGATAAGGCGAGGAGGAGTGGAGCGTGGTGGTGACTGGTGGTCGGAATGGGCGGAGGCATGGGGATGTACAGCGCCGGCAGGCAGCAGCGGCCACCATGCATGCTAGATTGTTCCAGATACTTATTCCTTTTTTAATTGCTGAGCAATTAGGTTGCGGGAGGTAATGATGTGGAGAGAGGTGCGGGTATCTTTTGTAAAATTATCATAGTTTGCTTCCTATCCGCCAGATATAGATCATACGGTCTGTATTACAAGATGGCGGGCACACCATCATCGCCAACTCGTTTTTTTATAAGGGTATACAGATGATAAGTTTGCTGACTACTAAAGTAAAGTGGAATCTGTCCATGTTATGCAAGTAAATAAAGGTGATTGTTTCTCATACGGGTAAGGTTGGATAAAGGGTGGTAGGAACAAATGCTCCGCCTAGAGCATGTGTGTGTGAGATGGAGTCTTTGTGTGTGTGTGGCGTGTGTGTGTGTGTGTGTGAGAGAGAGAGA